>NC_028640.1:30505368-30545589 GCF_001406875.1 Solanum pennellii
TATATATATATATATATATATAAAAGTAGTTTAATAACGTCTCTTACACAAATGACATAAACCATAATTATCATGTATTACTTATTTACTTATTTTTAAATTTGCCTAGAACACTTTTAGAACTTAAAAAATTTCTCAATTATGGCTTCAAACAGTAAACTTTCAGCACTCATGTCTCATTTATTTGATGTCAAAAATGACAAATAATATATCGTTCGAATGTTTTTGAAAGTATCCTTCCAGTGATATATGTCTTGCACACATCAGAAAACATGAAGGGGAGAAAATGAGCTTGAAAGTTGGGCACTATTGCTGAAATTTCCAGCTGTCTTTTGTTTTTCAACTTTCAACACTCATATCTCCTTCATCCGATATTAAAATTTTACAAATAATATATCGATGGAAAGTTATAGAAACTGTCTTTTCTTTAATATATGCCTTTTTAAGTTTGTGATTCCACTCTAGCATATAACTTTGTTGAAAGTCAGGACGTTTATAAAATATGAAACACTTTTTCGAAATATAATAAAATAAAAAATCCTCTTATCACTTAATTTTTATGATGCAGTGGTGAAAAGATTATCACATATAACAAACCTTTCTCTGATACAATGAAGGGTTTAAACTCGGAGATTTATGTGGAATTATACATACCTTCTTCTTGTAGGATCAAGTGTTACCACCACCAATTTCCTAGCGGTTTCTTAAAAGATCAGTATGAAATCTTGTAATGTTTTCCATAACAACTAAAATCTTTCCTTGTGAAAATTCTTTCTTGTGTCATTTTTTTGTTGTCTTTCGATGACCCCAAGTCCTCCCTTTTTAGGATAAGGATAAGGCTTGTAACTCTTATTCATTCAAGAGTTACATCTCCCCTTATCCTATAACTCCCACTACATTCATAACTCTTCTTCTTTTATTACAGAGAGTTATGTAAGTGGAGTTGTAAGTTACTTCATGAATGAAGTAAGTTACTAGTTAACCCATCAATGGGTGTATCTATTTCCAACACTTATGTTATGAATTTTAAATGGACGGTATGGGGCCTCTTGGGGTCCTATACACCAGTTACACAAAGGGGATACCTAGAGTCGTGGTAGGAATCCCATGAGAAGAAATAGGAATTTTCACGAGAATGTGAGACAAGATGTTCCCCAAGTGCCGGTTAATCATTAGGCCAAGGAAGTGACTGATGGTGAGTTTTGAGCTTTTTTTTTCATGTGTTGGCCCAAGTTATGATGAATCAAGAAAATAGGGGGTTTATGTCTCCCGTGAACCCAAGGGTGGGTAGCAACTAAATTAAGGGAGTTTATTAGGATGAATCCTTTGGAATTTCATGGGTCTATAGTTTAGAAAGATCCTCAATAGTTCGTTGTTGAGATGTATAAGGTGTTGATGATAATGGGAGTGATGTCGATATAAGAGGAGGAATTAGACACTTATCAATTTATGGGTGTTCCTCAAGTATTTTTCAAATAATGAAAGAAGAGAAGGGGGCATATGAGAGTCCTCTTGGGAGAAATTTAGGTTACCTTTCTTCATAGGTTCTTTGCCCTTATGATGAGAGAGGTAAAGGTACTTGAGTTCATTAATCTTCGTCCAAGGGATAAAAATGTGAAGGAGTTTGCTTTGAATTTTCACACAAATGTATAAATATGCTCCAACTATGATTGCTCACACAAGGGAAAGAATGATTAAGGTTGGATGTCAAATAACTTTTGGTGAGGCCTCCTTGCTTCTAGAGACTCTAATCAATAATTTAATTTAATATTTTTTTATGTTGTTGTGGGTCTTTCCACACACCTATCACAGACAGTAGAGGTTTTATCGATAGACAATTTTAGACACTCTCTCGCTATTTATTTTCTGATAGTTTTATAAACTTTTATAAATATTTTTAGATTGTTTAGAAAATATTTGACTTAAGTTTTTTCTCTTCTGTTATCGGTCGGAGATCAACAATGGTTCTTGAGTACTGTCCACGTACATGGTGTAGTCTCCGGGCATGACAATATATCATTATATTTAATAGAAATCTTTAAATTGGAAAATTAGATTGAATGAAATTTTTTATATCATAATTATAATTTAATTAAGGCTTTGGTCTTTCAAATATATGATGCAAAATATTAAATTTTGAAAAAATTAACTGACTTGTATATTTTTTCTTTAGGTAAGAAATATACTTAATTAAAATTATTCTTACAAGTATATCACCCAGAATCTTGAACAAACAATTTTGAAATTTTATGTATTCAAAAGTGAAAGAATTAAAATTAGACATATCAAGTAATTGAAGATTATGTAAGTGGTTGGTCATAGATTTCAAATATTTTTTACTTTAATTGAAGGTGAGATTATGTTTGGTTATACTTTTGGCAGGTAATATATGGAATAATTCTCATCTGTGAAGGCGCTTTTTCTAAATAGATATGAAATATGATTTTTATATCTCATATTCAATGACACATGGTCAATTTAAAAATAACGTTACTATAAAATGATAAGTACAAAAGAAAATCAATAATATTAGTAGCTAGTTGTTCTTTTTTATGATATTCCAATAAGTTGACAAAGAATATGAAGAAACATTGTCAGTTCGGCGATATAAAAAACGGGGATAATTTTTATAGAATTCAAAACATTAGAGTAAAATTTGAAATAAAAAACATTTTGAACATTCAAAAGTGAGTTGAAAAATAAGTTATAAGGTTTTGTCCAAACATAAATTGTAGGGAAATTAGTAAGAGAACTGAATAATCTCATACAGAAATGAATAATAAATTTACTTATTCATGTATTCTGAGGACTAAAATTAGAATTTTTTTCTAAATCTGGAAAGGATTTTTTTGGAACGGACAATTGGACCGGTAAACCCATAATGGTGCTAATTAGCCCGTTAGCCAATTCGATTGTCCTTCTCCTTTACAATAATCCTCATAAATAAATACACCATTACGTATGTGGAATAAGAGGAATTTTTCCACATTATTTGACGGCTAGGGTTTACACAACAAACACACTACTTGCATCACCTAAAGAACATATCGTTTGTTTAAACATGGGAATTCTGTGAAAATTTTGGATGATCGATGTTAAAAGTCTTGGGTGTTGTAAATTTACTACCTCTATAAAGAAACCTTTAAGTCTCCTAACATGTATTTACCAATTTAAATGATAAAGGAATAAGAATAATCCTTGAAACAAAAGATGTATTCTGTTTCCAACAAACACCAATTCCCACAAAAGAATCCATTCTACAAACATGTGATTTCACATTTTTTGTGGTTATGTTTCTAATAAATGAATTGTTCCTTTTTTGTTTCAATAATAATCTTTAAGTGTTTTCTCTATTTTCTTTGGAGTTTTCTACTAGTTTTTGTGGAAATTTTACTTTCTAGAATGTCTTTGGATGATAAAACAAATTGGGTGTTTCATTCATATTATTCCAATCTTATTTTTGTGAGCTTCTATTATTAGCAACATAAAAAAAAATTATTTAATAAATCTTTTAGTGGTCCAAAAATAATGTTCTTTGACGAATCAAAAGGCATTATAACATAATCCTTTTTATTTTTTGTTTACCTTATACTTATTTGAGTCTTCACATAGGAATTATTGTTTAGATTGAATTTTCATTTGCAGAGGGTTTACGTTTATCCTTTAATATGCCTGAGGGAAGGATATATTGTAGCAATACTACATTTGTTTATGTATCACCTATAGATAAATGTTTGAGAGATGAATGTTAGAATGAACTTAACATGATTGTTGTAAAATAACAATCCTGAAATATTTATTTATAAATATGTTTTCCTACTTTTACTAGTTTATTTTTTTCACTTAATTGAAGTTAAGAAAAGAAAGCTCAGCAGCCAATAAGAGGCATATTAAAAAGAGAGAGACATTAAATTACATTCATTTTTTCTTTAATAGTAAAGGCAATGATTATGCAATGGTTAGTTAAATTCTTCTAAAATAAAATTGTGATGTACATTTCTCCCCTTGTATTAACCTTTTATTATGCCCTTCACTAACAACCCATTACAGTCGATATAGGTAGACCAATTGTTATCGAATTTGGTCGAAAAATCTTTTGGGTAGAGACTTAAAAATTATCTGGTTTGATGCAGAAAAATCCTCTAAAACTCTTATTTTAGGAAACTTCATTCTTGGTTTAAGGGAAGGTGATTAAGGGTTGTTTCCACATGTTTTCCACTAAATTATTTGTTAAAGATAGTTTTATAACTCCCATATGATGAACTTTGATTCTTATTCCTTAAAATCTACGGTATTTTTCTTATGGAGAGAATTTTGAATTGATTTAATGGTGATCTTCTTTTCAAATAGTCTTCCAACTATAACCTTTTGACATACTATTTTATCATACAAAAATATGCATAGATAACTCTGCAAACTACTTAATTTTAAAGGCAACACTATTTGACCAGTAAAATTCATTCAAGAAACGTATGCTTACAAAACTTTTTTCAGTGAAACACATGATAAATATCAAAACGGTTTAATCTTTAAAAACAATGTACCTCCTTAGATAAATAATAAGAAGTTTACTTGGTATAATCATTAATCGAAATACCACCAAAGTTTCTGGTACATTCTCTCTTCGACCTTGCTAAACAAAGCATTGAATTCTAGAGAAGTAGTGCATTAATCTTTTACTTCTATTACCAGTTTCCTTCAATCAATAGAATACAAGAAATATAAATATTATAGTAATTTCTTTAATATACATGTCAATCTGTGTTTAAAGAATGTTACTAAACCAAACATATAGAATTAGGCTAAACACAAAGAAGATCAAGCCCACCGAATATGCAATGTCCCCTTAAGGAAATTATTCCCCTCTAGTATCCGAGGTTTTATTTAAAATATGTCCTCCAAGGATAAAATGATCTCAATCACCAATGTATGAATACAAAAAATTGTGGTTTCAGCGATCCATTCAAAGACAGTAAAGTATAGTTAGAATACTAGATTTAGTAGTAGAAGAAGAAGTCTAGAAATTCTATTTTAACAATAATAGAAAATTCCGCAATTTATAGAAAACAAAGGGTAGTGTGAAGGTTCTTATTGTGCCTTACTAGAAAGGTCATAAACCTTTGGAAAATTCAAAATCTTTTGGAAAGGTCATCACCTTTCATAAAACTCACAACTTTGCATAAAAGTCACATCTTTTATAAAAGTAACATCTTTTATAAAAATCACAACTTTTCATAAGAGTCGCAACTTCTCATCAATGTCACAACTATTCATAAAAGTTGCCACTCTTCATTTTCCATTCACATCTGTTAGCACCGAACATAGGGACTAAGTTATAATCGTCAGCTAGATTAGCTTACTTTTGGTGTTGAAGTGTCATATGATTACATGGTTTTAGATTCATGTCCATTTGGTCTCGCGATACACACTCCAATTGGGCTCACACTTGAGCTTGGCAGTGTAAGAGGGTGTTAGAGTTCCATATTGGTTGGGAATTAATTAATAGTCTTCTTTTACGGATTTGATATGTGATATTCTTAAATAAACAAAATTTATGAATCAATTAAATAGACATATAATCATATGCGAGATATAATTAATTTGAATAATACATACTATTTGTTGTTCTGATTTTTTAATGAGAATGATTTATTATAGGGCCACACATCTTGTTCATTTATTGTTAAGAAGAATCTATTGAATCACTTTGGAGATTTCACTAAGAAAGTTTATACTATTTAAAACCAATTTGTTTTAGGGCAAAACATTTGTTGTCTACTTAATAGACTCAAAAAATAGAATACAAAGAAATAAGGGCATGAGAAAAGGAGACAAAGCACTGGAACGCAGTGGACAATCAACGAGTGTTAGAACGCTGCATGATATAGTGATGAGGATCATTTTCTTCATGCCCTTGAAGTTTCTTATTAAATGTAAACTTCTATAAGGGAATTTTAAAGGTAGGATATTTCATCGTGAATTTTCCAAAACATTGTTCCAACACCAAAAGTCACCACTATACAACTCATCTATTTAGTAGACGATGGGAGATTCATCAGACAACTCCCAAAAATCTCCTTTAACCCTATTTATTGCTCAATCTGTAACGACGTTATGCTTAGACATAGTTTTTCTCGGCTCATGAAATGGTCTAATTCTCTTTGAGTTTTAGAAAATTAGGTGTTACTATGTTTTCAATCCCCTAACTAGAGAGCGTCAACTGATTCCATATCTGAATGCTCCTAGATATAAGTTATATAAACAGGCCTAGTTGTTTATTACCCTAATGCAGACCAATAGAAATTGGTAACCATAAGTTACCCTATAGGATTTCCAACTTGTTCTAAAATTTTCACTTAATTTCACTGGAGAGATATGGCTTGTAGTTTTAAATCAAACATAGAACAAATAGTTTCGTATCTTACCTTACAGTAGTCCACTTGTATATTGGAATTATTCTTCGTATTTTCTTAATAGTGACGATAGTGTTCTAGCTGTTGATACAAAGAAATATGAAGCTATACTCATTAACCCTCTGAATTTTATTGATCATTATGATCTTAACTATGGAAAATTTTTTAACGGTAGAGATATATTGCAAAGTAGGGAACACATTTAACTTACCCTTGTATGTATTTTTATAAACTATATAGTCATTGGAACTTATGATAGAGCAACGAACTGTTGGAGGGTTTCCCAAACTTTGTACAACTTTACTTTAGGTCCAGATGGATAAACTATCGGCTTTTTCAGTCAAGATTTACAGCAGGCAACTTTCTTTTCTGGTACAACGTCCCCCAAAACTTTATCATGATCTATACTATTAATATACCAACATCTATGTATAAAAAAATGTTGCAGTTCTAGACATAGTTTCTTATTCAATGTATTGATTCAACTGAACATTAGCTTGTGTCCATAATACTCCCTCAAATTATGTAACGACTGCTCAATAGGCGAATAATATTGTTGAAAAGTTGGAAGACATCAGAAGATCTATTATTGAAGGTACCAACTTGTTGATGTTTAAGGATTTTGCCTTTCAGTTTATGCCATAAAAACAGATACATGAGAGGATTAGCTTGGTAATACTTGCGAGAATGAATATAATAATAGATGTGGCGTATGCCTAACCATGAGTGTCAAACACCCATGATTCACTGTGATAGGAAACAACAAAACATTTTTTTTGATAAAGATATCAAACTCATTTGGGTGATTTTGGTTTAGTGAAACTTGTTCCTAAATTCAATAATGAATCGAAGTATGGTGAAGATCATTAAGTGCATACGCCACATCTATTTCTATATTCATTCTCTAATCTATTGTCAAGCTACTCTTCTCATGTATATCCTTATTTGGCATGAACCAACATACCAAAGACCTAAACTTCAACTAGTTGACACCAACAAATCTTCTGATGTCATCCAACTTTTCATCAATATACACCTGCTGACCAACCGTTACATAATTGGAGGGAGTCTTTTGTACACAAGCTAATGTCGGGTGGAAGAAACACATGGGAAAGTGATTCTAGAAGTGGGAGTTTTTACTACACATTGATGTTGGTATCATACTCATATAGATCATGATACTATTTTGAAGGATGTCGTGCCAAAAAAGACATGTGCTTGCGGTCGATCAAGATTGAAAAGCGTATAATATTGCCCTCCATATCTAAAAATATAAGGTTTCAAAAGTATAGGAAACCCTCCTATAGCTCCTATCTACTTTTTGAAAATGCATACAAAGGTGAGTAAACCTTGCGCCTACTTAACCATATACCACTACAACTCATATCACTACAAGCCAAAAGATTCCTGTAGCTTATAATATAATGATTAATAAGATCGGGAGGGTCAATGAGTATACCCTCTTTTCAATTTTTATCAAGAGGTAGAACACTACCGTTACTTTTGAGAAAATAAAGAATCATATCAATAAATAGGTGGACTAGCATAAGGTAAGGACAAGAAACTAGTTTTTCTCTGTTGGATTTCACACCAAAAACAAGATTTCTCTATTCAAAGTAAGTGAAATTTGTTAAACATGTTGGAAGTTTCAACAAGGTTTCTTATGTTTACCAATTTGTATTGATCTGCATGCGTAGGAACAACGTTTTGGAAAATTCATGATGAGATATCCTACTTTCAAAATTCTTGGATAGAAGTTTAATGTGAACAACGAACATCAAGGGCTAGCACGAGATGATCTTCATAACTATTTTATCCAAAGTTTTACACTTGTTGATAGACTAATGTGTTCCTCTACTCTATTGTCGTTTCCCATTCCCTTAATTCTTTATATTCTCTTTTTGGAGTCTATTAAGGAAGACAAAAATGTTTTGTCATAACGCAAGTTGGTGTTGAATAGTACAAAACTTTATTTAGGAAATATCTGATGTGATTCAGTAGATTCAGCTGAACAATCAATGAACTATATATATGGACCTATAACAAAATATTCTCATTAAAGATCAAAACAATAAATGATATATATTGTTCAAATAGTGTATTTGTAGAAGACAGTGAAACAAAAGGATTAGGAAGAAATCAAACAATATAAAGTAAACTAAATGGCAATCTTTGCTATTATGAATAAGGATCAAGGAAGAAAATCAATAAAATTAGTAAAAACGAAATGACAATATTTACAATTATGATTGAGGATAAATAAATATATAAATAAAATCAATAAAAATATATGACAATATTTGCCTATTACGCCCGAAGGATACAACTAGACGTAAACACGGGAAATAAGATCACGAGTGACCTCTAGTTAACACTGAGCTTTCATATCATAAGCCTACTAAATTATTACTAAATAAGTATAATATGCAGAAGCTTAAAAAGTGATACCTAAAATTTGGGAATACCCAATACTAATCGGAATATACATAAAAAATAAGTTTTATAAAAGCTGGAGGTTTAAACTCAAAACTAAAAGTCAATCTAGTCCTTTTGCTAGAAACACTCTTAACTGGCAAAAGTTGCTAGGACATGCCCAAATTTAACTCTGGAAAAACTGAAAATTGAATTAAAAAAACTAAAGTTTAAGACAAGTTTATTGTCCTCGAAATATGATGATTCACCAATAAAGTTGTTGAACAGAAGATCCAGAACAAATCTATGTGTTATTTGGGTACTGAGTATGTGAACTTACATCAAGAAAGGATGTAACAACATGATTATCAGGACTTGGAATGTACTGAGCGTGTATGATAGAAAGTATAGCTGAATAAAATACATAATTGTACAAACCGAACAGAGCAATAATATAATCAAAATTTAATGTAAATATTGAAATATACTGAAGGGTAAGCTAAATGCATCAATCAAATACTAATCACGAACATAACATACTAAGACTGATTGCTGAAATATAACTTGACCTGGTCAAATGCACTGCTGTCTGACTGTGGCAGCTACTATTAACCAACATAAAACGAAGTGAGTTAAATGTGTTGTCCGGTGTATACACCCCATCGAGACAATCCAAGATACCTTACTACTGGTATAAAGGAATGATTGGAGTTATCACTAAAGTTGATGGTCAACATAGGAGACTAATAAACTTACGGGGGACATAATTATGGGACTATGAGGGTAACTAACCCCAGACCAACTTAGCATTAAGCCTACTCCAACTAGAATCTTTAGAATACAACATATCTGAAATATAATGGATAGCTCAAGATTTTGACATGTTAATTGAAATGCAATATTTAGTACTTATAACAAAACATTTGAAAACTGATGCATGAATATCTGTATAAGTGACTTAGGAAGTGTATTTCATGAAATAAACGAATATACAGAACTATGGTTCTCAATTTGATGCTAGGATTAAGCAACAGGGTAATGAAAACATTACATCCTTATAAATATTACTATAGAAGCTAATTATTAAAAGTTTTAATAACCCTAAGTCTAAACATGATAGAGAATCAAGAATCTGACTTAATTCTAGGAAGCTAATGGATAAAAGGAACCCAATATTGAAATTCAACATACAAGGTGAAGAAATTTATAGAGAAATCCATCGATATAAGGTTTGAAACTTTGAAGAATGTTGTTGCTTGTTCTTTGGAGTTTTGGTCGACTTTTCCTCTTCTTTTTCCTCCAAGTTTGGACGATTTGAAATGATTGAGGATTCTAGGTAAGTCTCCATGTGTTATAAGGATTAGACTATGTGAAACAACCTACTTTAGGCATAAAACTCGAAGTTTAAGTGCCAAACGAATGGGAAAAGGAGCTAAAATACCATAACTTAAAGTTGTTGAAAGCCACCGGCGGAGGGTCCTACCAGAAAAAGGTCGAACTACAAGTCATAGGTACGAACGTAGGTCAAGTCATTCTTACCGATTTTCACTAAAATGAGCATAATATTTTACTCGGCGATGGGATTTTTCAATTTCGGTGTCTTATGATAGACGATTAAATTTTCCATCATTTTATAGGCTAGGGGCAATCTACTTCCTTTTGTGATAAATGTTATGACCATTTAAAGTTGACCCAACAAAAATTTCTCTCTAACTAGTTGTTAACCCTAACCTACAGTCTATAGGTCCAACAATGGATTGTACTGGAGACCGTGGATGGGATCATTAACCATATATATTTGTTCCTCAATGACGGACCCCACCTACTAACAATGCACTGTTGGTGAATTCTGTGGTACTTGCACTAGGTATTGAAATTTCTATTTTTTATCCTCTAAAATCATACGTGTTACAATGTATTCCCTTTGGAAATATTCGTCCAAGACTGAAGTTTAAACAATGTGGGCATGGAGGGAAAAAGTTGTAATCCCTACCACTAAGTACTCAAAATTGGTATATACCTAAACCGAGATCAAATGAGATGCAAAAATGCTGAAAATGCAAGAAAAACATAAGAAACAAGGTACTAAGATTAAATTTATGCAACACTAGACTGAGATACTGGAGAGGAATATTATTATCCAAGCTAAAAATGTCACGTACCGAGGCTACCTTCTTTACACGGACACGGGCCCTTAGATCACAATGACTCCAAGTTAACCCCATTGGCATATGATAAGCATTCTTAAATAAACATAAGTAAAGAAACATAGTGCGAAAGCTAAATCATCATGTAAACTGAAATAATGGGGAATACCCATATACTATTTGAATAAATGAAAACTGAGATTTTGAATGTAAATGAGAAGTTATACTCTGAGACTTAAAGTTCAATCTTACTATGTCATAAATAAGCCTCTATTGACTAGAAATGTGAGGACATGCCTCAACTATTTCTAGCAAAACTGAAACTAAAGCTAAAAGCAAGAAAGATAATCATGTCACTAGTCCTCAAAAAATGAGTAATCACAACCGATGTTGCTAAAGTGAAGATTTTAAACCGATTTATGTGTGATTTGACTGCTGAGCGATACACTCAAATTATATCTCTCTAAGGAAGCATAAGCCACAATTATCAAGTAAAGAATTCAACTAATAGGTTGGGATCGATCCCACGAGGAATGTGGTTTAGACTTAACTTTAGCACATGATTATATCTTTTTAGTCAAGATATTATTGGAACAATTAAGTAAGGGGGGGGGGGGTTTGTGAACTAAATTCCTAAAATTATAAGAGTAATAAGTAAGCAAAGGTTAATTTAGGTTGTTATCAAGGTAAGAAAGTAACTATGGTGTATGTGTTCCCCACAATCTAATAACGCAGTATCCTAGTAATAGCAATCCCTTCCTAGTGTATAACACGCAAAGGGATAAGTTATGTTTCTCTAAATCCTTGGTCCTACATTTATAAAGTTTTACCTCACACCTTGATCTGGCTACATGTGTATAATTTACTAATTATTTCCTTTACCTCATATTAGAGATCGCATCGATGTATGACTTAGTTTTCATCCTAACATCGATCGAAACTAGAGTTTTAAATAGTATCACACTAAAACTATGTTGATAATTTTTTTCTTATTGAGTACATCCTTGGTCAGACAAGTAGCAACAAGGCAAGTTCTAACACGTGCAATCATTAAAAGGACTTCTAAAAAAAAGAACTATCAATGCATGCAAAAAGACTATCAAAGAATTACTTAATTACTATTCATACTTATTTAATAACTCATGGTTCCCACAACCCTAGTTGTGGATTTAGGTAATCATATTAATAGAACACAATTCATGTTTATATAGGAAGAAATCATGAACTTACATAATAAGAATGATAAACCCAAAATCCAATTTGAATTTCAAAGAAAAATCTTCAAATAAAATCAAAAAAATCATTAATATTCTAAAGTTGCAAAGAATTAATCTCCAAAGCCTAAACCTTGAAAATAGTAATAGTTGTTAATCACTAAAATACGGTTTTAATACCCTATTTATAGAAAATAAAATCCTAATTACAAAGGAAACAAAATTATGAAAGTTTGTTCAAGCATGCATCTTTGATCTACGAGAGTGATTAGCATTCCGTCAATGGATTGACGTTCCGTAAGTCTCTTCCCTTAGCTAGGACATAGAAAATATTTAGCCTCCAAAATTCACCTTCTCTGAATCAAACGATGGACCACCAGTACAGTTCATCAATGCCCGTTCGTGACTTTATACTTAGCATCATCAAATATCATGTACAAGAACCCTTGTAGTATAATTCTACGGTCTACTAGTATGGTGCGTCAACTAACCGAAGGACCTTCAATCCTCTCCTTGGTTCCACACTTGGTTAGATTTTGTTTATTTCATCCAATGCGTGGGCTTCCCATAAACGATACTCATCTATGGGTGTCAATGGATCTACGATCCGTTGATTCCATCCGTGTCTCAATTGTCTCTTTCACTTGGTGCATGAATATCTTTCTTGCAAAACATGATAAGAAATCTACCAAAATCAATACCAAAAGTCTCTAGACAAACACAACCCTTAAGTGAAATGCATTGGAAATACTAGTGCCCTCACTTCAAAAAAAATTCTCCATTTTTCCACAATGAATATCATTCTAGGTACAGGGATTTATTTCAACACTCACGCTCAGATTTAGTCTCGAGTATAGTTAGTGCTCAACATCATAGGCTTCCCTTATCTTCGCTTCTTAGATTCTGCAAATTAGACTCTACGATCACTATAGGAGTTTCTTGGCTTGTAACATATGCTCAGAGTCAGGTGTAGTATATTTTGATACATTTTAGTGATTTTCTGTCCTCCTTGACATTACACTAGGCCATCTATCTCTTTTTCAACACCCTACCCTTTTTTTTGTTTTCTTCTTTCCTTTTGATTTCTTTTCAACCATAGATGCGACTTTCAACTTTGCATCTCTTTTTACCTTGCACTTACTTTCTTTTTCATGTTTTTCATTATTTTCAGTTTCGCAAATTCATATTTTTTTCACTTTTCTTTTCTTTTAAACACCAAAATCTTTTCCTACCTATTTTTTTCTTTAGGTTTTCATTTTCATAGCAACCCTGAACTTAGTCTTTTGCTTAAGTTGAGGTGTACATGTCCAAGGAGGTACTAGGTCCAAAACATTTGATTCTTGAAGATGAGGTATGGAGTAAGAAAGAATTTGTCTATCTTAGGCTCAAATAATTTGTATCATTGGGAACATTCTCTTCATTTGGTCGCACTCCTTTAGACTAATAGTGGACTATTTCGAATAAAGGCCTATGATGACTTCCTAGACTCTAGAGTAGATTATCTTAGTAGGAATAACTGCGAAAGTTCTACTTTGGCACCAATTCTTGAACAATCAATTATTCTCAAACTCACTTACCACATAGTTTGTTATAAGATTATCATATTACCGAGTTCAAGTTTTAGTCTCAGACCATGCAATTTGTGAATTATCATGTCATATTTAAATCCAACACATTGAACTTATCTTAGCCTACATATTCAATCGCATGTCATAAAATTCACCGGTTTAATTTTTTAACAAGCCATCATGATTCGATCTTTCTTACTCCTACACATACAATCCTAATACATGCCGGTTTAAAAGAAATTTAATACAATATCTTGAGGCAAAAGAACACAACATGAAAACCCCAAGAGAGGATCGTGAGTTGGGTTACTCAGACTTCACCCTATCACTCATAATTCGTTCCCACCACCGCTAACAAAATAGAGTGCAGTTGTTCCTAATGCACAAAAAACTAAAAGAGTGAAGGAGTTGGTGAAGCAAACCAGAAGCGCAAAGTGCAGAAGACATATTAACAAGCGGGTGGGTCCAATTTCCCAGAGCCTGATGGATGCATAACTCGGTAACCCTCTGTAGTGCCCACATCAACAAGGATGAAACCATCAGTAGTGACATATTCTTCTTTGGTCGAACCCTCAATAGTGCTCACATCTCAACTCACGGACCCTGAAGCTGATTGCCCAGAAGATACCTCGCGCACCCTCTTCTGGGTTCTATTCATTTAAAATGGAGGCCTTCTTAGCCTTCTCCTCATGTTTAATTTCCCTTTTGCTGGGTTGTGCCTCATTAATGGCCTTAGTGGGATGACTAGAACCTTGCCTCTTGCCATGATCACGAGTGTGATTATGTTTGTCGGTGTAGGTGCCTTGAAAAAGGCCTCAATAAAACTATACTCGACCAACATTGTCTGTGCATGTTCAGGCTCAGATTCTTACATCTATAAGATGGAATCTATATCATCTCATAGACCTGTTAACTTTGTCTGAATAGATGCAAGGCCCGTGGTGGGGGATGGTCGTGCCAGAACTCTCAACCCAAACGCATCCAGGCATTTGTAAGCTGCCTGAATCTGTTGCTTTGTCTTCTTGGACACTCTTTTTTTTATGTGGGTCAGTCTCTGCTATAAACTTCTTCATCAAAGTTTGGATATGGTACAATAAACAGCTCCTTTGAGCCTTTAGTTTCTTGACACTGGGTAACCACAACTTCTTTGGGTGGTGTGGACCTAGACGGGATGGAGGCACTCCTAGTGGAATGAGACGAGGTATTATTGGGTAAGCGCCCAATGGATGCTCCACAGTATCTTCAAGATCTTCTAACAAGGGAGGGACCTCAACCTGGGCTTTTGGCAAGGTTTTGCCATATTATCCTCATCTCTGATGAGGCCTATATCTAGTAACCTCGTTGGTTGAATCAGTTTATCACTGTGCCATATCGGTACTTAGAGTCTCTCCAAATCTTAAATATCAAATATGGAAAGGGGTAGTAGGGAGGTCTTGAATGCCCTTTCATGAATCTTAGCCAGCATTATATGGAAAAAAGTTAATCTCCAACCCGGCTATTGGTGCTGCAACCATGACTTCCCTTTCCCACGTGAGTTGGTTGTCGTCCTTCATCGGTGAGACTCTATTTTTTACCAACAAATAGAAGAATTTTTCCACGAAGTTTAGTGTGGTCTTCGTGATGCCCCCTCAAGATGTTGTGAGCCACTATGCACGCTCTCTGTCTGTAGCAATTTATTGAACCAACCACATATTCACTACTTTTCGTTTCACTACTCTTCTCTCAAAGTGACTTTGCCGGAATATTTCCCACATGTGATTAAAATCTGCAGTGTTTAGGACCCAATCTGGACCTGTGGTAGGAACGTATAGAAACCGGTGGATGGTAGCCTATGAGATGTACATGTGGCATCCTCGGACCATTGAGGATATGAGAGGATCCTAATTTGCTGGTTTGGCCTGCTTGTGAATTTATCCTCGACGAGTGTCAGCATTGAAAGTATAGAACTCACACACAATATCCTCGATGTATGTGCCGATGTACCGCGACATCCATTCGCATTAGTGTAGTTTGAATAGTTGGTGTACCTGTGACACTGTACGCAGGCTTCATATGAGGTCTCAATAATCGTTAATGATCATTCAGGCATTCACCTTCCTCTCATTAAACATCTTTACATCTCTATAGACCTTTTATTGAACCTCGATAAACCATCTATTTGGTTCACCAGCCACTGGAAGAGGATCATTGTTTTTTGTTCCTCTTACGAGCTTGTAGCTTTATCATACGAGGCTTCTTGTTCATTGTCACATGATCTTCTATCTCCCTTAGAGGTACAACTCAAATCATGGGCAGGCTCAAACCCTTAAGATTGGTCGGACCTAGAGACTTAAGCGGTGGCTGACATGGAGCCGGATATGAAGCCACTGTCAAAACTGAAAGAAGTCCTAGTTGGTAAGCCCATCAGTGTGCACTCCGCATAAAGAAGGGAGGGAGTGACTACGTTGGGTCCCTCTCAAATTTGTGCTCGGAGTAGTATAGGTTGGGTCCCTCCTAAATCTGTCCCTTCATTTATTAGCTGGAGGGTCAAGGCGGTTGACTTGGATTTTCTCCTTTTTGTGTAGACAACTTGCCTCTTGGGAGCCATAGTACTTGTGGTGGGTCTATCAGTACCAAAAAACACAAAAGACATACTGTCACGACCGAAGAGTAACCCCCAGCTGTAACCAGCATCTTCGTCCTCGAAGAGGCATTAGACAAGCACTTAGCATACATCATTGAATCATAGGTAAAATAAAAAGCTGAAAATTAAAACTTTTCTTTAAAGTTGCACTTCACTTCTCATATATAAAAATAGAATCTATAATTGTCTCACATGAACATCTAAACATAAGAGTACGAGAAATAGGACTCAAATCTTTGCATCATTACAATTTGTCTTATAAGAGGATAAATATAGTTCTTGAAATATGAGAAATAGAATAATGTCTTTAAACGTAGTAAAATCGCAAAAGCTAGATTCAAAGGCTACGTCCTCGGACTTGAGGATTCACCAACTTGGGAACAATCCAAGATTCTTTGAGAATGTCGTTGAATCACCTCAATGGCCCGATCATACATTTCATAGAAATCAAAGAGATATAGGTTAGTACAAACCACATGTACTAATTATGGAAATGTATGCATCTAAACCAGTTAAGTACATAAAGGAACATTTTGTTTATAAGCATGCCAAGTTAATTTTATAAACCTTCATGCACATTCTAAGAACATATACAAAACCATTACACAACAACAGTGACACATTTCATCTTCATGTTCCAGAGTAACATCATAATAAAGACTTAGTAAATATTTCATGATTAGAATCCATTTCATCAATACATCACAAGACCTTATTCATAACCCCAATCCATGTTCACTAGTTCAATGTGCATGTGCATCCCCATAACCTCACATAAACCAAGTAAACTAACAAAGAGACCATAAGTACAGTCTTTAATTGATATAACATCATTATAAATGTAGTCAACATCATGCATAGCAATTTAGACCAACATCAAGTACATCAAGTGGAGCCAACATTACATAATACCAATATCATATAAGACCAATATCATGCATTTCATGTATACATATAGAAACCATCCTAGAACTCCCCTCAAGGTCTACTTGTGCAATGTATAGGTTAAAGTCCCATTTTCTTACCTACACTAAGTAATACCTCTTAAGTAATGCTATTTAGTGTTCATCTTCATACTTTCATTCATTCATTTTACTTTTGAGAAACTTCACCATAACCGACATTAGACCATGAGAGCGAACATGGAATCTGGTGTCAACCCCTTACACTGAAAGGAGGGCATCCTACTTTCGAAGGTAGGACATATTCACGATAATAGCATCTAGGTGAATCGACTATCTAAGGTTCCTATGGGGGCACATAGTCAATGAACTAGGATATTATTATTAGAAACCCTCTTTAAGCTAATTCTCATTGTTGTTTCAACCTCATGAAACATTTCGTGAAACTACCTTCCTTTTAGGAAAGGATACCTCTGATTGTCAAGTTCACTCGGTGCTAAGCTGAATTCCCTTTTTGGAGTATCTTTAAGTCTTCCTTAACATTAATTCATAACATAGATCATAAGTGTTTTATCTATGATATATCATGTTAATAGTTCTATGTTCTAGGATGAAAAAGTCGTTTCATCAAAACCTAACATCATGTGAGAACATTACCTCATAATCGTAGTAATTAGATGCACATGAGATATCACCCCTAATCCCTCATAATAATACACCTATCATCATATCACAACCATAATGTTCATAACATAATTGTACATTCATAATTTCATTATTCGTACTTCAATTGAGCAACATTATCAAGAATAAACCCAACATTATTACAATAAAGTGTTCATGACCTTGAAGGTCTTACAAATGGCCTCCAAGAAACCCATTCAATACATCACCCTCAAATCCATGATATTTACTCAACAATTGAATCATCATCATCATCATATAATAGTAAATTATGCAAGAACACATTCAATTGCATCACCCTTAATCATTAATCACCCTACTTCAAAAGTTAGGGGTAAGTGAAGAGGGACATTCATTGGTCTTTTAGGAAATTAGGTCAAATCCAAAGTTAGTAAACCCATTTACACATGAAAATTCATTATCTATCACTATAAATGAAATCAAGACCAAATTAATCAAGTTTGAAAGGTGACCCACGAAATTGAGTAAAACACAGTTCTCTAAAAAACCTTGAAATCCAATTTTGAAAAACCTCTTGGGAAAAGAATCCTAAATGGGAAGATCCTCCATACATTATCAATCTTAGATATTTCTAAAGAAAATCCTTGCTCTTGAAGCCCTAGAGAATGCTTGATCTTCTTCATCGATGGGGGTCTTAAGTTGAGAGAGAAAATTCTAGAGGGAAATTAGAGTCTTTGGGGTTATGGGATTTTTAAGTGTGAAGATTTGTTTAATGTGTTAAAGTCCATTAATATACCTAATATAAGAAAATTAGACAGACCCATGATTGATTGTCTGTTAATCCATAAATGGACTATCTTGGCACTCTGTCATTTGGTTAAGAGAGTCTTCAAATGTAGCCATTGCTCCATAATTCTAAATATGGACTCACGACCTCAATTGACAGGGTGTGAGTCCTTTAATGGGGCATCCTTTGAATTCGTCAAGTGCATACTTTTTTTAACAATTTTTGGGTCCTCCTTGAGGGACCTTAGGGTGGTCCTTGGGGGGTCGTACACGTATGTTTTGACCTTAAACATGAACTAATGTATACTCTAAGCATTTTTACAAGGTTTAACACTCTTACTAATCTTCAAACCCCTTCCAAGACTTAAAGACACACTAGGTCACTTTCACTAGTCCCTGGACGTCATGGTTATTTCTTGACATTTAGGCTTTAAAACACAATTAAAATAAATTTATGTTGACAACTGAACAACAACCAAAAAAAATTTAAGAGTGTCTTTAGTTATAAGTTGACGGTCAGGGTTGACGGTCCGTAGAGTGATATATGCTCCATAGAGCTCTTCCATGGATCAGATGTCCAATAGCATGGTCTCTGATAAAAACGACGGATGTACAAAATAGTCTGTCAATCAATTGACAGACTGTAGTCTACATTTGTCGTTTAACACTTAGTAAGATTCAGGTGATTATCAATCCACGAACTTAATCAACGGTCCGTAGACGGGGTCTTGTAGATGATACATGTGCCAAGTTTTAGACATCTTAGAAATTAAGGTCCATATTTGTGTCTATTTTCACATTTTCCTAGTCTACATATGCACTTTCACATATCAGATGCCAGTTCTTCATTCTTAGTGTTCCAATTTAGCAATATTTATGATTATTTGGGGAAAACTATAGAACCCTAGGTCGAAACTTATAATTAGATGCAAATATACATTCTAGTGGTGGTTGAGTTAGACACAATCACAATCCATCATATCAAGGGTATGCACAATTTTATTTTTTAGCATGTTTTTCCAGTAAACTAATGTCGAGGTCAAAATCTGACTCCTGACTCCCTATATTGGATCTATGAATAAAAATTGAAAGTGAGGGGAAGTCGTAGTACATTTTGAGGAATGAAGAGCGGTGTGATTGTGTGATGAAACTATGAATTATGACCACAAAAAACTTCCTTTGCGCACCAAACCCGGACACCACACTTTTGGGAATGAGATGGGGGAAAGTTTGGTAGAAGAGAAGAGGAAATTCTAGAGGTATGGGATGTGGGTGGTTGATGAAATCCAAAGAGTGATTTAGGTGAGTGGGAAAGGGAAGAAACAATTGTGGTGTCTAAAAATAGAAGTGGGAAATGAATTAGAATTTTGGAATTTTTAAATGAGGGAAATCCAGGTCAGGTCGGCATGCTAGAGTTTTTGACTCACGAGACCCCTTTGATGGTCTCTAGATTGATTGACGGTCCGTTGATAGGGATCGTCAATCACATTTTTAAATAGAAAAGATTAGAAACTTACCAAGGATATATGGACACTATTCATGGTCCATCGTTTGATTGAGTGATCATCGATGGGGTCCGTAAACCTCTGCACCAGACCATTTTTCCTGAAGATTTTGCCTTTAGCTCCTGTACATGTAACAACCCTTAGGCCATTCTTTTTGTTTTTTTTTTTACCTTTTTTAGAAATGTACCCTATGCTATACCTAGACAACTCTAAACAAAAAAAACTCATTAAAAACAAACTACTCTTTTACAAGAAATAAAATAAACAAAAATATTGACTTGACCAAAATTGTAAACCTATAGTTGTCTAGATTTTACACCTTGGGTGGCCTCCCAAGTAGCGCTTGATCTAACGTCGCGACACGACGTAGGCCTCTTGATTACTCAGACTTCATCAAAACAATAGGCTTCAATAAATTGTTGAACACTCTGTATATTTCCCGTTTCCCAAATACAACTTGATCCAATGTCTATTCTTCTTGAACCTTCTTACTCCTTCACTATTCTCGAGCTCCAAACGGGAACACTTGTTTGAGTAGAAATGGTCCAGAACACATGGACTTGAGCTCTCCCAGAAATAACTGCAACCTAGAGTTGAATATAAGTACATGATCTCCAACTATAAAATATCGGGTCTCAATCCTTTGATCATGGTATTTCTTCATATTTTCTTTAAACAAGGCTGCACTCTCACATGCTTTAAGGCAAAACTCATCGAGAAAATTCTAGTAATTCACTGTTTTAGTTGATGTTGCGCCCCAATCAAAATAAATCTTTTTCATTACCCATATAGCCTTATGCTTTAGTGCCACCGACAAATGGCAAGACTTCCCATCTACATTTTGGTACGGAGACATACCTATGGTAGTCTTATATGCAATGTAGTAGGACCATAGAGCATCATCGAGCTTCCTTGAGCAATCCATTCTATTGGAAATCATAGTCTTCGCAAAGATTTGCTCTATCTCTCTATTGGATAAATCGACTTGCCCACTAGTCTGTAGATGGTAAGGAATAGCTACATTGTGGCGGACACTATATTCCTCAATCAATGTTTTAAACAACCTATTCCATAAATGGGAACCTCCATCTCTAATTATTACCCTAGGGTGCCAAATCTGTAGAAGATGTTCTTCTGTAAGAACGCGCAGACACTTTTGCCTTCATTGTTGCGGAGCACAATTTCTTCCACCCACTTCGATACAAAGTCAACCTCAACATGAATATACTTCATCCCATAAGAACTCACAAATGCCCTTATAAAATCAATGCTCTATATATCAAATAACTCGATTATCATAATTGGGTTCATTGGAAGCTTTGCCTCTCTGAAATTCCACCCTCTCTATGGCAACGGTCACAATACTTGGAAAAATCATGAGGTTTTTAATGAATGGTTGGCCAATAGTATCGACACTGCAAAGTGTTGTGTGCAGTTTGAAGACCACTATGATGTTCACCAACATGCGATGAATGACACACCTCAAGAACGCTCACAATCTCAACTTCGGGCGCAAAACGACAAATAATTCTATCAACACAACTATGATAAATGTATGTACCATCCCAAAAGAACTTTTTGACATCATGCATGAACTTCTTTCTTTGGTGAAACGGCCGATCTAGAGGTACCACATCGCTTGCCAAATAATGAGCAAAGTCAGCAAACTGAGAATGAGATCATGGGAAGAATCCAATATCTTTTCGTTGGTGAACATATCATTTATCTCACCCTTGTCACCAAGATCAAGTAACGCTTCATCCTCCAATCTAGACAAGTGATCATCGACTTGGTTCTTAATCCCCTCCAATCACATGTTTTAGCACTAGCCCTAGCTCAATTGTCATCTGCACTATCTCCTCGCGAATCTCATATGTGGATTGATTGTTTGTATCTTGAACAACGAAGGTGTTAATCTAGTGTCTTAATTTCTAGTGCTCCAAGGTTTGTTGTTGTGAGATATCTTCTCAATTTTCTTAGTGATGTATGCCCACGAGCATTCGCCCTATGAACCTCTTGCAATAGTATGAAGCACTACCTTGCCATTGTCATCCTGCCCTGATAAAAGTACTCCTTCAATGACTCATCAGCGATGCAGTGATTTCAAACACCACTCATGAAGGTAGCGAATCTATCCCAACGAACTACTCACAGACTCTCCACGTTGAGCAAGAAAGTTGTTGATATGGTCCTTATTGTTTATCGTCTTAGACTAGAAATAATCTTTCTGGTAATGCGTCTATCAACTATTCCCATGTATAGATAAATTTATAGTGGAGATCATTGTACGATATAGAAACATATTGCATAAATGATAGTGGGAACTTCCTTAACCCAATGACATTTATATCTCTGTCTAGTCGACCTATGCAAATTTTGCAATCATAGTTTATCTTCTCTATGCCAGCATGTGGGTCATACGGTAGCAAACCTGAAATAAACCCCTTGTTTTAAGTATCTGTGTCAAGCTAGTGGTCACCACAAACGTATTCCCTGGAGATAGAGATTGAAAGAGAAGAGGTCCATCAGACTTGGCGATATTTATATTGACCCTCCCATTATCATTCTTATGTTCTCCTTGAGGGTGTTTATCCCTTATTGCTTCTTCACTCTATTGTAAGGTTGAAGCTTATTGTTCTCGTTGACTTCCTATGGTGATTTCATCCCTTCTCCACCATCTAATCCTTCTTCATTAGAAGCAATTGGTGCTCCTTGATTATTCCTTCTATGCACGGTTCTACCAAATTCTGGATCATAAGGAGTGAGTGGTTCGCCTTTTCTAGGTGTACTTGGCATACACTAGAGTGAAAACCAGAGAGACACAAAAAGAAAATAAAAGTAAAATTAGGAAATAGTTGACTAAAGTCCAATATTGTAGTTAAACATAATCTAAAAGCCTTATTCCCCTGCAGCGGCGCCACAATTTTATACACTCAAACTACACCTCCCTAATGAAGCATAAGCGATCATTATCAAGTAAACAACCCAACTAGTAGGTTGGGGTCGATCTCACGAGGAATACGCTTTAGACTTAACTTTAATCGACAATTATATATTTTTAGTCAAGGTATTTCCAAAACAATTCAGTAGGGGGGGGGTTGTGAAACAAATTCCTAAACTGATAAAGAGTATCAAGTAAGCAAAGGCCACCCATGTTTTATCAAGGTGAGAAAGCAACTAGGGTGTAAGTGTTCCCTACAAGCTCATAACGCATTAGTTCTAGTAATAGTAATCCCTTCCTAGTGTATTACATGCAAAAATATAAGTTATGTATCCCTAAATTCTTGGTCCGACATTTAGAGAATTTTACACCGCACCTTGGTCCAGTTATGTGTGTATAATTTACTAACCTTTACATTTATCACATATTAGACATCGCATCGATGTATGACTTATTTTTCACCGCCGCACCAATACAAACTAGACTATTAGATAGTTTTACACTGAATATATGTTGATAATTATTTTCTTTTTAACTACCTGTTTTGTCCGGCAAATAGCAAAAAGGCGAGTTTTAACGCGTGCTCTCGTTTAAAAGAGTTCTAAACAAAAGAACTATTAATGCATGCAAAAATAATGTTCAAGAATAGCTTAATATCTATTCATACTTTGTTAAACGCTCATGGTTCCCATAAACCTAGTTGTGGATTTAGTTACCTATATTATCAAGAACACAATTCATGTTTATAGAGGAAGAAATCATGAACTTGCGTAATAAGAGTGATAAACCCAGAAATCCATCTTTAATTGCAAACAAAAATCTTCAAATAATATTCGGAAACTGAGAATTTAGTAAAGCTTCAAAGAATTAATCTCCAAAGCCAAAAAAGAACACAAAAAAGGTAAAGTTTGTTCAGGCATGCGTCTTGGATCTACGAGACTGACGGACGGACCGTAAATCGATCGACGGTCTTTAAGTCTATACCGTCAGCGGGGTTTTAGAAAATATATTAACCTCCAAAATGCATCTTCTCTTAATCAAACAAGGACCATCAGTATGGTCTATCAAATTATTCGATGGTCCGTAAATGCCCCTACGTTACTCCATACTTAGCATCTTCAAATATGAGTTCTGGAACATTATATTGTATCATTTTACGGTCTACCAGTACTGTCTGTCAAGCAATCGATGGACCAAAAATGCTCACCGTGATTCCACACGTAGTACGATATCCCTTATTTCATCCTACGTATGGGCTACCCATCTAGGATACTCATCTATGGGGTGTCAATGGATCCATAATCCGTCGATTGGCTCCGTACATTCCTTTTTCTGCAATGACTCAATTATCTATTTCATTTAGTGTCTCAACATCTTTCATGCAAATCATGATACAAAAACTATCAAAATAATATCAAAATGCTATAGACACACACAATTGCTAAGTGAAATTGATTCGAAATACCATGAACTCACGGTACATTACTGAGGACCTGAACCTATACTACGAGAAGATGTAGCGCACAGTATGCTTTAGTACTTGACTGGTACATAATATGCAGGATAAAGTAAAGATAAAAAATAACATAACTGAACAAGTAATAAAGTATAATATGATTTGAACTTGATAAAGATACTAAAAATACTACACATGACCATAAAGAATGCAATGATAAAGTTAAACGTAGTGAGGTTAAAAACTGAACTATGATGATAACAAGGTCAATGCTATAGGATCTAACTTAAGTGTGAGAACTACTAATAACCGGTATAAAACCACATGCGCGAACGATGGAGTCTAGTGCATACGCCCTATTAGAGGACCCATTATACCCTGCTATAGGTGTAGAGTCTTGGTTGAGTATCATTAAAATTGTTCCCACATAGGAGAGTTACAACCTACGGGACTCGTAGTTCTAGGACATGGGGTTGACTTATTTATGTCCACTTAGTATTAAACTTCTAAAAATTGATTAAGTAATTAACAAATTATGACTGAATTTCTCTGATACTAGATAGTAAAATGTACTAACTCGCAAACTAGGAATACGACATTAATATACTTAAAATAATGCATTCAAAAATACAAGTATGTTAATATACATAACTGAATTTACTGACCTGACATGTGTAATTCATGAACTTAAAGAATTGTATAACTAGGGTCATGAGTTTACGCATGAATCTTGGTAAAAATAATAGTGCAACATGATAATATATTTGGTTCATTCTGACAGCTAAAACCCAAAAATTCATAACATTTAAGAAACATCAGGTATAGAAGATATTAAGGGAATCAAGATTCTAAATTCATCAACGAACCTAATGGGTGAAAGGAACCCCCTAGTAAAATCCCACATACCGAGTAAGGAATTTGACACAGAAATCTTTCTTTTTAGGGCTGGAACTGATGAAGACTAGATGCATTCTTGTGAAGGGTTTGGTCGCCTCTTTCTCCTCTTTATGCTCTAATTTTCTACTATTTGGTGAATGATCTAACTTAGGTAGGTTCTACTTATGTTTCTAGGATAAAACTAACAAAAAATATGTAGTTTAGAGGTTCAAAGCATAAAGAAAATACAAAAAGACCCCTGAAATAACTACTATTGGATCACCAATGGACTATCGATCGACTCACGGTACATGTTGGTCAACCCTCTGTCGCGACTAGAGACTGTATTTTGAGGGTCTGATCGATGATTCGTGACCTTCCATTAGTCGATGGCTCTGACCGTAGGTCAAAACATAAAGAGATTTTTGGAGTTGAATCTCAAAAGGGTTGCATATTCAAACCACGGAACACCAGCATCAGCCGTCGATCACCCTACGGTCCTTCGGTGAAACCGTGGGTTACATTTGCAATTTCTGTATATTTGCATTACCATTTGTTTTCGGATGCTTGGCGTTAAATTATCTCCCCCTAGAAACATTCGTCCTTAAATGAACACTAAACTTACTGAAATTGAGGAATGAGCTGCAAATGCTACTACCAAACGTTAGAAACTTATTTATGATTAAAATAGGTATAAAAGCATTCAATTACGCTGAAAATTCAAGTACAAACGAAAGGAACGTGATATTAAGGCTGAACTTACGCATGAATGGTTGAAAAGCTTGAGAGGAACTATTATCTCACGCTAGAATAGAAATAGAAGGAAAGATGTGATGATACTTGGCCTTCATGTCTGCTTCTGCTTTCTAAGTAGCTCCCTCTGTGGACTAACTCCTCCACAAAACCTTGACTGAAACAACTTCTTTGTTTCTCAACCTTTGAACCAAACGATCAAGAATCTAAACTAGTACATCTTCAAAAGTGACACTATCCATCACTGCTACACTTTCTAAAGTCATAATAGACACTGGATTACCCACACACTTCTTCAACAACGAAATGTGAAAAAAAAGATTTAGTGCTACTAGTTATGTTGACAAATCCAACTTTTAAGCCACTTTACCAACCCTTTTAAAGATCCTGTCAGGGCATACATATATAGGATTGAGCTTCCCTTTCTTCATGTCTCTAATCACCCCTTTCGTAGGTGGCACATTCAAGAAAACCCAATCATCAACTAGAAACTCTAGTTCCCTCCTCCTCACATCTGCATAAGATTTTGGAGACTCTAGGCTGTCTTAAGTCTATCGCTTATGAGTTTCACTTTCTCCACAACATCGTGAACTGAATATTGCTCTATCAAGATTGATTCACCTACTTAAAACCATCAAACTAGCGACCTACATCTATGCCTAATGTAACACCCCGTGTCCAAAATAGATCAAAATCCAGTTTTTCAGAAAATTTGCATGTGCAAAAGACTGTGGCCATTGACGGACCGTAGCCTGACACACGGTCCGTCCTGCACATCTATCGATAGAGTCGGAAACCTCCAAAATCTTAGCCCATGAAAATTTGACTAAGTGTCGAACGACGGACCATTTACCCATTCTCAAAAAAAAAAACCACAATTGACCATCACAATCTGTAGATTGACATATGGACCGTAGGTCTAACCGTAGGTGGAAGTTAGCAGACAGTTAGGGGGGGGGGAATGCAGTTGGGTCAACTTCAAATAATCATAAGTTTTAGAAAAAGTGAATTAGGTGTATCATGACCAACCAAAACATTAGATAATTGAATTATCTTTCCACAGCCACCAACCTTGCTAAAATCAGACCTCCGAGTAAAAAGTTTTACTTGTTTTAGTAAAGGCATGCCGAACATACCCAACCTACGGACCCAAATGATGGACAGTCGATTGAACGACGGACCATCAGTCCCGGTCATTGTTTGGTAAGACAATAATTAACTCAGGGGTCTTTTGGTCTTTTTCCACTTTATTTTAATGTCAAGATACATCATTTTGACCCTAAATTATATTATTTAAGTTAGTTTAAGCCTAGTAACATAACTAAAACTTTTCTAAGTCAAATAATTAAATCAAAACTTAAAAAATTAGAAGCAAGAAAGGAGAAAAAGGTCAAGAAACCTAGTTCAAGAACGCAAAAAGGTTCCAGCATTTTCAGCCCCAAAATCTAAGTGTTTCTCTGTGAATTTCTTAACCAGGTGTGTGGGTTTCACTACTGGGTTCCTTTCACCCATTTGTTCCCTATATTTAAGTCAGATTCTTGATTCCCATATCATGATTAGACCTAGTGTTTCGAGAACTTCAATTGAACTTCATGAATAATTAGTTATATATTCCAAGTCAGATTTCCATGTTACTTTTCCTTTTATCGCTTGAATTTCAGAACCGTAGCTATGTATTTCTTTAGTTCTTGAATTACACATGGTAGGTTAGATATTTTAGCTACTTCAAATATATATGCGTCAGTTATGAATGCATAATAACCAGACTAATTGTTGCATTCTCAGTTTGCATGTTCAGTTTTGAGCTATCCAGTATTTACATAAACTCATAATCAGTTAATTACATGATTAATTGGGAGTAGCATAATACCTACTTGGACTAAGGTTCAGCGTACCCAATTAGTCCTAGAATTACTAGCCAAGTACGTTGTAAGTCCTCTCTATGGGCAACAAGTTTAGTGATCACGCCATCATATGTTTATACCTTTGGCATGATATATTGGATCCTTTTAATGGGGCGTATACATCAGACTCCACAGTTAGAGCATGTAGTTTTATTATCGGTTATTAGTAGCTCCCACAGTTCAGTAAGACACTCTTGCATTGACCATTTACAAGTAAACATAGTATTCAGTTTAGTACGTTATAAATTGGTCATTGCATTGAATTAGCTTAGAAATATAGTAAATCCTATTCAAATTATTATACTTGTTTTTGTGCTTGTTCAGTTATGTTTTATTTAAGCTTTATTCTATCCTACATGTTCAGTACCTTTCAAGTACTAGAGCATACGTTCGCTATATCTTCTTGTGGAGTAGGTTCAGGTTCTCAGCATCCACATCAAGCATAGATCGATTCCTGATCTCCAGTTATGCACATTCAGTGGTGAGTCCTCATTCTCCGAGGATAATAGTCATGAGTATGTTTTAGTCTTTTAGTCATTTAGTTTCTGTTTTTTCTAGACTTAGCTGGGGCTTGTCCCAGTATTTCTAGTCCAATTTAGAGGCTATTCTGAGATACAGTTAGTTTCAGCTTAATAGTGAGTTAATATATTTTTTTTATTAAACTCATCAGTTTTCATATATCTCAGATTAGCATATAGGTAATTGCCCATCTTTTTTATTGTAAGTATGATTTAGCTTTCACAATAGTTTATATTCTTTAGTATGCTCATGATCATGCCAGCAGGGTTAGCTTGGGATCACTTGTGGTCTTATGTTTTGTGTCCACGTCTTGGGGTAGATCGGGGCATGACAAAGATTTGTATCAGATCACTAGGTTCAAGAGTCCTAGGATGTCTGAAAAGTCATACTAAGTAGAGTCCTTTTCATGGGTATAAAGTTCACCACATATAATAAGAGGTAGGTTACAAAGTATTTTAGGAAAACATCACTTTCTTATTACTCTTATCGTGCGTAAGGTATTATTTAATTACTTTCTTACATGATGTTCTACGTTTCAGGTCATGCCTCCCTATAGAGCTAACGCTAGGATTGCGAATGCAACAAATGCAAACACAACTCCTCTATTCCTAGATGAAAACGTCTCAAATGTTGAGTACAGGAATGCTATAGAGATGTTGGCTCAGAGTATGACTAACCAGAAAACAAGGTTAATGCTCATGTGAATGAAAATGGTGGATCAGTAGCAGCAAGGGTCCGTAACTTTGCTAGGATGAATCCGCTTGAGTTCTTAGGATCACAAACTAATGAGGATCCTTTGAATTTCATGGATGAGATCAAGAAGATCTTTAAGGTAATGCGAGTCACTGGGAATGATTGGGTTGAGTTAGAATCATACCAGGTGAAGGATGTTGCTCATATCTGGTACACTCAGTAGAAGGAAACTAGGGGTACCGATGCAGCTCCTATTACTTGGGATTGCTTTAGTGAGACCTTTCATGAAAGGTTTTTCCCAATAGAGTTAAGAGAAGAAAAGTCTTAGAAATTCATGAACTTAAGGCAAGGAAACATGACGTTGCAAGAGTATGGTCTCATGTTTAACCAACTCTCCAGGTATGCTCTAGGGATCAGATGAATAAGTTCTTGTATGGAGTGTGGGATTTTGTGAAAACTGAGTGAAGGAGTTCTATGTTACTTGGACATATGGTCATCTCTATGATTATGACTCATGCTCAGAAGGTTGAGGGTTATAAGCTTAGGTAACAGGCTAAGGAGAATAAGAAGGCTAGGAATAGGAACTATGACTATTCTCAGCAGAATTCGGGTGGGTGGAAATCTCTCGCAAAGTCAGGAAAAGTTTTTAGCTCCAGCCCCTTCTTCAGCTAGTGTTCAATCCTCCAAGAACAGGTATGACCAGAAGGGTAGAGAACCAGGCTCTAAGTCTCAGGGAAGTGTTTCACGCACCAAGACTTAACTCACCTACCCTAAGTGTGGTAAGAATCATCCGGGCGAGTGTCTCACAGGAAAAGAAGGATGTTTTAGGTGCGGTCATTCTGGTCACTGGTTGAGGGTTTGTCCTTTTAGACGGGGTCAAGGAGATTGAAATGGTAGAGCTCAATCTACAACTTCAGCAGCACCAGCAAGTTGCCTAACTCTGCAGGGTAACTCATCTGGTACAGGTGGCGGTAAACACCAAAATAGGTTGTATGCTCTTCAGTCTTGCCAGGATGAAGAAGGTTTTCTTGATGTAGTCACTGGTACGTTACGAGTCTTTGACTTCTTTTTGTATGCATTGTTAGATCCAGGGGCTACTATTTCTTTTGTAACTCCTTACACAGCAGTCCAATTCAGTGTTAGTCCAGAAACTCTCTCAGAACCTTTCTCATTCGCTACTCAAGTTGGTGACCCTGTTATAGCTAGAAGGGTATACAGAAATTACCCTGTAATAATATCTCAGAAAGTAACCTCAGTAAATGTTGTAGAGTTAGAAATGGTACAGTTCGATGTCATTCTAGTCATGGATTGGTTACATTCCTATTATGCCTCAGTCTATTGTAGAACTAGGACTGTTCGTTTTATGTTTTCAGACAAACCAATCTTTGAATGGAAGGGTAGTAGCTTAGCGCCTATGGGTGGATTTATCTCTTACCTTAAGGCTAGAAAGATAATTCCAAAGGGTTATCTCTATTATCTAGTTGGGGTTAAGGATTCTAGCTCTAAAACCCCAACTGTTGAGTCAGTTCCAGTAGTTTGTGATTTTCGAGAAGTGTTTCCAGAAGATCTTCCTGAAGTCCCTCCCAAAAGGGAAATCGACTTAGGAATTGATCTCCTGCAAGATACCCAGCCTATTTATATTCCTCCTTACAAAATGGGTCAAGCAGAGCTTAAGGAATTGAAAGAGTACTTGAAAGACCTTCTAGATAAGGGCTTCATTAGACCTATTATTTCAACAAGGGGTGCACCGGTGTTGTTTATATATAAGAAATATAGTTCTCTTAGAATGTGCATTGACTATAGACAGTTGAACAAGGTCACAATCAAGAATAAGTATCCCATCCCTATGATTGATCACTTGTTGGACCAACTTCAAGGTGCTAGCCACTTCTCAAAGATAGACCTCAGGTCGTGTCATCATAAGCATAGAGCCAGAGATATTGACATTCCGAAAACAACCTTTATGACTCGGTATGGTAATTATGAATTTGTAGTTATGTTGTTTGGACTAACCAATGCTCTTGAAGCTTTCATGGATTTGATGAACACACTGTTGAAACAATACTTTGAGTTGTTCTTTATTGTTCTTATTGATGATATCCTCATTTACTCTTGGAATGAGTAAGAACATGCGAGTCATTTGAGGTTGGTACTACAGACTCACAAAGATCACCAGTTATTCTCTATGTTTTGCAAATATGAGTTCTGGTTGCAATCCGTTCTTTCCTTGGTCACATTGTATCTAGTGAAGGGATCCGAGTGGATTCACATAAGATAGAAACAGTGAAACAATGGCCCAGACCTACCTCTGCTACAGATATCATTAGTTTCTTAGGTATAGAGAGTTATTAATGAAGGTTCGGGGAAGGATTCTCATCCATAGCTTCACCACTAAGTAGGTTGACTTAGAAGATGGTCAATTTTCAATGGTCGGATGATTGTGAGAAAAGTTTCATAAAATTGAAAACTTGATTGACTACAGCTCTTGTCTTGACTCTACTAGAGGGTTCAGATGGTTATGTTCTATATTGTTATGCATCCAAAGTTGGCCTAGGTTGTGTATTGATGTAGCAAGATAAGGTCATTGATTATGCTTCTAGATAATTGAAGGTTCATGAGATGAACCACAGAACCGATGACCTCGAGCTTGCCGTAGTGGTATTTGAAATCAAGATATGGAGACACTAGTTGTATGGTGTTCACGTAGATGAATTCACTTATAAGAAAAGTTTTCAATATGTGTTCACCAAGAAAAAGTTGAATCTTCGCCAGAGGAGATGGCTTGAGTTCCTTAATGATTATGATATGAGTCTGCATTATCACCCTGGTAAGGCGAATATAGTAGCAGATGCTCTTAGTAGATTATCTATGGGTAGTGTAGCCCATGTTGAGGAAGAAAGAAAGAAGCTAGTGAAGGATATTCACATGCTTGCTTAATTAAGAGTTTGCCTTGTGAGCATATCAGATAGTGGCGTAACAGTTCAGAACGAGGTAGAATCTTCTTTTGTCGTGTAAGTTGAGGAAAAGCAAGACAGTGATCCAATCTTCCTTGAACTTAAGGTGAAGTCCACAATCAAAGAGTGGAGGTTATCTCTTAAGGGGGAGATGGTGTATTTTTCTACCATGATAGATTGTGTGTTCCGGATGTGGGTGAGTTGAGAAGCATATCCTTGCAGAAGCCCATAACTCCAGGTGTTCTATTCATCCAGGTGAAACTAGGATGTATCGGGATCTGCGGGACGTCTATTGGTGGAATAACATAAAGAGGGACATAGATGATTTTGTGAGTAAGTGCCCTAGTTTCCACTATGTCAAGGTAGAACATCAGAAAATAAGAGGTATGATTCAAGAGATCTATATTCCTACTTGGAAGTGGGAAGTGATCAATATGGATGTCATCACAGGGTTATGTCGTAATAGTAGACGTCATGACTCAATTTGGATGATAGTTGGTAAGATGAGTAAGTCTTCTCTCTTTTTAGCGTTCAAGACTACAGATTCGGCAGAAGACGATGTCAAGCTTTACATTAATGAAATTATGAGGTTGCAATCATCTCATATAGAAGACCTCTGTTTACCTCTCATTTCTAGAAGTCATTTCAGAAGGATCTTGGTACTCAAGTTAACCTTAGTAGAGTATTTCATCCACAGACGGATAGACAGGCAGAGCGTACCATTCAGACCCTAGAGGATATGTTGAGAGCTTGTGTGCTCGATTTCAAGGGTAGTTGGGGTGATCACCTTCCTCTGATTAAGTTCGCCTAAAACATAACTACCATTACATCATTCAGATGGCCCCTTATGAGGCTTTGTATGGGCGAAGATGTAGATCTCCTGTTGGGTGGTTTAAAGTAGGTGAAGCAGCTTTGATAGGGCCTGGTTCAGTCCTTTATGCTATAGAGAAAGTGCAACTCATTAGAGATAGACTTAAGACATCCCAAAGTCATCAGAAATCTTACGCAGATGTAAGGAGAAGAGAACAAGAGTTCCAAGTTGATGATTGGGTTTTTCTGAAAGTATCACCTATGAAAGGAGTGATGAGATTTGGCAAGAAAGGGAAGCTCATCCTAGATATGTAGGCCATTATGAGATCTTGAAAAAGATTGATAAGCTGGTATATGAGTTAGATTTTGCAGCAGAACTAGTAGCAGTACATCTAGTCTTCCAAATATCGCTCTTGAAGAAGTGTGTGGGTGACCCAACCTCTGTAGTGTCATTAGAGAGTGTGGCGGTGAAAGATAGTCTTTCTTTTGAGGATGTACCAGTTGGAATTCTTGAAGGTCAGGTTAGAAGGTTGAGGAATAAAGAAGTCGCTTCAGTTAATGTTTTGTGGAGGAGTCAATCCGTAGAGGGAGCTACTTGGGAAGCAGAAGCAGTCATGAAAGCGAAGTATCCTTACCTCTTTCATTCCGATTCCACTCCATCTTGAGGTAATAGTTCTTCTTCAGTTTTCTATTCATTCATGAGTGATTTCAGTCTTAGAATCATGTTCCCTCAGTTTGTACTTGAATTTTCAGTGTATTTGCATGTTCTCAGAACTTAATTCAGTCAGAAAGTCAGTTCTCAGTGTTAAGTAGTAGGGTTTGCAGCTCTCTTCCTCTATACTTACTAGTTTAATCTTCATTCGAGGACAAATGTTCCCAAGGGGGAGATAATGTAACACCCCCTATCAAAAACAGACCAAAAACCATTTTTTCAGAAAATCTGTAGGTGCAACATACGGTGGAAATCGACGGACCGTAGCCTGAACCACAGTTCGTCCTGCACATCTGTTGATAGAGTCAGAAACCCCTATAATCTCAGCTAGGGAAAATTTGACGAAGTGTCGAACTACGGTCTGTAGTCTACGTCCGTAGGTCAGACTATAGTTTGTAGTTTGCGTCCGTCGATCAACACCTCATTTACTCATTCTTTGACAAGAACCACGATTGACCAGAACGGTCTATAGATGGACCTACGGACCGTATGTTTGACCGTAGGTGGAAGTTAGCAGAAAGTTATGGGGGAAATGCAGTTGGGTTAACTTCAAATGATCATAACTCTTAGCAAAAAATGAATTACGTATTCCCTGGCCTACCAAAAGATAGCTAATTTAATTACCTTTTCACAACCACCAACCTTGCAAAAATTAGACCTCCAAGTAAAAAGTTATGCCCATTTTAGTAAAGTAATGTCTAATAGACCCAACCTATGGATTCAAACGAGGGACCATCGATTGAATGACAGCCCGTGAGTCCAGGTCATCGTTTGGTCCGACAACAATTAACTTAGGGGTCTTTTGGTATTTTCCCACTTCGTTTAAACCTTAAGATACGTCATTTTGACCCTAAATCATCAGATTTTACTAAGTTTAAGCCTAGAAACATAAGATAAACTTTCCTAAGTCAAACTATTAAATCAAAACTTAGAAAATTAGAAGCAAGAAAGGAGAAAAAGGTCAAGAACCCTAGTTCAAGAACACAACAAGATTCCAGCCATTCTAGCCCCGAAATCTAAGTGTTTGTCTGTGAATTCAATCACCAGGTATTTGAGATTTAACTAGTGGGTTCCTTTCACCCATTGGGTCCCTAGTTTTCAGTGTGATTCGTGATTCCCGTATCATGATTAGACCTAGGGTTTCTAGAACTTCAACATAACTTAATGAATTAGTTAATTATATGTTCCAAGTTATATTTCCATGTTATTTTTCAGTTTATCGCATTAATTTCAGAACCAAACCTATGTATTTCTTTTGTCTTGATTACACATACTAGGTCAGATTTTAGTTACTTGAGATATACATTTCTCAGTTATAAATGCATAATTACCAGATTTATTGTTGCATTCTCAGTTTGCTTGTATATTTTTTTAGCTATATAGTATTTACATAAACTCATAATAAGTTAATTAAATAATTCATTAAGAGTAACATAATACCAAGTTCGACTAGGGTTCAACGTACCCAATTAGTCCAAGAACTACTAGCCAGGTAGGTTGTAACTTCCCTTTGTGGGAAATTAGTTTAGTGATCACGCCAGTATGCCTTTATACCTTTGGTAGGGTATATTGTGTCCTCTCGGTGGGGCGTATACACCGGACTCCACATTTAGCTCAAGTTGTTTTATTATCGGTTATTAGTAGCTGCTACAATTCAGTCAGACTCTCTTGCATTGACCATTTATCAATATACTCAGTATTCAGTTTCCGCATGTTATAAATTGGTTATTGAATTGAGTTATCTCATAAATTTAGCGTATCCTGTTCAGAGTGTCATACTTGCTTTTGTACTTTTTCAGTTATGTTTTATTTCAGCTTCATACTATCCTACATGCTCAGTACCTTTCAAGTACTGACATATACGTGCGCTACATCTTCTCATGATGTAGGATCAGGTTCTTAGCATCTAGATCACACATAGATCGATTCCCGATCTCTAGTTCAGGAAATTCAGTGGTGAGTCCTCATTCTTCAAGGACAATAATCATGAGTTCATTTTAGTTTTTTAGTCGTTTAGTTTTAGTTTTTGCTAGACTTAGTTGTGGCTTGTCCAAATATTTCTAGTCCTGTTCAAAGGCTATTTTGAGACATAGTTAGTTTCATCTTAGTAGTGAGTTAATATTTTCTTTGTATTAAACTCATCAATTTTCATATATCTCAGATTTAACATATGAGTATTTCCCTATCTTTTCATTGTAAGTATGATTTAGCTTCTGCAACTATTTATATTCTTTAGTATGCTCATGATTATTCCAGAAGGGTTAGCTTGGGATTACTTGTGGTCCTAAGTTCCGCGTTCGCGTCTCGGGGGTAGCTCGGGGCATGACACATAAAATGCTTCATAAGGGGCCATATGAATGCTGGAATGGTAACTATAGTTGTAGGTGAACTCTATAAGAGGAAGGTCATCATCTCAACTACCCTTGAAATCAATCACAGAAGTTCTCAACATGTCCTCTAAGGTCTAAATAGTACGATATGCCTACTCAACTGTCTGTGGATTAAATATTATTCTAAGATTAACCTAAGTACCAAGACATTTCTAAAACAACTCCTAGAAATAAGGTAAGTTGAGGACCACTATTTTATATGATAGACAAAGGAACCCCATGAAAACTGACTATTACATAATGTAAAGATTCGCGTAATTCTTTGTCGAATTTGTAGTCTTGACAGCCAAAATAAGTGTAGACTTAGTAACTCTATCAACATACACCCAAATTGAATCATGTTGTCTGCGAGTACGAGGTAAACCTGTGATGAAGTCAAAGTTGATCAGTCCAAACATCAAAGTAGGAATGTTGATCTCTTGAGTCATTACTCGTTGTTTATGTTGTTCTACCTTCACTTGCTGACATTAGGGCACTTAGCCACAAAATCCTCTATATCATGTTTCATACTATTCCACCAAATTACTTCTTGCATATCATGTTACATCGTAGTGACGCCTGAATGAATGAAATATGTTTTTATGCGCTTTTGGAAGAATGTGCTTCCTCAATTCACCCATTTTAGGGGAACATAAACAACTGTGAAAGCACACCATCTCCCCATTTGGAGAAAACGTCAACTCTCTGGTAATGCACTGCACTATTTAGTTAAGCAATATCACATTCGTGTCTTGATTTTCCTTTACATCCACTACCAATGAAGATTATTACACATTCTGAACTGTTACACCACAATGTGATATGCTCATAACAAAAACTCCTAAGGGAGCAAGTCTGCGAACATCTTTCGGTAGTTCCTTCATTTCTTGCTCTACATGTGCAACACTACCCATCGATGGTCTGCTAAGAGCATCTGCTACTACCTTGGCCTTACCAGTATAGTAATACACACTTATCTCATAGTTTTTGAGGAACTTAAGCCACCTTCTCTAGCGAAGATTCAACTCTTTCTAGGTGAACACATACTGAAACAACAAATCTACTTGAGCACCATACAAGTAATGTCTCCAAATCTTATGTGCAAACACCAATGCTGCAAGCTCTAGGTTATGAGTTTGATAGATTTTTATGTACCTTAAGATGTATAGAAGCATATTATATAATCTTACCTCCTTGAATTAACACAAAACCGACACTGACTCTGGATGTATCACAATAGATCACATAACCGTCTGAACTCTCTTGTAGAATCAAAATAGAAGTTGTACTCAACCTAGTTTTCAATTCTACAAAGCTTTTTTCATAATAATTTGACCACTGAAACATAGAATTTTTCTAGGCCAACTTAATCAATTGAGAGGTTATGGATGAAAATCCTTCCACGAACCTTTTCTAATAGCCAGTCAACCCCAAGAAACTTCTGATATGAGTAAGAGAGGTAGATCAGGGCCATTGTTTTACTGAACCTATCTTTTGAGAATCCAGTCAAATCCTTTCACTAGACAAAATATGCATAAGGAAAGCGGCGGATTGCAACAAAAACTCACTTTGCTAAACATAATGAATAAGTGATCATTGAGAGTTTTCAGAACAAACCTAAAATGAGTCACATCTTCTTCTTTATTCCAAGAGTAAATAGGGATATTATCAAAGACGATAACAAACAAGTCCAAATACTTCTTGAAAACTTTGTTCATGATGCTCAACTGTCTTTCGTGACTGAAGAGTAAATTCTAAGGGTCTAATCCACGAACACGGACCACGGTCCGTGACTTGACCTATGGTCCATGGGTTTGGTCGTGGGTAAACACTTAGAGAGATTTTGAGTTTGAGTCATATGAGGGTTACAGAGGCGAACCACGGACCACCAGCACGGGTCGTGGGTCACCCTAGGATCCGTGGGTGGCGACCGTGGCTTACACCTGCAACTTCTGGAAATATGCAATGTGGTTTTTTTTCGATACAAGGTTTTAAAAAAATTGAATAGGAAGGAAAGACTTTATGATACTTACCCGTCATGACTTATTCGACTACTCATCCACCTTTGGAACACATAAGCGACAATCTCACCCTTGGGAGAAAAAACCTACCTTCTGCTATTGAATTGCACCTTATGACTGAAATGATATATGATCACTTCCATGCTTTCCTTGAAACTTCTCCACCAATGAAGGCTCTGATTTGTTCTAGACAAACCACGATTTGATGTGTCAGTAAGACTAAGTCCTAAGAGAGCAAGCCGATAGTCATCTTTTGCTAATTCCTTCCTTTTTTCCTCAAGATTTGCTATATCACCATCTAGATCACCTTTATTGCCTTAATTTAAGAGAAAATTCGACCTATAGACACTAAGCTACTACCATTAAATTGAAAGACTGCCTCGTTAGAAATTGAAACCAAACAATACTAGTTCTATAATAGACTAAGACATAATATGAATGTAACCAATCCATGCCTAGAATTATATCAAAATCTACAATTTCTAACTCTACTGGATATGCTAAGGTGGCTTTCCTAAAGACTATGACAATGAAATTTATGCATCATTCGCAACAATCCACTAGTGAGATACCACATACATGGGGAAGAAATCTGCAGAGAATCCTTCAAATTTGGGGCTGGAAACTTCTGCTTGTTCTTGGGGGTTTTAGTTGACTTTTACACTTCTTTTTTTCCATGTTTTAATGATTTTAGGTAAATGAGGGTTCTGGGCAAATCTTACTATGTTATTGGGCATAAAGTAATTAAAAAAAACATAGTTTTTTAGGCATAAAAAGTTGACATTTATGTGCCGAATGCATGTAAAAGACCAAAATGACTCTAACATAAAAGTTGTCAAAGGCCAGCCACAGAGGGACCTAACAGTCATATTTCAACCTACCAATTGTAGGTGGGGTCATCAGTCAAGTGTTCTCGACAGAGCTTCACTAAAACGAGAATAATTTTTTGTGTGGAGATGAGAGTTTTTAAAATTTTGTGTCGTTGGAAAGACGATTCAGTTATCTAAAAGTTTGTAGGTCATGGTCTATCTAATTCCTTTTTTGGTAAGGGTTATGACCATTTGAAGTTGAACAAACAACAATTTCCCTTTAACTAGCTTGTAACCCTTACCTACTATTCATAGATCCAACAACGATATTTTTCTAGCGTGGGTGGGATCAAAGACCATAAATATTTGGACCTCAACATCGTACCCCAGTTACAAACCTTGTGTCTAAGCATGGACCGTCGGTGGCTTACATAGTTCCTTTACTAGGTTAGGAAAGCTGCAATTTTCTATTTTCTCAAATCTGAGATGCTGCATTACTGTTATGAGTAAGTTAAAATAGAGAAGCTAAATATTTTATATTCATAATCTTACAAAAAAACCCATTTAAAATTAGCTGAAAATTTCTTTTTATTATTAAAAGAATATTAACTATCCCTCATATTAAACAATAAATTATATCTATGAATTTAACACTTTATTCTGACAATCGCTTTTTTTACTGCATTCGTGCTATAATTATTGTATTCTCCTTTGAGCTTCTAGTACTATTTAATTCATCCATTGTCAATATTTTCATATACTTTGCCTTATTTATAATAATATTTTTACTGTTATACCCCATTTTAAATCGAGGTCAAATGACGTACAGTATATTGGTTAATTACAACACCTTTTTTGCTAAAGTGATGCTATGTTAACTTTGAAATATTGTTTAACCTTATTGAATTATAGGTAAAAGTTCTAATCATCCCTAAGGGGAAAAACATACTTTAAAATCCGTCAAAATGATTAGTCGGCCAAAACATAGGTCTATTAGTTTTTAAAAGGAGAAAATTTAAAAGGAATATGTCATAAATACTTGTGAAATGTATCTTTAAAATAAAATATTCTCATATTTAGCAAAAAATTAGCAAAGTTGTAAAACTAAAGTTTATCAAAGAAACCTTTATCGAGGAAATTGAAAATTCATCCATCATAAAAGCTCACTAGCTCCCCCCCCCCCCCCCTT
>NC_028640.1:30545838-30725838 GCF_001406875.1 Solanum pennellii
CCCCCCCCCCCTCCTTTTTTTGAACAACAAAACTTTTTCGTTAGACACTTTATAACTAAAAGCTTTTCGGTGTAGGAATAACGTCAATATTTTTGTAAAAAACCTAATGGATCTAAGGAAGGAATACTAATTATTTTATAAAAATAATTTTCAAAAAATGAAATTCGACGATACCCAACATACCTGATCTATTAATGACTTAAGTAGCTAGTCTTAAAGAAATAGAAATGGCAAAAACCAAATATGTGTCATATAATACAACGTTCAAATATTTGCACGAATACAAACATAAGAAAATAATGACTAAAAGGGGAAACAAAGAATTAGTTTTCCAGATTTCTGTGCTACTTTGCCATGTCCATATTGCAGAGCTTTTTAGAAGCAGAAGACACAGAGCAGAACCGAGGATGACTACTTTCAGATCGAGCAATGATAATGAGTCCTGAAATAAGATTTCTTGCACGGTAGATGTCTTTCATGAAGACTCCAAATAGCTCCATGTCAATAAATAGATTGAGGAAATAAGTAAGACAATTTAACTTTACATGATAATAAAGAAATCAAATATAAATCTAATTCAACTTATAAAACGAATATGCTATTCAAAACACGAAAATGTGCAAATGCCTACAATAATATTCCTTCTACATTTGGTAACATTAAACAAAACTCAAAACAACCAAGTCATCATTCATGTCTTTAAACAAAAAAAAAACACCCCACATTTTTTTTTATCCAAGATCCTTCTACATTTAATATTGTTCTCACTGAATAACTTAAAAGAAAACTTAAACATACAACTCCACTAACGAATGCGCTAGGAAAAATCTTAAAATCAATGTTTTTGTGTTGATAGATATAAAGATAGAAATCTACAGAGCATGATCATGGGTATTATTACACTAAACATTTTTTAAAAAAATGTAACCAACATAACTAACTAAGTAAGAACAGTATTGGTCTCTTTCAGACATATTTTTACATATGACTACATGAGCTATAAAATTTTGTGATATAAACACATAAACTAGACATTTAACTTTGATGGAAAAAGTGATTTTGAGTGAAGATTTAATCACAAAATGAAATCATTTCTCTAGTAAATGACAAGCTAAAACGTTAAAAAAATATGGCTTCAGATCTACACAGAGCTCAAAGGAGAACCAAGTATATTTTGTAGTCACATATTATTATAGATAAGTAATGAAGCTAATTGCAAGTAGTTATATTTTTAAGATAAAAATAAAAGTTTTAATTATAATAAAGAAATAGAGAAAAGGGAGAGGACGAATGTCACCTGCTATTTATAGTGATGAACTAGGGTACTTCTTACTGTAGTTTGTTCAAACTCAGAAATCTGTGTTTATGATTTTTCATATAAGATATTTCAAAAGTAGCACAAATATATGTAGTTTATGTCGATTACGGGAACGGTATATTTCAAACTTCATATGCTAGTGCATTGTTTATGTACCTAGACGGGACAAAGTAAATATATTTNGTAATTGTGGTGTGTGTTTGGGATAGGCTTCAATATTAAGGCATAACTAACTTAGATTGGATTGCCATATTTCAGCAAAACTTTGGATCAGATTGACATGTTTCGACATATGTTTAGATCGGATTTCAATATTTTGGCGTAGTATTTGATTCGATTGACATGTTCCTACAACAATATGGGATTGGATTGTCACGTTCAGGCAGGCTAAATTTTTTGGTTTGAATTCCATGAGAAGACCAATGATGTGATGATAAGTGTTTAATGTGTTGTTGCTTCTTTGTGTCGATATTATTTTATATGTTTATATATATACATGTGATTATAATGTTGCTTGATTTGTTTATCTTACACTAGTGGGATAGTCGTGTGACCCTAGGCATTTAAATTCGACATTTGTTTAATTAACTTGCTTTCGTAACTTAATTGTCTTAGTTTTGTTTTCTTGCTTAGTTTGGGTAGTAGTAGTGGTTCTCCCATCGGAAGGTTAGTATAGGTGCCAATCACGACGGTCTGGGTTGTTGTTGTTGGGATATATACTATTAACCATGTGTTAAGAACTAATATTTATAAGAGATTAAATATTTGCTAAAATTTAATAGATCATATATTCGTTTATGGTGTCTATTTACCTATATAGTTGATGATTTAGTGTGTAGAGTTTTTCGCTTATACACAAAGGATTAAATCATCGATTCTTATAAATATAAAGTTTTTGGTTCACAATCTAGGATGAAAAGTGGACATGCCATCGGGTATGATTGTAGCACAAGATTATATGTAATTTATTTTGATTATGGAAACGGTATAGTTCCAACTTCTTGTATTAGTACATTTTTATGTATTGAACGGGACCGAGTAGAGATAGTTGTTTTAGACTGACTAACAAAAACATATTCTCTAAACTATAAATGTACTTATATTCTTAATCTTCATATAACTATTATGATATATATATATATATATATATTAATTATCATTTTGTCAAAAATGTCTGGTAGATTGGATAAAAGTAATATAAATTGATGAAATAGTAAGTTAGTTAATGAAACTCATGTCTGAATATAGAGATAGATTGATATTCCTTTTTGAGAAACATATAAGTTTTCATCGTATCAACCCCCGCAAGTGGATTTATGAATCTGACCCATGAAATAAGTTAAGTAGTGTTCTAAAGGAAATTAATCATTAAGTTAAATTTTACAGTTATTTTTTTTATTAATTAGTATTTGTAATCTTAACATGGGGAATTACGTTAGTATTTAATGGAGAAATTTAAAATATAAATAAAGAAGTGCAATTACGAATCTCTAGTGTAATGATTTAATTTCATTATAATAAGAATAATTCCAATTAATTATTTGGAATTATTTTCATAATAGCAAGCCTCATAAATGAATATGAGCAACAAATAAATACTTGGACTGTGCAGTATTATTAGCTAGATTTCTGGCTGAATATGCAGGAAAAGGTAAATTATTTTTATAGAGCTCAAAGATCGTTGGAAAAGATTGATTCAATGAAAGATGGAGTGAATCAAATCGTACTTGTTTTTTTCAAGCTAGGGTGAAGTGAATTTAGCGTCTATGATATGATGATAGTCATAAAAAATTAGAGTGCCTCTTATCGAATCATCTCAACCACAACTTGTTGCAACCTTTGACGAATCGAGGAAACTTAGCAGCAGATTCAACTTTGACAACCACCATATCAGACAAACTGGAGATTAAAGATCGAGTTGATCTTTGGAATACTTTCTAATTTTTTTGTTTTTATCTTTTCGTTTTCTTGCCTTTTCTAATTATAGGATTAGTTAGGATTACAATTATTTCAAGTCAATAACGGGACTTTATACCGAAGTTTGATTTTTAAAAAGGTTGTGGTCCCTATAATGCCCAATTAAACTAGAACTCAGAATAATATTTCTCTTGAAAAAGGAAAAATAATCTGGGTTTTACTGGTTTTCAGAAAAGACCTAGGTTTTCTACTGGGAAAAAATCTCTATAACTAGGGATTCTCCTTACCTAGAAAATAGATGAATTAGTTTTGTATTATACGGGTCTACCTAAATACTGAGAGATTTCATATGTGAACTGGATCATTATAGAAAAATGCAAAGTTGTTGTTTATCTTGTGGATTCTCTTAAATGTAAGTCTCACTTGGGGACTCGCTTGAAGGTATTTTCTCACACTTCAAGAGGTAATTATTGAATTAAATTTTATGTTTTCTTGCATAATTGTATATGTTTAAGCATAAACATATTGATGTGTATTATTGGCACAATGCATAGAAAATCCCCTTAACATGGCGTCAATGAACAACTTTGCCCTCCAATTTGAATGTGAATAAGTAGAAAGATAAACTATTATAAATGTATATAAGTAGACACAAGTGTCCTACATGTCATAATATACGTCGTAATCCATGTAGGATAGAAAATTACCATATAGGGTGCCATGTAGGATGAATGTGTTCATTTTCTCAATTTTATACAAGTGTAAGTGTCTGTTTGTGCACACCCAAAGTGAAAGGTCATAGTTGTCAACTGACACCAAGTTAATGGTCATATTTATGCATCATGCCTTTATTATTCATATAAGTTGTAAGACTATAGTATGCCTCCATTGTGCATATAGTTTTCCAACCAAAACAGACAGAAATATATAAACTCTAGCGTCCTTAAGAAAAATAATTATAGTTATGAACAATTATCTAAACTATAACTATATAGCCTTATTAGGTCTATTATGTATCCTTTTTGTGATATTTCCTCATTTTTTTAGTCTAAATTATCGAGTTTCTAACTGAACAACTAGTATAAAGTGTAGAAATCTCATACTTTTGGACTAATTACGTCCAATAAGTTTCCCAAATCACAAAAACCCCGAATTTTCCTAATTACAAAAATTTAGTTTTTTTCATTACTCTAGGATATATTGTTTTATATTCCAATAATTGCAAATAATACATCAGTTGATGGGAGAAATATAAACGAGAGGAGATGGGATAGGGTTTAAAATAGGAGTACTTATCGAAATCGAATTTCAATATAACAATTGACATGAGAGAAACAAGAATATATTATGAAATAGACGGAAGATGTAATTTGAAAATTTCAACTTATTCTAGAATTTCAAATACTAATTGACTTTCCTGAGTTTCTTGAACATTATGATTTAAGCTATAGTAAAAATTTCACAGTAGAAAATATATAGCTGGGGACGGTGAACCATTTACTTTTCCTGAGGATATACAATTTCAGAAAGCATACAGTCCTTTCTAATTATAACAAGCCAAGAAGATATTAGAGGGTTTCCCACGGTTTGGACAACTTTGTTTAAGGTCTGGAGGCATGATTATTTGCTTTCCAGTCTAGATCAATATCTAACAAGTTTCTTTTCTGGTATAATGTCGCTCAACGCAATATCATGATCTATATTAGTATGATACTAATATCAATGGGTACAAAAATGCCATAGTGTTGGAGAAAGTTAATTATCCCATGTAATGCCTTCATCCAGTGTTACATTGTGTCCATAAGACGTCCTCCTATAATGTAATGATTGTTGATGAGGCTTATAATTCTGCATAAACATTGATGACATCTGAAGTTTCAATTCATTTTCTCCTAAATGACACTTAAAGTGGGGAGTAGATATTACTTACAAAGTTATGTTTAAAACATCTCAATTGAGCCTAAAATTCCAAATCATTTTTATTTCTTTTCAAATTTTGTATATAACTATGTCAAGGTATTTCTATCAAAGAAGAGAATCATCAGAAGAAGAGGAATCAGTCGGAGGAGGAGAAGAATAGGTGACTTTCTGTTCTTCAATATTTAAATATGACTATAATTTGTTATTTCTAGTAGTTTAAGCACATAGTTAAACATTCTAATATACATGGTTATTGCATTTGGAGAAAAAAAATTGTTCATTTGATTTTGTTGCATTTCAAGCTATGAATTCAAATAGATGAATGATATTAGCATTGTCAAGCCAAGATGAGTGGGGAATCTTTCATTTAAATTTTCTTGACAATATTTTCTTGAACCTTTTATTTTTTCAAACAAAAATAGGAGACTTCCACTTAGCAATTAACATGGAAATATTTAAATAGGAGATATAATTTCCTTGACATCTCAGTGCAGTTTTTTGTAGGTTAACAGAAGCACAACAGAGAGAGAATGCTAAGGTTAACCATTTTCTCAACAATGTCTTTATCAATTAAACATCATCAAATGTTCTATTTTTCTTTTTTTCCCCTTGTTTTCATATGCTCAATTGGAACAAGACATAGTATGTCAAAATAAAATTTGCAGGCAAGTTTAAGAGTATATCAATGTTCCTATTGTATAATATTATATTACACACTAATTTTCGGAGGCTTATTACTCTCAATATTCTGCTTATACTTCTCCTTGTTGATATTCAAGAAGCATTTTCCTTTTTTATATTTGTAAATCCTACATGTCTAAATTGAGGGATTACTTTTGAATGATATATCTATGACCTTTTTTCTCCATATTGAACCAAAAGTACTTGTTGAGCTGAGATGAAATTATATTTTGATGATTGACACAAAATAAAAGAAGGCCTAGTCCTTAGTAGGTATGTGGAGGAACTAGGTTGCAGTAATTCAAGTGACTACGACAAAAAAGATATTTAGTGATCATAAATTTTCCTTTAGAAACTACTAGGTAATTTGTCCGCGTTTAGCACGCGTATAAATAATCTTTCTAAACTTTTGAATAATCCTTCCAACAATTGACTTATATAAGAAAAAAAAAGTAAATTAGCGGGTTTTTAGAACATTACAACAAAAATAAATTATTTGACATTATCACCGATATCTCAAAAATTGTAAATATATAATTTACGATTAAAAATATCTTCATATTTGATGATATAACTATCTTGTTGGAATTGAGTGATATTCTTATGTAGCGATTAAACATCACTTTTTCTACAATTTTTACATGAAAAATATAGAATTTGATGATTTTATGGTTATAATAAGTCCTTGTAAAAAAATATATATAGAAGGAGAAAAATAAATTTGAAACAACAACAAATGTTTACACTACAAAAACATAAATAATTTTTTTAGAGACAATTTACTTGTATGAGATCATATGTTCACCACTTTTCGACACTGTTCATTTGTTACTCTAACAAAATTTGTAGAAGGAAAACAAATAAATTTAAAAAAACAATAAATTAATATTTTTAAACCTTTTAGAAATTCATTTTTTAATAAACAGATGCTCTGGAAGTCCTTCTAGATGCTTCATCAATGCAACATTACAACTTATTCAGAAATATATAAGTATATATGTTGCATTATGAAAGTAATAGTAGATAAAATTTTTGGACTGTAAACTCATGTTGAAGTTATATTCTCGAACATGAAAAAAATAAAAATGAGTCTAACCTAGATAACTCAAACACTCAACAATGACTTGGGACATGAAGGACAACAAATCTATGTTAATAAATATATCTTTTGTAGTTTAAGATATTGTTTTTATTTTGAGTTTGTTTTGTTTCATATTAATTCATATTAAGTTTTCTGAAAATATTCGGAACTCACACGATAAATATTTTGAAGAGCCGAATGAGAGGAAAAAAGGAACACTTTAAATTGACGTAAAGTTTATTCCAAGTGAGATAATACACATACCAAATGAAAAAATAATCAATAAATTTTGATTAAAACAATAAAACAGCGAAAAAACATACATTAAAGGGACTAAACTATATCCAATGATTATAACAAATTATTCAAACCATAAAAGTTCCTATGTTTTGAAATACCATACCACAAAAAATTGACTAACACTTCAATCACTCTCAACCCTTAATGTCCTCGTAATATCCACTAATAAAAATTAGTAAAAATACATAACAACAACATAAAATTCAAAAAATATGCATTCAATGTTATTAACTCGCAGAGGTTTTTTTAAAGAACACAAAATCACATCCTTGTAGTTGTATGTAAGGAATGACGTTGTTGGTAAAGATATTACAAATTATTAACGACTTCTTTATGGTACCTTAAAAAAATTTAGTATATAAAACTTGCTTGAATATCCAATTAGCGTTTTTTATTTAATCTGCATTAACGAATACTTATCACAATAACTTTGCATAACATAAACAACAAAGTTTAAAGCAAGTACTTAAAACAACAATTATTATACAAGCCTAAATTAATATCTCTAAAAGACAAATCAGGATGTTCAAAAATAGAATGAAACAGAGTTCAAAAAACTTGAGCCCATTGAATGCGCAGATCTCCTTCAGGAAATTATTCTCCTATAACACCCGATGCGTAAACGAATAGATCGTCTCAAGATAGAATGATTTTATGCACAAATGAATTGATATAAAACAATGGTGTCAGTGAGTCATTCAACATGAGCAAAGTGCACAACTATTTGACTTTCCAGAAGAAGAAGAAGTAGTTCAAAATTTTCGTTGTTTTAAAATGAGAGAAAATTCCTTTACTTATATAGAATAAAGGGTAGTGTGAATAAATGATTATATTGTCTTATGGAAAAAGGTTGCAACTCTTTGAAAAAATTACAATCCTTCGATTAGGTCACAAGATTTGATAAAAAGTGACAATTCTTCATAAAAGTATGAACTTTTTGAAAAGATTACAACTCTTTGGAAAAGTAACAACCCTTTGGAAAGGTTTCTACGTTTCTTAAAAAGGCACAACTTTTTATAAAAGTGGTAACTCTTAATAAAAGTCACAATTTTTCATAAAAGTTAGAATGTTTCACGAAAGAGAAAGGCAAGTTTTGGAAATAAAATAAATTAAAAGTGAATCCTGATTTGTGGTGGCGCCACATAGGTGGGCCTAGGGTTCTCTTCTAAATAAATACTAGGTAATTTACCCGCGCGAAATCTTTCAAAAGTTTTAAGCAGTCCTTCAAATAATTGACAGTTATAAGAAAAAAAAAGTAAATTTTAGTAGATTTTAAGAGTATTTCAACATAAATTAAATTATATTACATTATTACATATCTCAAGAAATTTAAACATATATGGATGATTAAAAGTATCATGATATCTAATTATTTTTTATCTTCTTCATAATTTATCATAATATATGTTGACGATATAATTATGTTGTTTTAACTAAGTGGTGTTTTTTATATAGCGATTAAACATATTTTTTTCTATTTTCTTTTACATGAAAAATATTAAACTTATAATTTTATGATTAGAATAATTCCTTGTTAAAAACAAATAATTTAAAAGTTTTGATAATTAATATTAGTTAATAAAAAGTTAAGATTCTTATAAATGTACACACAATAACATAAATAATTTTTTTAGGGACAATCTACTTGTCTAAGACATTCACCACATTCTGTTATTGTTACTTTGTTACTCTAATACAATTTATAAATTTATATAATGGGAAAAATATATTAAAAAAACAACAAAATAATATTATCGACCCTTTTAGAAATTCAATCTTCATTAAACTGCTGCTCTAAAGTCCCTTTTAGATGCTTCATTAATGTAACTTTACTACTTTTTCTGAAATATGTATATATAGTTGTTGCATTATGAAAGTACAAGTGGATAAAAATGTTGGATTTTAGAATCATGTTAAAGAAATATTCTTGAACATTAAAAAATAAAAAAATGATTCTAACCTAGGTAGCTCATATGTTCAGCAATGAATTAGGACATAAAGAACAACAAATCTATGTCAATAGACATATATTTTGTAGCTTAAGATATTACTTTTAGTTCAAACAAGTTTTGTTTTATATTCTTCAAATTAAGCTTGATTAAAATAGTCACAACTCACATTCAAAATATTTAGTAAAGTTGAATGAGAAGGAAAAACACTAAAACATTAAAAGGACAAAAGTTTTGTCCAAGGGAGATCATATACAAACTAAACAAGAAATAATCAATGCAATTTTATCGAGACAAAAAACAGCGAGAAAAAACATTCATAAAGAGAGTAAACTATGAGGTATCCAATGATGATAAAAGAATATTCTAAGCAGAAAATTTCTCATGTTTAAATATAACATACCTCAGAAATTGACTAACACTTCAATAACCTTTAAATCATCAAAATACTCCTAATATCCAGTGATAAAAATCAGTAAAAATAGACAACAACAACATAAAAAGAAAAAAAAAAGGGCATGCAAAGTTATTAATTCTTAGAGGATTTTCTAAATAACTCAAAATCTTATCCTTGTATGTGAAGAAATGACATTATTGATGAACAAATTAGAGATATGTAATGATTTTTTTTATTGTACCTACAACTACAGAAAACTTGCTTGATACCCAATTAATGTTTGTTATTTAATATCTAATAACAAATTATTATAACAATGATATTGCAGAAACATCAACTACAAAATTCAAAGCATGTACTAAAAATAACAATTAAAGCATAAATTAATGAGTGTAAAAACATATAAGGATTTGTAACAATAGAATGAAACGAAATAGAAAATATTGAGTTCGGTGAATGTAGAGTATCTCCTTCAGAAAATTATTCCCCCTAGTACCCGAAATTTAAAGGAATAGATCTTCTTAGGAAAGAAAGATTCTATTCATCGGTGTATTGATACAAACAAATAGTGACAATGAGTCATTCAAAAGAATCAAAGTACACAATTACTTAATTGTTGAGAAGAAGAAGAAGAAGAAGTTCCAAATTTTCTTTGTTTTGAAATGAGAAGATATTTATCTCTTTTTCGACAACAAAATTTAGTATGAACAAATGTTTATTGTGTATTAGCGGAAAGGTCACAACCTTTCATTAAATTCAAAACTTTTCATAAAAGTCACAACTTTTCATAAAAGCCGCAACTCTACATAAATGTCACAACTCTTCATACAACTTTTCATAAAAGTCACAACTTTTCATAAAAGTTGCAACTCTTTATAAAAGTCGAACGTCTTGATACAAGTCAAAATTCATACAATTCGCAACTCTTCATAAAAGTCACAATTTTTCGTAAAAGTCACAACTTCTCATTAAATGAAAAGGCTAGTTCCACGTTAGACCTTCCTTCAATGGTGAATCCTTTCCCAAGTCTCTTGCTGAACAATTAGTGGTAATTGGGTTAATATTATTGCATCCAGAGTATGGTACATTATAAATATATCAAATAGGAACAAATATATATATATAAAAAAATATAGTATATAAAATGTAAAGATATAATACATATAACTAACTTAACTCAATTGCTAGTTCGTGAATGAAGAATTGTAAAACAATTATATAATCAAAACACCGGTCTAATGCCCAACTTATGTGGGACTCTTAGTCGCTCTAACACACCGTATATTCACCCTTAAAGGGAAGCGCAAATGGGGATGAAGTTGATTATGAGGCCATGTAAAGGTATGGTGGTTTGGTCTAACTTAATATCAATATCTATATCATAAGAGAAAGATTTTTCAAATGCGTAGAAGCTAAAAAATTTATTTCCCAACCAATGTTGGACTTTGACCCACTCTAAACCCCATTTCACGATCATCAAAACTTGACCGTAGAGCGGGAGACCAAGTAATGATGAGCATTGTATGGAATTAAGTAATAATCCACCCCTAAATAGCTAATTTTTAATGTTGAAGTATCACATCTTTACATGGTGTAAGAGTCATGTAAATTTGGACTCTCGATAGACATTCCAATTTGGATAAGGCTTTGGCTTGGACGTGTGGGCGGTGTAAAAGTTCCACATTAGTTGGGGAATGAATTAATATTCTTCTTATGATTTGATTTTTCAGTTTCTTAAATAAAAAATTCAACAATTGATTAAACACGCTAATAATCATTAGTGAGATACAATTAATTTGAACAATATACATTATTTGTTATTTTAATTTTTTAATGAGAATGAATTTTATAGGGACACATTTCTAGCTCATTGATTGTACAACAGAATCCACCGAATCACTTCAGAGATTTCCCTAAAATTTTATTCTATCTATGAATCTAAAGGTAGGATATCTCATCCTAAATTTTCCCGAAACATTGTACCAACAAGAAAAATTTACCACAACTCAACTCATCTATTTAGTATATGATGGTAGATGAACCAAACAACTCCAAAATATATCATTTAACCCTAAAACTCAATGTGTTTGATGTTACGTATTTGTATATATAGATTTAGGGCTAATATTAATTGTTTTATTCTCTTTGAGTATGAGAGAATTAGGTGTTACAGTGTTTTCAATCCCTTCACTAGAGAGCGTCAATTGATTCCATATTCGAATGCTCTTAAAATTTAGTTAGAAAAAACAGGCGGTCTAAAATTTTAACCTGTTCTACAAATTTCTCTTACTTTTATCAAGATATATGTCTTGTGGAGTAAGATCCAAGTGAGAAGCAATAGTTTCATATCCTTACCTTTACAGTAGTCCACCTTTCATTTGATATTATTCTCTCTATTTTTTTAGATGGATAGTAGTGTTATAGCTCTTGATATAAAAAAAGAAGACGGTATACTCATTGACCCTCCCGATTTTATTGATCATTATGTTCCAGAGACGGAAAATTTTTGATTGGTAGAGAAATGAGTGGTAGTGATATATGACTAAGAAGGGGACAAGGTTTACTTACACTTGTAAGCATTTTATGAAACTACATAGTCATTGGCACTTATGACAGAGAAAGAAACATTTAGAGGGTTTCCCAAACATAGGTCTGGACGTCCCCCAAAATTGTACCATGATCTATACGATTATGATACAAACATCAATGTGTACAAAAATGTTGCAGTTCTGGACACAGTTGATTATCCCATGTATGCTTCCACCCAACATTAGTCTGCGTCCACAACATAACCTCCAATTATATAACGACGGCTCAAAAGGCGTACATTGCTGAAAAGATTGAAGACATCAGATGTCATGCCTCGAGCTACCCCCGAGACGTGGATAGGAAATGTAGGACCTCAAGTGATCCCAAGCAAACCATGCTGGCATGATCATGAGCATACTAAAGATAATAAACTGATGCAGAAGCTAAATCATAATTTATAATGAAAAGATGGGGAATACCCATATGCTAAAACTGATATAACATTAGTAATAATGAGTTTAATACAATGAAGTTACTAACTCAACACTAAGCTGAAACTAACTATGTCTGAAATAAGCCTCTAACTGACTAGAAATACTGGGACACGCCCCAACTGAATCTTGAAAAACCTGAAACTAAAAGACTAAAAGAAAACTGAAATGAACTCATGACTTTTGTCCTCAAAGAATGAGGACTCACCATTGAATCTGCTGAAATGGAGATAAGAAATCAATCTATGCATGATCTGGATGCTGAGAACCTGAACCTACATGACAAGAAGATGTAGCACACGTATGCGTCAGTAATTTAAAGGTACTGAGCATGTAGGATAGAATAACGCTGAGATTAAACATAACTGAACAAGCATAAAAGCAAGTATAATAATCTGACATGATAAACTGAATTCTTAGATAACATGATGCAATGACAAATTTATAACATGCTAAAACTTAATACTGAATATACTGATAAATAGTCAACGCAAAAAGTCTGACTAATCTGTCGAAGCTACTAATAACCAATAATTAAACCAAATTAGCTAAATATGAAGTCTGATGTATATGCCCCATCGAGAGGACCCAATATACACTTGCAAAGGTATAAAGGCATGCTAGCGTGATCACTAAACTTATTGCTCACAGAGAGGACTTACAACCTACTTGACTAGTAGTTCGGGACTATTGGGTATGTTAAACCCTAGTCCAACTCTGTATTATGCTACTCGCAATGAATTATATAAATTTACTGATTATGTCTGAGTTTTTGTAAATAATGGATAGCTCAAAACTAAATATGCCATCTGAGAATGCAACAATTAATCTGGTAATTATGCATTTATAACTGAGGCATGTATATCTGAAGTGTTTGAAATATCTAACCTAGCATATGTAATTCAAGAACTAAAGAAATACAAAGCTAGGGTTCTAAAATTCATATCATAATTGAGTAATAACATGATAATCTGATTTGCAACATATGTTTAATTAATTCATGTAGTTCTATTAAAGTTCTAGAAACCCTAGATTTAATCGTAACAAGAGAATCAAGAATCTGACTAAAAACTAGGAACCCAATGGGTGAAAGGAACCCACTAGTGAAATCTCACATACCTCGTGATGCAATCCATGGAAAAATACTTATGTTTCGTGGCTAGAACTCTGGAGCTTGTTTTATCTTGAACTAGGATTCTTGAGATTTTTCTCCTCTCCTGCTTCTAATTTTCTGCGTTTTGATTTAATGATTTGACTTAGACATGTTTTAATTATGTTTCTAGGCTCAAACTGACTAAAATTTGATGATTTAGGGTCAAAATGACGTAACTTTTGTTTTAAAAGAAGCGGGAAAGGTCGAAAAGACCCCTGGGAAAGTTGTTATCGGACCAATCGACGGCCAGGACTGACCGTCCGTCAGTTGAATGATGCCTCATCAGTTAGGCATGTTGGACAGGCCTTTACTAAAACAGGCATAACTTTTTAATCGGAGGTATGATTTCAGCATGCTCGGTGGCTATGGAAATATAATTAAATTATCTATCCGTGAGTAGGTCATGAGACACCTAATTCATTTTGTGCTAAGACATATGACCATTTGAAGTTGACCCAACTACATTTCCCCTTAACTGTCTTCTAATTTCCCACCTACTTTCAGACCTACGCACCGTAGATCCACATACGGACCGTGCTGGTCATCCATTGCTCTTGTCTGAGAGTGCGTGAAAGGAGTCTTTATCAACGGTCATGGACTACGGATCGTAGTCTGACCTACGGACCGTAAGTTCGTCCGTCGACCAACACTTAACAAATTTTCGTAGTCTAAAATTCTTGCGAGTTTCTTATCCTATCGACGGTTGTGCATGATGGACCGTGGGTCAAGATACCGTCAGTTGATGGTTTCGTCTTTTGCACCTAAAGATTTTCTGAAAAACAGATATTTTTTATCTGTTCTAGGTATGGGGTGTTACATTATCTCCCCCTTGGGAACATTCATCCTCGAATGAGGAATAAACTAGCTGGAATAGAGGGAGAGAGTTGCAAACCCTACTACTAAACACTGAGAACTGAGTTTCTGACTGAATTGAGTATCGAGAACATGCAATTACACTGAAAATACAAGTACAAACTGCTGGAACATGATTCTAAGACTCAATTGACGCATGAATGACTGGAAAACTGAAGAGGAACTATTACCTCAAGGTGGAGTGGGATTGGAAGGAAAGAGGTGAGGATACTTGCTTTTCATGGATGCTTCTCCTTCCCAAGTATATCCCTCTACGGACCGACTCCTCCACAAAACCTTCGCTGAAGCGGCTTCTTTGTTCCTCAACCTTCTAACATGATGGTCAAGAATCTCAAGTGGTACATCCTAATAAGAAAGATTATCATTCACAGGCACACTCTCTAATGACGTTATAGATATTGGGTCACCCACACACTTCTTCAAGAGTGAGATGTGGAAGACTTGATGCAATGCTGCTAATTCTGCTGGCAACTCTATCTCATATGCCACCATGCCAACCCTTTTCAAGATCTTGTAAGGGCCTACATATCTAGGTTTGAGCTGCCATTTCATTCCAAATCTCATCATCCCTTCTATAGGTGAGACTTTCAGAAAAACTAAATCATCAATTTGGAACTCTCGTTCCCTTGTCCTTACATCTACATAAGATTTCTGATGACTTTCGGCAGTCTTAAGTCTATCTGTAATGAGTTGCACTTTCTCCGTAGCATAAAGGATTGAATCTAGCCCAATTAAAGCTCTTTCACCTACTTCAAACAAACCAGGAGATCTACATCTACACCCATACAAAGCTTCATAAGGGGCCATCTGAATGCTGGAACGATAGCTATTGTTGTAGGCAAACTCAATAAGAGGAAGGTGATCATCCCAACTACCCTTGAAATCAATCTCACAATCTCTCATCATATACTCTAAGGTTTGAATGATACGTTGTGCCTGCCCATCCGTCTGTGGATGAAATGTTGTACTATGGTTGACTTGAGTAGCAAGACCTTTCTGAAAAAACATCCAGAAATGATAGGTAAACTGAGCACCTCTACTTGAGATGATAGACAAAGGAACCCCATGCAACCCCACAATTTGATTGATATAAAGCTTTTAATAGTCCTTTGCGGAATATATAAACTTGACCGCCAAAAAGCGAGAAGACTTAGTCATCGTATCAACCATCACCCAAATGGAGTCATACTGTCTGAGAGTACGCGATAACCCTGTGATGTAATATGTAATGATCACTTCCCACTTCAAAGTAGAAATGTCGATCTCTTGAGTCATACCTCCTAGTTTCTAATGTTCTACCTTGTCTTGCTGTCAATTGGGGCACTTACTCACAAAGTCTGCTATATCCCTATTCATTCCATTCCACCAATAGACTTCCCGCAGACCGCGATACATCTTAGTGACACATGGATGAATAGAATACCTAGAGTTATGGGCTTCTGAAGAATATGTTATCTCAACTCGTCCACATCAATAACACACAATCTACCCTAGTAGCGAAGTTCACCATCTCCCCCTTGGGAGAAAACCTTCAATCTCTAATTGTGGACTGCATTCTTAAGTTCAAGCAAAATTGGACCACTATCTTTATTTTCCTTAACCTCCACTACCAATGAATATTTTACCCCATTCCGAACTGTTACACCATTGTCCGATATGCTCATAAGGTGAACTCCTAAGAGAGCAAGCCTCTGAATATCCTTCACTAGCTACTTCTTTTCTTCCTCAACATGGGCTACTACATTTTCGTTACCTGGATTATAATGCACACTCATATCATAATCCTTAATGAACTCTATCTATCTCCTCTGGTGAAGTCAACTCTTTCTCGGTGAACATATATTGAAGTCTCTTATGATTAGTGAACACATCTACATGAGCACCATATTAGTAGTGTCTCCAGATCTTGAGTGCAAACACCACTACTGCAAGCTCGAGGTCATGAGTTGGATAATTCTTCTCATGAACCTTAATTTGTGTAGAGAAATACGCTATAACCTTACCTCGTTGCATCAACACACAACCTAGGCCAACTCTATATGCATCACAATAGATCACATAACCATTTGAAACCTCTGGTAGAGTTAAGACATGAGTTGTAGTCAATCTAGTTTTCAATCCTGCGAAGCTTTTCTCACAATGATATGACCATTTGAACTTGACCATCTTTTGAGTCAACCTAGTCAATGGTGAGGCAAGGGATGAAAATCCCTCCACGAACCTCTGATATCTATAGCAGAGGTAGGTTTGGGCCACTCTTTCGCTGCTTCTATCTTCTGTGAATCCACTCGGATCCCTTCTCTAGATACAACGTGACCAAGAAAAGCAATAGACTGCAACCAGAACTCACATTTGCTAAACTTAGAGAATAACTGGTGATCTTTGAGAGTCTGCAAAAAAACTCTCAAATTACTTGCATGTTCTTCCTTACTCCTAGAGTAAATGAGGATATCATAAATAAAAACGATAACGAACAAGTCCAAGTACTGTTTGAACACTCTGTTCATCAAATCCATGAAATCTGCAAGAGCATTAGTTAGTCCAAGCGACATAACTACAAATTCATAATGATCATACCGAGTTTTGAAAGCTGTTTTCGGAATGTCACTATCTATGACTCTGAGCTACTGATAACCCGATCGGAAATCGTTCTTTGAAAAGTGATTAGCACCCTGAAGTTGGTAAAACAAGTCTTCGATCCTGGGGATAGGATATTTATTCTTGATTATGACCTTGTTCAACTGTCTATGGTCAATGCACATTCTAAGAGAACCATTTTTCTTCCTTACAAACAATACTAGTGCACCCCATGGTGAAATACTAGGTCTAATGAAGCCCTTATCTAGAAGGTTCCTTAATCTTTGCGGGAGCCATTCTATGAGGAGGAATAGAATTAGGCTAGGTATCTTGAAGGAAAACAATTCCAAAGTCAATTTCCCTTTCGGGAGAAAGTGCAGGAAGATCTTCTTGAAATACTTCTGGATATTCACATACTACTGAAACTAACTCAAGAGTTGGAGTTTCAAGGCTAGAATCCTTAACCCAAACTAGATTATAGATATAACCCTTAGATATCATCTTTCTGGCCTAAAGGTAAGAAATAAGTCGACCCATAGGCGTTAAGCTACTACCCTTCCATTATAGTATTGGTTCATCTTGAAATTGAAAAAGAATAATCCTATTTCTACAATTGAATGAGGCATAACAGGAATGTAACCTATCCCTGCCTAGAATAACATCGAAGTCTACCATTTCTAACTCTACAAAATCTGCTGAGGTGACTTTCTGAGATACTATGACATGGCAATTTTTGTATATTCGTGTAGCTATAACTGGGTCACCAGCTTGAGAAGAGACTGGGAAAGGTTCTGAGAGAGTTTCTGGACAGACAGTAAATTGGACGACTATACTGAGTTACAAAAGACAAAGTCATCTTTGTTGTCTCTCCACTTCGTAAATTCAACCATATGTGAGTAACATCGTTAAGCTGGTAGGATGCCAATTTCACCTATCACTACTAGTTACTTGCATCACACCCAATATTTTCTTGACCTCATCAATGAACTTCCTGGGTCCTTACCAACTTTTGACCCTAAAAACATAGGCAGATTAACAAAATCACAAACTCCGGCTGCCACTAATCAATCATTTCTATAACTAGGAACTCGAACTTGCTAATTGTTCCAGGTTGTCATACTTTTAGAAAAAAGCTGAACTGGCATTCTGAAACTCTACATTAGAACTTCCTTATCTGGTACTACATGAACTGCGTTAGCATTGCGCACATTAGAAGTTCATACCTAAGCTCAAAGAGGAGGCATGATCTGAAACGTAGAACGCTAAGCAAGAGTGGAATAAGATCATACCTCACACACGATAAGAGTAACAAGAAAGTGAAGTTTTTCCTAAAATACTTTGTATCCTCCCTATCATTAGATGTGGTGCACTTCACACCCATGGAAAGGACTCTACTTAGTGCGACTTTTCAGACATCCTAAGATTCTTGCATGATCCCAAGCTAACCCTACTGGCATGATTCCAAGCTAACCCTACTGGCATGATCATGAGCATACTAAAGATAATAAACTTATGCGGAAGCTAAATAAAATATATAATGAAAAGATGGGAAATACCCATATGCTAAAACTTATATAATATCAAGACTAATGAGTTTAATACAATGAAGTTACTAACTCAACACTATGTTCAAACTAACTATGTCTTAAATAAGCCTCTAAATTACAAGAAATACTAGGAAAAACTCCAGCTAAATCTAGCAAAAACTGAAACTAAAAGACTAAAAGAAAACTGAAATAAACTCATGACTGTTATCCTCAGAGAATGAGGACTCACCACTGAATCTACTGAACTGGAGATCAGAAATCGATCTATGCCTGATTTGAATGCTGAGAACATGAACCTACATCACGAGAAGATGTAGCGCACGTTTGCGTCAGTACTTGAAAGGTACTGAGCATGTAGGATAGAATAAAGATGAAATAAAATATAACTGAACAAGTATAAAAACAACAATAATAATCTAACATAATAAAGTGAATTATGAGCTTACTAGCTGCAACGAGCAATTTATAAAATGATGAAACTGAATACTAAATAAACTGATAAATGGTTAATGTAGAGAGTCTGACTGAACTGTGGGAGCTACTAATAACTAATAAAACCACATGAGCTAAATATGGAGTCCGATGTATACGCCCCATCGAGAGAACCCAATATACCCTGCCAAAGGTATAAAGGCATGCTGGCGTGATCACTAAACTGATTGCCCACAAAGGGGACTTACAACCTACTTGGCTAGTAGTTCTGGGACTATTGGGTACGTTAAACCCTAGTCCAACTCGGTAGTATGCTACTCCCAATGAATTCTCTAAATTTACTGATTATGTCTGAGTTTCTGTAAATACTGGATAGCTCGAAACTGTACATGCAAACTGAGAATGCAACAATCAATCTGGTAATTATGCATTTATAACTGAGGCATGTATATTTGAAGTGTCTGAAATATCTGACCTAGTATGTGTAATTGAAGAACTAAAAAAATACAAATCTAGGATTCTAAAATTCATGTGATATTCCGAGTAATAACATGCTAATCTTTTTTGGAACATTAAATAAATAAATTTATAAAGTTCTATCAATGTTCTAGAAACCCTAGATTTAATCATGACAAGAGAATCGAAAATCTGATTAAAAACTAGGGACCCAATGGGTGAAATGAACCCACTACTGAAATCCCTCATACCTAGTGATGAAATCCACGGAAAAATACTTAAGTTTCGGGGCTCGAACTGCTGTAGCTTGTTACGTTCTTGAGCTTTTTCTCCTCTCTGTCTTCTAATTTTCTAAGTCTTGATTTAATAATTTGACTTAGATGTTTTAATTATGTTTCTATGGTTAAACTGATTAATATATGATGATTTAGGGTCAAAATTATGTAAGTTAGGGTTTAAACAAAGTGGGAAAGGTCGAAAAGACCCCAGGGAAAGTTGTTGTTGGACCAATCGATGGCCTGGAGTGACGGTCCATCGATTGACCGACGCTTCGTCGGTTGGTCCGTCAGTTTGGCCTGTTCGACAGGCCTTTACTAAAACGGGCATAACTTTATACTCAAAGCTATGATTTTCTTAAGGTCGGACGCTATGGAAAGTTGATTCATTTATCTATCTGTAGGTAAGTCATGGAACACCTAATTCATTTTGTTCTAAGACTTATGACCATTTGGAGTTGACCCTACTGCATTTCCCCTTAACTGTGTGCTAATTTCCCACCTATAGTCAAACCTATGGACCGTAGGTCAACCTACGGACCATAGGTCCACCTACGAACCGTGATGGTCATCCGTAGCTCTTTTCAGAGAGTGGAGGAAGGGAGTCTAGATCGACGATCATGGACTACGGACCGTAGTCTAACCTACACGTAAGTCTGTGCGTCGACCAACACTTAGCAAATTTTCATGGGTAGAGATTTTTGCGAGTTTCTGATCTCATCGATGGTTGTGCAGGACGGACTGTGAGTTAGGATACGGTCCTTCGATGGTCTCGTTTGTTGCACCTGCAGATTTTCTGAAAAACTGATTTTTATCTATTTTAGCTACGGGGTGTTACATCAGAAGATTTATTATCAAAAGTACCAGGTTGTTGAAGTTTAAGGCTTTAGTCCTCCAGTTTAGGCAAGAGAAGAAGACACATGAGGATTGTAGATTTACCATACTTCAGAGAATGAATGAAATAATAGATGTGGCATATGTAATTCATTATCTTAACCATGAGTGTCAAAAACCCATGATTCACTATGATATAAAACCACATAAGATTCTTATTGATAAAGATCTCAGAGCTCAACTAGGTGATTTTTGTTTAGTGAAATTCGTTCCTAAATTTAGTAATAAAATTAGAAGTATGGTCAAGATAATAAAGTGCATACACCACATCGATTATCATATTCATTCTCTGAAGTATGGTCAAGCTACTCTTCTGGTGTATCTCTTTCTCTCGCATGAACTATAAGATTAAAGACTTAAAGTTTAACTAGTTGGTACCTTTAGTAATAAATCTTCAGATGTCGTCAAACTTTTCATCAATATATGCCTCCTGACAAGTCATTACATAATTGGAGGGAGTTATAGAGATAGAAGATAATGTTAGGTTGAAGAAACACATGAGATAATCAAGTGTATCTAGTGGAACTTGTTTTTCACACATTGATATTTGTATCATCCTCATACAGATCATGCTAATATTTTGAAGAAGTTCGTACCAGAAAATATTCTTTCTTCCTGTCGATCCAATATGGAAAGCTTATAATATGGCAATCCGTACCTAAAACAAAGTTATGTAAAGTATGGGAAACCCTTCAACAGTTGCTTTCTCTATCATATGTTCCAATGACTATATACTTTCTGAAAATGCATACAAGGGTGAGTAAACCTTGCACCCTCCCTAGCCATAAATCTATACCACACTAATCACTACCATTCAAAGTTTTTCCATAGCTGGGAACATAATAATAGTAAAGTTAGGATGGTCAATGACTATACCCTTTTCTCTCTTTGTATCAAAAGCTAGAAACCATCATTTTTGAAAATATATTGATAACCGTGCCAATAAACAAGTGGACTATCGTAAGGTAATGAAATGAAACTATTGGTTGATAGTTGGATATCACGCCACAAGTCAGATCACCCAACTGAAAGTAAGTGAAATTTGTAGAACCAATTTTAATTTTCAACCAGGTTACTTCTGGTTGCCAATTTTTATTGTTCTGCATTAGGGTAGTCAACCACTAAGCCAATTTTTCGTAACTCACTTCTAGGAACATTCAGATATGGAATCAATTGAAGGTCTCCAGTAAAGGGATTAAAAAAAGAGTAACACATAATTCATTCAGAATCAAAGAGAATCAGACCATTGCATGAGTCAAAAATCTCTACGTCAAAGCATAACATCGTCACATATTGAGTGATAGGAATAAAGGACATTTTTCAAAATTGTGTGATTTATCTCCTAGAATGTACTAAATAGACGAGTTGTGTAAATATAACTTTATGGTGTACGAACAATATTTTCGAAAATTCAGGATGAGATATCCTACTTTTAAAATTCTTGGATAGAAGTTTATAGTAAACTACAAAAATTAAGGCCCAACAGTAGATAATCTTTATAATTATATCATCCAGCATTTTTTGATAGAACAATGTGTTATTCGACTCTATTGCCATTTCTCATGCCCTTAATTCTTTCTATTCTCTTTTTCGAGTCTATAAAGGAAGACATCAAATGTTCTTACGTAAAATAAAGTGGTGTTAAATGGTACAAAATTTTATTAGGGAAATCTCTAAAGTGATTCGGTAGATTTAGTTTAACAATCAATGAACTAGATATAAGGAACTATAATAAATTATCCTCATTAAGATATCAAAACAACAATAAATTTTGCTGTGTTGGAAGGCTGAAGCTGACAAGGTTGATGGCTTCCTAAAGTTTATTAAATCAGAAAATTATTTGTGCTCAAAGATCATCCCCCTTACAATTGGTATCAGAGCTCGTGTTTCAAGAAATCATATGATGGTGACGAATACTGAATACGAAAAAAATGAAGAAAGGATCTATGATTTTGTTGGCTTTACTGAGGAACAATTTGACGTAAACTTAGTGTGTCTTCTCTTGCAGGTCTATGGTATTAAAATTTAATTTGAAAATATTTGTTCAGAAATGGGTTTAGATAGGGCTGACATCAAAGAACAATGAGTGGAAAACCTTGATTTTTGTGAGACGGTGTCTTTGAAAATTGATGGCATGATGAAGGGAAATGAAGATGTTCAAACTTACTTTGACAAAGTGTTGAAGGAAAAAGAAATTCTTTATGTTGAACTTTCAATCTTGTGTTTTGCTATTGCTGGTTCTAGAACGAACGGTGAGGAGTCTTCGAAGGTTAAAATTCATGAGCCTAAGTCATTTGGAGGCAAAAGGAGTGCCAAGAAACTCGAAAACTTCTTATGGGATATGGAAAATACTTAATTGCAGCTCATGTACGCGATGAAGATATGTTGTCAATCACTAGTATATATCTTTCCAATGATGCAATATTGTGGTGGCATACAAGAATGACTAAAAAAGTAAGTGATGAACGTCTTAACAATGATTTATGGGAAATTCTGAAAGATAGTTGAAAGAATGATTCTTTCCTCGCAATGCAGGTTGGATTACTATGGACCATTTGAATACACTAAGGAAGACCAGACTATTAGAGACTATGTCAAGTAATTTTCTACTTTGAGTCTGGATATTAAAATTATATCGGACGAGTTTAAATTTCATAATTTTCTCTAATAATTACAAAAATGGGCATATAATGAAATAGGAAGGAAGAGCATTAAAGATTATTTTAGTGCCATTAAGGCGGCAGATGCACCAAATTTTCATTTAGGACTAAATTAAATTGAAATTTTTTTCTATTTTTTCTATGTCAAAAGGGAAAGAAAAAGTGAAGGATTGGAAGAAAAATATACCAATGTTGAATAAAAGGTCAAAGAAAAGGAAAAACAAGAGGTTGTATCGTTCCAAAGAAATGAAAAGGCTAGGTTTAATGGATATTTGTGATGCACCACACATTGCAAGAAATTATCTGAAAAGGGCAAAAATTGTAAAAAAATTTTTAGCTGAGAGTGATGATGTCGAACCAGATGAGGAGCCAGTAGCATATACTAATCTATGTGTTTTGTTAGACAAAAAGGATGTTGCACTATCTCAATTTATTTCACCGAGGGAGATAAAGCTGTTACAACCCTCAAAATGAACTAGGTTAAAATAGAAACTATCATGTATTTTATGACTTAATTAATTGTTAAAATGATGAATTATAGCTTTAGAATTAAGTTCAAAGAGTTTGGAATTCAAACGTCGAAGAACGACCAAGACGTTCGTAAGCTAGTCTTGTGTGTTTTACGTGTTTTTTGTTGTATCGAATGGTAGGAGGGGGCTCTAACATCTAGGTGAACATGTTTAGGGTCGAATGGTACAGGTAAGACTCCTCAAGGACTATTCTAGGGTCCTTGAGGGGATCCCAAACGTTGGCCATGAAGTTGCAATAGCAGCCCCAAATCACGACCCAATTGATACCCCTTTGATTAAATGACGCCCCATCATCAAGGGGCGTGGCTCGACACTTAGTTATGGGGATATTATACCCCAATAGATGAGACTTTGATAAAAAAAATTGTAGAGATTATACCCAATAGATGAGTCTCTGATCCAAACCATGCCCAGCAGTACGGGTCGTGGTTCCATCGACCACCATCGTTTGGCATGAAATTTTCCTCCATGTCTCGTCCAAGTGAGCATTGATTTAGGAAATTCACCCCACGTCCTAATTAAGTCCTAGATGTTTATTTTAGGTATTTTAAAGTATATTAAGTTAGTTTAAACACCTAAACCTAAATTAGACCTCACTTTCCCATATCAAAACCCCAACTTCAAAACAAGTTCTCTCTAGACTCCATTGAAGCTTGAACTCAAGGTAAAGCTACGATTGATGTTTTTCTGTTGTTTATCCATCAGTTTCGTGGGATTTCATCATTGAATCTTCTTCCGTTCAAGGAGCCAATTCCAAAGGTTTTTTTAAAGATCTTCAAAAAAAATATTGAAATCATATTTTGAATTCTAAGCATGAGTTTTTGCATGAAAAGGTTTAAATTGATGTTTTATGAATTTATCAATGTTAATTGGTAGTTTTCAGATCAAAAACTCCATGAACGCATATATTCCTTGAATTCCTAATTTTGGCTCTAAAGTGGGTGAATTTATCATGGCTTAATTGTATTGAATTCATGTGTAGAATTTTATGGGATAATGATTTATATGTTGATCATTGTTGAAATTGTTAATAGCTTGCCTTATAGTATTGATACTTATATTCTGTTTTCTTGGATCATTGACATGGATGAATTGTTTGCCTAGTCTTATGTACATTGTTATTGGTAAGATCTCTTGTTATGTGAATTTGATGGAAAGGCTAAGGAATGGGGATTGTATCTATTGGAAGGTGGTGAGTTGACCTAATTTCTTTGTTTAGTATAGAATTGATATTGAATTGTTATTTATTGGTATGATCCACTTATGGTGGCAATGCTTAATTGTTAGAATCGTTATCAACATGGCCTTGTTAGCATTATTATGTGAATTATGGTATGATCGTAATATAGAGCATGTGAATGTATAAAGTTAAGGTGCTCATGTGATGTCTATACAATCTTGTATGGGCGCTATAATGAAATGATTGGATGTACTTTCTCTCTAGTTGTTGAAATATGATGATAAAGTCCTGGAGAGAGCCTTTATAGCATGATGTTGTATCTTGTGTTGGTAGACTAGTTTTCCCAACTTGATACTTGAATTGTATTGAATGAGAGTAGGGATGAAACTCTAGGATCGGTCGACCTAGAGTTTTTGCCCTCCCTTGAATGATTAAATAAGGTATTCTTGAGTACATCTTGAGACGGTAGACCTCAACATGTTACCCCTTCTTTATGAGTCTTGAACTTTAAGTGAATTTGAAACATTGAATATTAAAAGAAGGTTAATGATAAGTCTTTGATAGGTAGGCCTAATGCACCCTTTCAAGATTATTTAAATGAGTTATCCTAATGAATGTTGATCGGTAGATCCTTGTGTATCCCTTCTTGGTTGGGGTTTTATGAGTTGGTAAGGCTTAGGGATGGTACCTTCTCAAATACTCTTATGTGAATGCACTTACTCTATGAGAATCAAGGCAAAGCACCGAGTGGATATGCTTAAGGTTGTAGCTCTCCTCGAGTAGAAAATGAGAGTTACAAACAAGACTTTTGATATCCCCTAAAACATTTGTCTGCATGGGATGTGTCCTCAATTCTTCCTTTGGAAAGTATAACAACTTCCATGGTGTGGTGTCTTCATGACAACGTGTAGGTAGTGGAATGAGATGCTATCTACACATGGCATGAGTAGACCTTGAAGACGCTAGAATGAGTTCCCTTGGTCTTCCAAGACCATTATGTGAAAGTCCCATAATTGTTGCATGTCTCGTAAATGGTTCTAATGAAGAATGTTTACTTATTAAAGGTAATTTGAATAGAAAGGTTCTTATCTAGGGTAGCTTTGAGGATCACTTAGGTGCGGTTGAAGAGGGTGTATGGGTGGTCTATTCAAGTCTTACTCAAGTGAATCTTAGAGTAACTTTAGGTGGAGCGTCTAAAGTGATTAAAAGGATAAATTGATTAATGTGGAATGTGTCTTATATATGATTGTTAACATTTATTATGTCTATTAAACTCTTATCATGACGGCTTCTATCAAAAATAACATGAAAACATATCTTAAAGTAAATGTCCCTCTTTGCATGGTTATGTTGTATGTTAACCATACTTAGTGCATTCAATGTCCTAATTTCATATGTTTCTCTATGTCTACAAGTGTAGGTGGCATGTGAGGAATTTCCTAGAATTGAAGTTTGGAAAGTCGCATTCTCTCAAGATTGTTATGTCCTCATATGTTTGAGGTCATGAACTATGTTTTAGTTTACTTTTATAAAAGACTTTGTAATAGATTTTGAGTTTACGTTCAAATTTATGAAAGGATCGTGACCCTATTTTATTGAATTGTGTCTAAGATAGCTTATATTGAGACTTATTTCTTTATTATGTTTATAGAATAGAGTTTGACTATTATTGTGAAAAGTTTTAATTATGTACTACGTTTCATATATATGCGATGAAAGATATCTATATAAGACCTTCGTGATTTGAAATATGCCACACAAAGACTTGGGGGTGCTCTCAGATCGTTACAGAAGCGAACTAGTGGGTGTGGTCTATTAGATCCCCTATCTATGTCACTCAATTAAATTGCAGCATTGACAAGGTATTAAGAATGTTCACCTTGTCACTTGAATAAGCCAAGGAAACAAAGATGGAAGACTATGTTGGTGATGGAGTGTAGATGAATCTAAATTGTGCAAAAAGGCACCATGTTCTGATCTGAAGCAACAAGTGCGGACCAAGGACTTGATGGCAAGGCATCTTGGTGAGGAATCGACAAGGTAAAATCCTAACCATGTCGTGTGGGCATGGAATTGATATTCAAAGAAATAACACAATGAAAGGGCATCGATGCACACGTGGAATGAAGCAATGTCATAAATTTGTGACCGTGGTGTGGCAACATTTAGTGTGAGAAATGCAAGGCCGAAAAGTCTAAGTGTGGTCGTGGTAAACATGGGAGCAGCTTATCCAAAAGGCAAGAAAAGTCAAAGCAAACCGGCAGTTACAAAACACAGGCCAAGCACATGATCGGCAGTTACAAAAAGTGCAGAATTATCTCATTTTTTGATGAACATGTTTTTGGCGCCTTGTTTGAATTATTTTTGATATACCAAGTAGTTGTGGGAGGTCAACTACATAGGATAGGATCAGACTAAGGAAAACAATTGTTTTATTCTAATTACGCCACTTGTCGAAAGTTGGTTGCACAGTGTGTCATAAATATGTAGGCTGCCCATGGTGTAATATCAGGGTTTTATTATTCTAAGTATTAGGGAATACTAATTAGAGTGTCAAATCTAAGTTAAGGTTTAAGGTTATCTTAAAGTGTCAAGGATGGTATGATTTGATAGTGTTCTTGTATTCATTTTATTCGTTTTTGTTTTTAGTGCATGTTTTTAACTTTATTGTTTATGTTTCTTTAAAGTTATTGTTAAAAGTAAATGTAAGTACATATTTTATGTTAATCCATCTACGGAATATTCACAGTTTTTAAACAATACATTTATTTACAATATTCTCCAAAAAAATCTTTTCTTCTCCAATAGATCAAACCTAAAAATTTATATGAACTTTTTGTTGTCATAATAATGTTAATAATAATACGAATTATTAGTATTCAAGGATTCATTAGTATTTTGTTTGTTCTCAATTTTCAGTTACAAAACACTATCATAATTGTATTACATATCAAATTTGAAAGTTGGAACACACATTATGACTACATATTAGTTATTGGAATATAATATGATTATGGAACATTTTCTATTGATAAACACATTAGTTATATGCATATTTTAAATTTTTTAAAAATATTTTGGATGTAAGTGATAGTGTTATACTATAAAAATTTGCAAAGAAGAAAATTCAGAAAAATATTATGTGACTTTGTAATTAAAGACACTATGTAACAATGGTAAAATGAAACTATGTACACTAGGAAAAAATAGTGTGATGATTTGTAATTTTACCTTCTGTTTTAATAAAACAAATGGTAAACTAGAATTGAATAACCTATATACACTTAAGAAACATATATAAAAATACTATAACATCAACATACAAGAAAATTTCTATTCTAATAAAGTTAAAAGAAGAAAGTTATAATCACGCGAAGCGCGGACCCATTTAGTAGTACTAATACTAATAACAACAAAAGATCAAGAACAACAACAACAACAACAACAACAACAAAAATAATCAAAAGATCAAATAGGTAAGAGAATTTTTCATAAGATTAAATGTGAGTGGAAACACATTCAGAAAAAGACATATGTACATGTAACATAGGTTCCTCACATCGACCATTACTACTTATGTTAAATCAAGGTAACATATCAGACCAAGATCATTCGACAAATTTTTACCGAAAATAGTATAAAGAATCATTACCATACAAAATTAATAAAGTAAAAGTAAGAAGGATAAAGTTGCAAACCTTAATGAGTTCTTTTAATTTTTATTTGCATAGAGTTATTTAACTCTTTTAGGTCATCATTCTTTTCTTCAATATATTAAAAGAATCACGAGGTTTATTAATATTTTGCATTGTATTCTAACCTTTATTCAAATGATCGATACCGTAAAATACTTGTGATGCTTGACAGACTAATACAAATGACTCATTTTTTTCAACCATCACCGACGATTAACACTTACAAAGCAATATTTATCTAATTTAATTGTCCTCCATGTACATTGAAATAAAATCACTCCTCTTCCAAACAAACTGTAATGCAAGAATCTAGGATAACTCGCCATAGTAATTCATAGGTTTTTGCTCTTCACTGGTCTAACCTACTACAACTTCTCCACAATTCCTGGGTTTTCAAATATTTATCATACGCTTGCACATAAAACCTATATCCGTTAATAATATGGCCTTTGAATCTTGTCACATTTGGAAGAGGATCAAGTGAGCGACAGGAAATCTGTCATTGTCTTATTGTAATCATGTTTGTACAACTCTGCAACCTAAAAATATCAAATACCCTTTTAAAACACAGTATTGACATTCTATTTTATGAACATTAGTTAATTTGTACTCACCTTTTTTTTTGTAACCAACTAATGAATTGTTTATTCCACTTGACATTTCGACTTAGTTGCGAGGCCTCACAATGAATTTATGAAAACTCTCTACTATGAGTTCAAGTTTTACATGTTATTTTAAGTTGAAATATGGACTAGATGGAAGTTAATTATTAGATTTAATCAATACTTACTCGGAAAATGGTTGAATTTCATCAGAGTTCTTCAAAATATAAAAATGTGTCTCATCCAAATCATGTGAATATAGTTTGTCTTGTTAACTACCCTTTAAAAATTTTCCATGCTCAGACAATATGGTTAAACCACCCTCAGATTTAATTACGCCACCATCATAATTTCTCTCTGGACAATAAACTTTATATTTATTTTATTCAAATATATTGAACATAATGTCATACGTTAAAATGCTAAATAACCCTCTACAATAGAATCTTCAGTGTTAGCCATATTACAAATTAAATACTTCAAAAAGTTTGGGTATATCTCTATTGAATACATTTACCAATCTTGAACTAATCAAGCAATCCTTGCTTCACTAGGTAAAGAATAGAAAAGTGATCCATGACATCAAAACAAGTAGGAGAAAATACATTTTCTAACTTGCATAAATGTTTTTGGTATTTTGGCTTTTGTTTGTTCTAACTCCTCTATGCTCAAACATTTTTCTCCAAAAACTTTGAAAAAACAGACAACTCAATAAGTTGTTCAGACACTGATTTGCAAAGCATACCATGCATTACAAGTGGGGGTAAATATTGTAGAGTTATATGACAATCATGGATTTTTTAGTCTTGAATTTCTGTCATCCTTAAATTGACATATTGAGAAATATTTGAGGAAAATCCATGTAAGAACTTTAAATTCCTCAAAAAAATTAAAATATTTTGCTTCTCTTCAACAGATAATATGTAACATGTTGGCGGCAACTGTTACTCATCTCCATTTTGTATTGGATTCAATTCTTTCATATATTAATTTGTTGTAAATTAAAGAGAGTACTCAACGTGTCTTTTGGTTTCCCTTTGATATCTAAATTTTCCCCAAAATATTGTTACATATATTCTTCTCAATGTGCATCATATCAATATTAAGTCGCAACAACAAGGTTTACCGATGTGGGAGATTAAAGAATATACTCTTCTTATTCCAGTTTTCACCCCTTTTCTTATGCGATATTTTTTTTTTTGATGCTTTCTTAATGGAAACCCATCTATGTCAGCAACTTGATCAAGTATATCATCACCATACAACATTTCTGATGGTAGCCTATGCTCAAAATTTTTATCAAATGATACTTTATCATTTCTCCATTTCCAATTAAGAGGAAGATAGCGTATGTGGCCCTTATAACAATTTTTTTGGCCAACTATTATCCTTTTAGAGCAAGTTTTTTATTGCAACATGGGAAATCCAATTTTCATATTTTACTTTATCCAGACAAATTTTCATATGCAGGAATGTCATTAATGTTCCACAACAAAGATGTGTATAACTTAAATTTCTTTCTACTTGATGCATCGAATGTCTCCATTTTAGTTTCCAATAAATAATTCAACTCTTGTATTAAAGGTTTAATATAGACATCAATTGCATCACTGTACCACTAGGACAAGGTATAAGCATTGAAAATTAAAATTCTCTTGCTTCATAGAAATCCAAGAGGGAAAAGTATAAGGAACAAGTACCACATGCCAAATGTTGTAGGGAGTTCTCGAAATTCCAAATGGTTGGAAACCATCACTAGAAGTCCAAAACGTACATTATGAGATTCAACTACAACAAATAGGTGAAGTTCATAAAAAATTTTCCATGCCGTTTACTCAATTGGATGCCTCATTATTCCAACATCAACTCTTTTGCAATGATACCATGACATCAAAGGAGATGTCTTTGAGAACATAAAAAATCTTTGAAGTCTTGGTTTTAGAGGAAAATAACGTAAAATAATGCATGACATCTTTTTTACTATTTTCTATCTTGTTTCTCACTATGTTTAGCATCCTTCCATCTATATGCACCACAAACTTTGAACGATGACAATTCTCATCCTTCAAAAATAACAAGCAATCATTACCATATGCATTAAACTTTTAGAAGAAAGCCCAAGATCTCAAATTATCTTCTTTACCTCATAACATGAATTAGGCAAGTTTGTTACATCAAGCAATAAATAGTCTTTCAAAAACTTAAATAGCATCGTAAATTACTCATTACTCCAATGTCCAATACTTTTAAGGTGAAGCAATTTAATCTAAATAGAAAGTTTAGAAGCTTTTGCACTTTCATATAATGGTAGATCAAGATCTTTCAATAATCTATAAAAAAAAATCTCTTCAGCATTTGTTCCCTCCTCTCGAATATCATAAGCAGTACTATTTCATAATATCTCCATCAAAATTGGGGTACAATCTCTTTGCAATCCATGTTTTTCATTCTCTTTAATGTCCCATTAGACTTCATTAGCTCCCTCGTATTAGTAAAAATACTTGGAGTTTTTGCTATATGTTTTAACTCCCAACTGTCTTTTTGGAAATTCTGAAGTTAACAGCTAAGTTCTTTGTGGCTGTCTTGCATCTCCATGACAACATTTAACACAACCTATTACTTTTTAAAAAAATGTTAGGAACTATAGTGTAAATCTCATTATAGATACTCCTTTCTTGAATGTATGGCAAAACCAACTTTGCAAATGATTGTGAAGCAAATGAGGGAACCAAATGTTGATTACATGAGAGGCATATGCTAACATCTTTTTGAAACTAAACTCTGAAACAGTAACCAAGATATCGACAACATATGTTGTTTATGTAAAATTACAATGCCAAAATTCCTAGTTCAACTGAATTTCTTGAAAGTTGGAAAACTCATAAAGATAATCTAGTCTATAGTTTCTATATTTATGATTAAGAACTCAATGTACAAAGTAGGTTACAACAAATTTATAAAATTACAATTAAAGTTTAGATAAGTCCTACAATCTAATCCCCATTATATTTATAGAAGAGTAAGTAAATACCAAAGAAAAAAGGTGACATATTGTATATTTTTTTGCTTGTAGCATTTTTTTTTTTAGAATTCCTTAACTTTTTATTATATGTGCTGAACACATCAATGTTATGGCAGTCGTAGTTACCATCACTCAAAAAATCATGGAAAACAGTAGAAGATGGCAACTACAGTACCTCTTAAAAACTGTTTATAAGGCCAGATTGAAAACATAGAAAAAGAAATGAAAGAAAACATATAGACAAATACATTAAATAGTTTCAAAAACATATCAGTAAAGAAAAAATGTTAAGAAAAGAAATATACCTTACAAAATAAATCAACATAGAGCCTTCAAAAGAGTAGTTTTGTAGTTACTTTCAACAACAAGAACCACCACCAACAAATTAAGAATCATAGTTTACACCAACAGAGAAAGGAATAAGCGTAAATGTGATGAATTTCATAGAAAAGAATATATGAAATAAAACAAAGATCCTACAAAAAAATCAACTAGCTAAATAAATCACAGAAACACAATTTCAGCATAGTTGTTTCTTTTGTTTTCCCTTTTAAAATGTGTTTTTTTCCTATGAGTAGCTTGAAAATTTAGGGTTCTAGTGTGTGATGTCCTACAACTCATCGGAGTTAATATATCTTCACAATGTTGGTGTTGCACTAATCCTACAATTGAGATTATGTCTCATCTCTATGTAACCTCCGCCATAGCTACTAAGCTATGGAGGTTGTTTGTTAATTTTGCAGGGATTCAAATAAAAGGGTAACAAATTTCACATGTTTGAAATAAATGGTGCACATCAGACTGATGTTCAAAATTATAGTCATTATTGAGAGTTGTCCCAGCCATTTTGATATGGAACTTGTTGAAAAGGAGAAATAGGTTGAAGCATGGAAAGAGTTCTCACAACAATTTAGTTTTTAAAGTAAATTCAGATTTATGGCGACATGTAAGGACCACCTATTCTGGACTATAAATTCCTACAACTTAGCCTAATATCAAATATTTTTTGAAAAAGACACTCCAAGGATTCATTATATCTCAGTCATCTGGAAACGTCCAAAGAAGGCTTTGTGAAATGCAATAGAGATGATTAATCAATGTTTTGGCAGTGGTTTCTATTTAAGAGATTTTTTAGGAGACTTACTCTATTCTCAAGGTGAAGAGATTCACGAAAGTACGAACTTAGAGGAGGAAGTTAAGCAGTAAGGGATGCAATCACTCATCGAACAACTGTTGGGATGAATTAAGTTTGTTTGGATACAAATTCATTAATCTAATTAAGATCCTCGCTTAAGTTTGAGAGATCCACTGGGACATTTCAGGAATTATTGGAGACACAATAGATGCATCTCAATTGTGTCAGATTCAAATTCAATATACTTACGGAGAAGGAAATACACTTGCAGATTATTTAACTAACATGGCTTTTGACACTATTGGTAGGTTTGAGATTTATAATTTTTCAGATCATTCAAATAAAGCAATGAGGATTCTTAATTTAGAGAAATAAAAAGCTACAAATCTTCACCTCGGGATAAAAAATATTAAGTCTTATACATGTGTGGGGAAGAATAAGAGTGCTTATTTCATGATTAACATGTCACATATATTTTAAAGGTCTGCACATAATTAACAAATTTTAAAGAGGTTCACAAAATTAATCCTATGTCAACACATGAGGACAGAATTACAAAGTCACCAACTAGGAAAAAGAGGAGTTATTTCTCAATGTATATTTGTTGATACAGAATACTCATAAAATAATAAAGCAACACAATAAAACAAAACCAATAAGACTAGGTTCCAAATTTCAACATTAGACTTAGATGTGACAAAGCTAATACTTTGTAAGTTATTGTATTGAAGTTGAAATGGAATAGCAAAAAGATGATGTATAGAATTCCTCCTTGCTACATTGTTTTCCAAAGATTGTAAAGTGTCGTATATGCATAAAAGGTTAGGTCGTCGACCACTCTTGTAAATATTCAAGAGTTAGTATTTTGAATCCATATTAGTGCTACAACTAATGTGCTAGAACAATATAAAAATAAAGAATACAGGAATAAGGAAACCTAATTTCTACAATTTACACAAAAATTATATCATATTATACCTTTGAATTACAATTGCGAAGGATAATTAAATTTTTTCTACATATTATTAGATTGACAAGTTTATTCAACAATTATCGTTATTGTGATTTATTTTATAATCAATCATGTCAACTGCAGAAAGTACACATAAACACATGATTGCAATTACTACTATACATAATTTAAGACCATTGTACAACAAGAACCTACTAAAAACTAGGTTATTCATAAAAAATATACTAAAATTTTTGCAAAATCCTTATAGTTCATAGTAAAAAAAAAGGAACATACTTTAAAAAGAAGAAAACTCCAAGAAGATTTGCAATTATTATCACACAAAGCAAAGAACAGCAACAATTAGGTGAAATTTATAGTAAGAAATGAAAGTTGACTTCTGTAATTAGGAAAGAGTAGGCGTTGAATTCCTTTATAAGAGGTTGAACAGATTCCTAGAGCTTACAGTACAACAATTATCGTGTTTTGTTTCAATGATTTTTCTCCAACAAATCATTTCTCTGATAATCTGAATTAGTCACTCCCTTAGGCTTCTCATTTTCTAGCAGATGACTAGGACTATTTGTTTAAACTTCAGCATCTTCTCTGAGGGGTGAGAAGATGATGTGTGTGTGGATGTTTGTGAGCGGGAAAATCTAGAACTTGTTATCGGTCAATTCGATCTGAATGTTAATGTTTTCATACAAAGGGGTGGGGTAATGGGAGACCAAAAGTTTTGATGGGAGGTGGGTAGAGTAATCAAGGGGTAGAAATACGTTATATTTGTTTTACATAAATAAATTGTTATAAATAAAGGGGTAAAATAACAATATATTTCATTATATTATTATTAATGAATAGTTATTAATTTTCTTATTGTCAGGATATTGTTCTTTCGTTAATATTATTGTAATATTTCCTTTTGACTACGGGGAAAAATTGTGACGCAATGTGTGTGTATATGTATATGTATATATATATATATATATATAAAAGACAAGATTTATATTCTTTCGTTAAAATTTGGTCATTAAAAATCAATTTTTTTGTACGCTGAGATATGATTGGTCAAACTACATACATAGTTTCAAGTTAGGGCTTACTTCAATATCGTCTCCTTTCCCAAGTATCTCGCTACAATCTCCCACTGAGCATTTAGCAGTAATTGGGGTAATATTATTGCATCCATAGTATTGTACATTATAAATATACCAATAGGACCAAAAATGAAAAAGTGTTTTGATACATATTAAATTAAATGTAAAAATATGGAACATAGACTAACTTAACTCAAAAGCTAGTTCATGAACAAAAGGATTGTCAAAATAATATAAGCAACACTAGTCCAATCCCCAACTACTGTGAGACCTTAGTCACTCTAACGCACGATATATTCACCGTTAAAGGGGAGCCAAAATGGGGACGAACTTGAATATGTCACCATATCAAGATATGGTATTTGAATCTAAGTTAACATCAAAATCTTGATCATGAAAGAAGAATCACTCGAATCCATATAAGTTAACCATTTTCTTTCACAACTAATGTGTGACTCGAACCCACTCTAATGCCCGTTTCATGATCAACCAAACTTAATCCAGGAGTGGGAGACCAAATAATTATGAACCTTGTATGGGATTAATTAATCATACACCCCTCAGTAGCTAACTTTTTGTGTTGATGTCTCATATCTTTACAAGGTATCAGAGTCATGTCCATTTGGACTCTCGATACACACTCCAATTGGACTTACGTTTTGGATTGGACGTTTAGGTGCGTGTTAGAGTTACACATTGGTTGGGGAAGTAATTAATAGTCTTCTTATATGGACTTGATTAGTCATTTTCTTTAATAAAAAATTCAAAATTGATTAAACACACTTAGAATCATAAGTTATATATAACTAATTTGAAAAATATACATTATTTTTGGTATAGATTTCATAATGTGAATGATTTATTGTAGGGCCACATATATGTTCATTCATTGTTAAGCAGAATCAGCCGAATAACTTTATAGATTTCCCTATTAAATTTTATACTATTTAACACTAACTTGTTTTACGGAATAACATTTGTTGTCTTCCTAATAGACTCTAAAAATACAATAGAGAGAAATAAGGGCATGAGAAATGACAAAGAGCAGAGGAAATCAATAGCCTATGAATGAGTGTAGAAATGTCGGATGATATAGTGATCGAGATTATCTCCTGGTTGCCCTTGAAATTGTTGTTAAATGTAAACTTCTATCCATGAATTTTAAAGGTAAGATGTCTCATCCTGAATTTTCCAAAACATTGTTCCAACGCAAAAAATTCACCACTACATAACTCAACTATTTAATAAATGATGGGAGATTAACCAGACAACTCCCAGTAATCTCTTTTAACCCTATCACTCAATTTGTGACGGTGTTAGGTTTTGGCATAGAGATTCTAGGCTCATGTAATAGTTTGATTCTCTTTGAGTTTTAGAGAATTAGGTGTTACTGTGTTTTCAATCCCTTAACTAGAGAGCGTCAATTGATTCCATATTCGAATCTTCCCATAAATGAGTTAGAATAAAAAGTCTTAGTAGTTAAATACCCTAATGCATATCAATACACATTGATAACCATTAATAATACGGTCTAAAATTCCAACTTGTTCTACAAATTTGTCTTACTTTCATTAGAGCGATATGACTTGTGGCATGAAATCCAATTAAGAACGCACAATTTCATATCCTTACCTTACTGTGGTCAAAAATTATATTGGCATTATTCCCAATATTTTTTCACAGGTGATGGTGGTGTTATATCTCTTGATACAAATAAAGAAGAGGGTATATTCATTGACCCTCCCAAGTTAATTGATAATTATGTTCTAAGCTAGGGAAAATGTTTGACTAGTAGGGATAAAAGTGGTAGCATATATGCCTAGGGAGCGTGCAAGATTTACTTACCCTTGTATGCACTTAATAAGGTACATAGTCATTGCCACTTATGACAGATTAAGAAACTTTTGGAGGGTTTCCCAAACTGTGGAAAACTTTGTTTTAGGTATGGATGGCCATGTTATAGCTTTGCATTCTAGATAAAAAGTAAGTAACTATCTTTTCTATTACGACGTCCCCCAAAACTGTATCATGATCTATACGATTATGATCCCAACATTAACGTGTACATAAATATTGTAGTTCTGGACAGTGTTGATTATCCCATGTATAGATTCCACCAAACATTAGTTTGTGTCCATACACCCTCCAATTATGTTATGACTTATCAGTAGGTCTATTATTGAAAAGTTAAAAGACATCAGAAGATTTATAATTGAAGGTACAAGTTTGTTTAAGTTTAAGGATTTACTTTTTTGGTTTTTGCCGGATGAGGAGATAGATGAGAAGAGTATCTTGACCATACTTCAGAAAATGAATAAAATAATAGATGTGCCGCATGCAATTCATTATCATAACCATGAATGTCAAACACCCATGATTCAGTGTGATATAAAACCACATCACATTTTTATTGATAAAGACCTCACAACTCATTTGGGTTATTTTTGTTTAGTGAAACTAGTTCGTGAATTCAGTAATGAATATGAAGTATGGTTAAGATAATGAAGCGCATACACCACATCTATTGTTACATTCATTATCTGAAATATGATCGAACATCTCTTTTCATGTATCTCCTTCACAGGAATGAAGTGAAATAGTAAAGCCTTAAATTTCAACTAGTTGGTATCTTCGATAGTGAGTCTTCTTATGCCATCCAACTTTTCATCAATATGTGTCTGCCTACTAGTAGTTACATAATAGGAGGGAGTATTTTTGACACACACTAGTGTGTACAGAAATGCAACTTTTTTTACACATTGATGTTGGTATCATACTCGTATTAGATCATGATACTATTTTAATTTAATGGACACCATACAAGAAAGTAAACTTGCTTGTTATCGATCTAGGCTAGAAAGCCTGTAATATGTCCATCCAGACCTAAAAAAAGTTGTCCAAAGTATGGAAAGCCCTCCAACAGCTACTTGCTCTATCATTAGTGTCAATGACTATGTACTTTATGAAAATGCATATAAGGGCGAGTAAACCTTGCGCCTCCCTATCCATATATCTCGACACTAATATAACTACCTGTCAAAATTTTTCCATAGATGAGAACATAATGATCAATAAACTCGGGAGGATCAATGAGTATACCCTTTTATTTCTTTGTATCAAAAGCAAGAAAACTACCATCACTTCTGAAAAATACAATGAATCATGCCAATAAACACGTGGACTATCGTAAGGTCAAGATATGAAACTATTTGTTCTCAGTAGGATTTTACGCCACAAGCCAGATTTCTTTATTGAAAGTAAGTAAATTTTGTAGTACAAGTTGGAAATTCAACCAGGTTACTTACGATAACCAATTTGTAATAATCGGGTTAGTTATTTTCATTTTGATTGTATGAGTAGTTAAATAAATGGTTAAAGAATCCATACGTCTTTATGGAATTTAATTTGGGTAAGAAAATCTCCAAGAATCAATCTTAGCGTGAAGGGTACTTTCTGAGCATAGTGTTGTAGATGGGCATTGCGAAATTGAAATTTAGAATTCATTCAGTTGACTCTCTGGTGGAGTTTTTGCCGCTCTGACTGAGTTGGTATAGCGGAAGGATGGTCAATGTGGTGGTTGCGACAGGACTTAAAATTGAAGGAGAAAGATGAAGAGGTCACTACTTCAAAAGTTCCGCTTTGGCAGACACTTGAGTTGCTCTGGAGCCACTGCTACAGTGGGATAAGAGTTACAGAGGTGGGACACACATGTAATAATGTCATTAATAAACCCCTAAAAGAACTTATTTGTCACTTTTAGACTTATTTGAGCTAAGGAACAACCCCTAGACGAGTTCTATTCATTTTCACCATTCTTAGAGGCAAAGGTAAGTTTTTCACTCCCCAAATCCATTTTTCAATACGTGGAATATAATAAACTGGGTGAATTTTGATGGGGGAGGATTAAGTTAAGAATTTTATGGCGTAGACAACCATAAATTGGTTAGTTGGGATCATGGGTTTTATATAGGGTTATTAGAATTGTTAGTAATCTAGGTAAGTAATGATCTTATTGATTTTTGTATTATATTGAATGTTTGTAGACTAAGAACAAGCTGAACAAATCGAGAAAAGGAAGGATAAACGTTCCTAGGTTTTCAAGCTTGTTTTGTGGTGGTTGATGGCTGTGATTCTATGTTTATGTGATTTATGCTTGTTCTTTCTTCATTATGATACTTGTATATGTATCAGTGTGTCCATGTCGATCACACTTGTTATAAATGAGATAGATGAATTTTCATTGCCATGAACTTGCGACTTAATTTCATGATATTGATAATGTACTTGTGATTATGATTGTGGTGTGTGAATCGGATTTCCACATTCCGTCATACTATTGGATCGAATGTCCTATTCTAGCATAATTATGGGATTGGCTTCCACGTTATGACAGAAATATGGGGTCGGATTGCTACGTTAAGGTATAAACAACTATTTGGGTTTGCGTTCAATAAGAGGACAATTAAATTGGGTTCTGTGATAAAAAGAATGAGGTGATATAAAATGTGGAATGTGTTGTGGATTATTCATGTTGATAATATTGTATATGTTGATATATATGGATGTAATTATATTATTATTTGACTTGTCTATGTTGCACTAGTGGGATAGTTGTGTCATCCTTCCAATCCATTGTGGTTGTAAACTGGTACTGCTCTTTCCCTTATTTTTGTTCAGTACTAGGCATCTTCACATGACTATTGAACAATATTGGTTAGAAGATCAATGATCGTTGTTTTGAATTCAAGGGTGAACCAATTCCTCTGAGCTGCAATGGGATTTTATTTCGTCCATGTCCACAATTTCTCAACTCAGACATTTGCTATACTTAGTTTATAAGTTCATTGGTATCTTCTTGGTTAGACTTGGATTCTTATAAGATGTTTTGGCACATTGACTTTCAGGTTGTAGATTGTTTACTTCCACATTTGTTTAGTTAGTTATTTAGAATACTTGTTGTTTATGGAAGAACTTCTTACTTAATTTATTTAACTTGCGTCTGTTACTTAAATGCCTTAGGTTTTAGATAATTTTATTAGTTTGGGTTGTAATAGTGGTTCTATCACTGGAGTATTAGCATTGGTGCCAATCATGATGATCTGGGTCGTGACAAAGTTGCTATCAAAGCCAAGGTTCATTGATCTTGATGACCAAAATGAGTCCAATAGAGTCTTGCTTAATGGTACGGGGATGCCTTTACTTTTCTTCGAGAGGCTATAGGGAATTAGAAAATCTTTGTATTTCCCTCTTGTCTCCTCGTGTTATGAACTGATTCCAATTGGCATCTTTCATTTCAAATTGACATCTAACATCCTTCAATATTCCGTACACAGATTGTTAATACTACGTATAAGAGTGTTAGGCCCGTAGCTTCTATCAATTCTCTAGTGAGGAATCTGTAGGGAGAGGTCGCAGTTGAGGTAGAGGTAGAGGAAGCCCTAGGGGTAGAGGTCATGGGAGAGTAGCACTTTTTTGAATGATGTATTGATTGGTAATGTTTAGATGAATGAGAACAATTTTGTGCATAATGAGGAGAAATAAAAGGAAGAACTACAACTGGAGACTACGACTGTTACTTCCATCGATTCAATGTTAGCTTAGATGATTATGTCATTCTTGAAAGGGTTGGCTGGTCCTGGAGTGCTACTATCTGCTCAAGCAACTTAAGCTCCCGCTTATCCCCTTATTTCTAGCACTGCACCTAAGACAGGTGGAAGTATCTCTACTGATGCTTTCTTTCATCCTTTGTTGGGTTCTATTTTGACTAGGAACGAGCATGATATTTTGACTAGGTTTATGAAGCTTAAGCCTCCGGTATTTCATGATTTTGATACTAAAGATGCTTATGCATTTATCTTAGACTATTATGAGAGGTGGCATAAATTGGGTATTGTTCACCAATATGGGGTGGATTTCGTGTCCTTAAAACATCAAGGTGAGGCCAAGCAGTGGTGGAAAGAAAATGTGGATTTCATATCTTCTATATTACCTCCACTTACATGGACCTAATTTAATGCTTTGTTTCTAGAAAAGTATGTGCCTAGTACTTTAAGGGATAAAAAAAGGATGATTTTATAGCGTTAGAGAGAGGTGGTATGTATGTGGCTGCTTATGAGGCCAAGTTTCTTGCGTTATCCATATATGCTTCATCGTTGATTACTACAAAGCATGAGAGGATCAGGTTATATATTAGAGGTTTAAATTTTGAGCTGCAAGTACTATCTGTCCATATGACTTATGCAGGTAGGAGTTCTAATGAGGTGACATACTATGTTAAAAAAGTAGAGGGGGTGAGGCCAGACGGTCAAGTTAAGTCTAGGGAAAGAAACACAAAGAATTCAGGTAATTTTCGAGTCTCTTACTCTAAGGTTTCTAGAAGGCCAACACTTACAACCAATCAAATTCAGTGATCTATGCCCGCCTTTAAGGGTAACTACTCAGGAACTCCATCTCATAATTTTTAGGATAGCTAGAGTGTCATGCTTGTGACAAGAATCAAACCATCTTGTGATCGTATTTTCTAGAACTGTGTGACTTGGGTAGATGAGGAAAGATTACCCCCATCCGCATGTGATGAGTCCGCGCAGCAGCCTTCTGGAGTTGTTGTTCCCGCGGAGAATGTAATAATTGTAGAGGACGTCCACAAGGTAGGCGAGGAGGTCATCAGCGAGGCCATGGAGGCATAGGAAATGAGAATGGTAATAGAAGTAGGGGTAATGCACAACCAGCAATAGAAGTGGCTCGTATAAATGATAAAACGTTGTGATTACATGTACTATTCTTGTATGTGACCGGATGGACTATGTGTTACTTGAACTAGGTTAAACTTATTCTTATGTATTTGGGTGATTTTCCTCCTAATTTTATATGATATATGATATACTTGATGCTCCCATTCGTGTTTCTACCCCTCTTGGAGAGTTAGTTATAGTAATCCATGATTATCATGCTTGTCCTATCTAGTTTATAGGTTTTCAGACTTGAAATGATTTGGTGATTTTGGATATCGTGGAATTTAACATAATCTAAGGCATGACTTAGTTGTCCCCATATTATGTTGTGCTTAATTGTAATACTAAGCTCGTGACCTTAGAAATTCTGGGAAAGAAAAAATTAGAGTGGGAAGGGGTGTACAAGGCTAAGCAAGATAATATTATATCCTCCCTTCAAGCTACTACATTAGTAGAGCAGGGTTGTTTGGTTATTTGGCTCATGTTAGGGATGTTGAGATTGAGGCTCTATCCATTGGGTACAGTCATATGGTGTCTAAATTTAGTAAAGTGTTTCCTAACGGCTTACCTGGTATGCCTCTGGATAGAGATATCAACTTTTGCATCTATTTAGAGACTGGTTCGTGCCCCATTTCTATCTCTACATATCACATGGCTTCAGCAGAATTAAGAGAGCTCAATGCTCAAATTCAAGACCTTATTGATAAGGGATTTAATCACCCTAGTGCTTCCTATGGGGTTCTCAAGTTATTTTTGTTAGACAAATGATGGTAACATGAGAATGTTTATAGATTACCGACAATTAATTAGAGTCTCTATTCGAAATAAGTATCCTTTGCCTTAGATAGGTGATCTCTTTGACCAATTTCAAGGGGGCTGTGATTTTCTCTAAGACAAGTTCGAATTTTCAATAAGGTTACTTATCCTTAACAATTTGTATTGATATACATTAGGGTAATCAACCACTAGGCCTGTTTTTTCTATCTCATTTGTTGTAGCATGTGGATAATTAATCAACCGATGCTCTTCATCAGAGGGATTGAAATAATAGTAACACCCAATTCTCTCAAATTATAAGAGAAGAAGACCATTACATGAGCCTAAAATCTCTATGCTAAAACATAACATCGTCATAGAATGAGTGATAGGGTTAAAGGAGATTTTTGGGAATTATTTTAATTATCTCTCATGGTATAATAAATAGATGGGTTGTGTAGAAGTGACTTTTTTGCATAGAAACAATGTTTTTGAAAATTCAGGATGAGATATCCTACCTTTAAAATTCTTTGATAGAAGTTTACACTAAACAACGAACATCAAGGCTTGCAGGAGATGATCTTCATACCTATATCATCCGGCGGTTTTAAGCTCAATGATAGACCAATGTGTTCCTCTACTCTATTGTCGTTTCTTATTCCCTTAAGTCTTTCTAATTTTTTTTCGAGTCTAATAATGAAGACAAAATTTTTTCCACATAACAAGTTGGTTTTAAATAGAATAAAACATAAGTAGGTAAATCTCCTAAGTGATTCAGTAGATCCAGCTAAATAATTAAAGAACTAGAAATGATATATATTATTTAAATAGGGTATTTATACAGGACATTAGAACAAAGGGATTACAAAGAAATCAAAACAATTTAAATTAAACAAAATCACAATCTTCACTATTATGAATAAGGGTCAGGGAAGAAAATCAATAAAATCAACCAAATAGAAATAACAATATTTACAGTTATGAATGAAGATAAAGAAAAAATCAATAAAAGGAATAACTATATATGACAATCTTTACTAGTCACATCCCGAGGGTACCTCTTGGACGTATACACGGAACATATTATAAGAGTTGCCCCAAGTTATTCCTAAAATTGCGTATCATATGCATACTAAAATATTAGTGAATAAATATACTATGCAGAAGCTCACACAGTGATAACTAAAGTGGCAAATAACCAATACTGATATGAATATATAAAAGACCATAGGTTCAATAAAAAGTGGAGGATTAAACTGAGAACTAACATTAGTTTAGTACTTTTTCTAGAAAAACCACTAAATGACTAAAGATGTTGAGACATGGCCAAATCTAACTCTAGCAAAAGTAAAAAATGAATAAAAAGACTTAAGTTTGAAGTAAGATTAGTGTCCTCGAAGTATGATGACTCACCACTAAAGATAATGAACTAGAGATCGGAAACCAATCTATCTGTGATCTCGATGCGCAATACCCGAACCTACATCATGAAAGGATGTTACACAGAGGATGTGTCACTCCTAGAAATGTACTTCGTATGCATGATAAATATTATATCTAAATAAAATACATAAGTGTACAAAGAATACTAAGCATAATATAATCGGAACTAAAATATAGTTATGGCTTAGCTAAATGCAATGACCAACCTATAAAATACTCCGGCTGAAAACTGAAATTTACAAATAACATGGTCAATGCTATATGATCTAACTTAATTGTGAGAGCTACTAATAACCGACATATGACCATATTAGGTAAATGTGGAGTCTGACATATATGCCTTATCAACAAGAACTATATACCCTATTATAGGTATAGAGGCATGCTGGCGTGATCACTAAAATGATGCCCACACAGGGGACTTACAACCTACGGGGAAGGGAGTTCTCGGGCTTGGGGTGACTAACCATTGTCCACTAAGTATTGATCTTCTCTCGATAAGTTAAGTAATTAACAGATTTTGAATGAAGTCCTGTGATACTGAATAGTTCACTGTACTGACTTGCAAACTAAGAATACAACATCAATATACTGATAATAATGCATTTGAAATCTGAAGAACGTTAACATACATAGATGAATTTACTGACTTAAAATATGCAATTCATGTATTAAAAGAACTACATAGATATAGTTTTGAGTTTATTCATGAATATGGGCAAAAATAATAACAACATGATAATATGATTTGGATTATTCTAATAGCTAAAACCTTACAATTTATAACATCCATGAAACCCGAGGTCTAGAAGATATTAAGGGAATCATGATTCTGACTGAAATCTAGGGACCTAATGGGTGAAAGGAACCCACTAGTAAAATCCCACATGCTTGGTGAAGAATTCTAGGGAGAAATCTTTCAATTTAAGTCTAGAACTGATGAAGACTCACTGCATTCTTGGGAAGGTTTTGGTTGTCTCTTTCTCCGCTTTACGCACTAATTTTCTATGTTTTTTGTGAAGTTTCTACCTTGGGTATGTTATAGTTATGTTTCTAAGCTAAAAATAACAAAAACTACATAGTTTTAGGGATAAACGATGTAGTTTAGGGGTCCACCGTATAAAGAAAATATCAAAAGACACCTTATTTAACTACTGTCGGGATCATCAACGGACTATTGATCGACTCACAGTCCATATTGGTTATCAGTTAGTTGTGACTAGAGAATGAATTCGTAGGGAGTGTCCACGGTCTATGACCTGACGAAAATTCCATGGGTACGGTGATGGGTCAAAATGTAGATAGATTTTTTAGGAAGAGTTGGAAGGGTTGCAGATGTCAACCACGGACAACCAACACGGGCTGTGGGTCACTTTATTATTTGTGGGTGAAATCGTGGGTTGAACTTGCAATTTTTGGGAATCTTCAAAGAGGTCTATTTTTGCGTATAGGGTGTTAGATATCTCGCCCTTGCAAATATTTGTCCTCGAATGAAAACTAAAAAATTGATGCATTGAGTTGCAAACCCTACTACTAAACATTAGAAACAGATTTCTGACTAAAGTAAGTACTGAGAACATGCAATTACGCGGATAATGGAAGCACAAACAAAAGGAACATGAAATTAAGACTGAATCTATGCTGAATATATGGAAAGGAACTATTACCTAAAGCTTGAACATAATCATATGTAATGAGGTGAGGATACTTGGCATTCCTGTCTGCTACTACTTCCCAAGTAACTTCCTTTACGGACTAACTCCTCCACAAACCTTGATTGAAGTGACATCTTAGTTTCTAAACCTTCGAACCTAATGATAAAGAATCTGAAATAGTTCCTCTTCATAGTAGAGACTATATTTCACCGCTACACTTTGTAAAGGCACAATCTACACTAGGTCACCCACACACTTCTTTCAACAATGAAATGTGAAAAACCGGATGTACTGCAACTAGTTTTACAGGAAACTCTAACTCTTAACCCACTTTACAAATCCTTTTCAAGATCTTGTTTCGGTCTACATATCTAGGACTAAGCTTGCATTTCTTGTTGAACCTAATCACCTCTTTCATAGGTGACAGTTTCAACAAGTCTCAATCATCAACTTGGAACTCTAGTTCCCTTCTCCTCACAACTGCATAAGATTTGTGGCGACTCTAGGTTGTCTAAAGTCTATCTCTATTGATTTGTTCTTTGTCCATAGCATCATTAATTGAATCTTGCCCTATGAAGGGTGCTTCACATACTTCAAACCAACAAATGGGAGACCTATATCTACGCCTATACAATGCCTCATAATGTGCCATCTGAATGCTAAAATGGTAACTATTATAGTAAAAGAATTGTATAACAGGAAGGTGATCATCCTAACTATACTTCAAATTGATGACACAAGCTCTCAACATGTCCTCTAAATTATAAATGGTACTCTCTGACTACTCATCCTTCTGCGAATGAAATGTTGTGCTAAGATTAACATGAGTACCAAGACATTTCTTAAAAGACTTACAGAAATGAAAGGTAAACTTAGGACCTTTTTTGAGATAATAGTAAAAGGAACCCCATGCAACCTGACTATCTCATTATTATAATTCTTGGTGTAGACCTCTACCGAATATGTAGTCTTGACTGCCAAAAAGAGTACAGACTTAATAGCTTTATCAACAACCACCCATTATTAACAAGTACGATGTATGCCTGAGATTAATCCATGTTGATAACTTCCCATTTACAAGTAGGAATGTTGATCTCTTGAGTAACACCTCATGATTTCTTATGTTCTACCTTCACTTGCTGACAATTAGGGCACTTTACCATAAAATCAGCTATATTTTTTTTCATACGATTCCACATAAATATTTCCCACAGATCACGTTACATCTTAGTGGCGCTTGGATTAATAGAATATCTAGAGTTATGGACTTCTGCAAGAATCTGATGTCTCAACTCACCCATCTTAGAAACACATAACTGACCCTAATAACGAAACACACCATCTCCCATTTGGTAGAAAACCTCACATCTCTGCTAATTTATGGTACCCTTCAGTTGAAGAAATATCATATCACTGTCTTGATTTTCTTAAACCTCTACTAACAATGAAGATTATGACCCATTCTGAATTGTTAGAACAGGTTACATGCTCATAAGACGAACTCCTAAGGATCAAGTCAGTGAACATCTTTCACTAATTCCTTCATTTCTTCTTCTACTTGTGTCACAATATCCATTGATAGTTTGGTAAGAGCATCTGCTATTGCATTGGCCTTACAAGGATTGTAATGCCCACTGATATCATATTCTTTGAGGAACTTACGCCACCTTCTCTAGAAATGATTCAACTCTTTCTAAGAGAATCCATACTGAAGGCTCGTATACCCTGTGCTACGTGAACACCATACAGGTAATGTCTCCATATCATACTACAAAAACCAACATTCTCGAGGTCATGAGTTTTATAATTTTTCTCATTACCTTTAGATTTCTAAAAACCTAGGTTATAACCTTACCTCGTTGCACTGACACACAACCTAGGCCGATGCTGGATACATCATAATAGATCTCATAATCATTGGAACCCTCAGGTAGAGTCAAAATAGGAGTCGTAGTAAACCCAAATTTTAGTTCTACAAAGATTTTCTCACAATCATTTGACCACTGAAACATAACCATATTCTGAATCAACATAGTTAATGGAGAGGCTATATATGAAAATACTTCCACGAACCTTCTACAATAGCCAGTCAACCCAAAAAAACTTTTAATATATGTAGGAGAGGTAGGTCTGGTGCATTGTTTCACTAATTCTATCTTATGGGAATCCACTTGGATCATTTCACTATACACAATATGCATAAAGAAAGCGGTGAATTGCAATGAAAACTATGATTTTAGAGTTTGCATAACAAACACTAAAATGATTCGCATGTTCTTTCTAATCTCTAGAGTAAATAAGGATATAAACAATATAGACGATAAGCAACAAATCCAAATATTGCTTGGAAACTTTGTTCGTCAAGTCCATGAAAGCTGCAAGAGATTTAGTTAGTCCATATGACATAACTACAAATTCACAATGACCAAACATAGTTTTGAAGGTTGTCTTTGAAATATCAATATTTCTGACTTTGAATTGATGATAACCAAATTTGAGGTCAATCTTTGAGAAATGACGAGCACCTTGAATTTGGTCAAACAAGTCAGAAATCCTGGGGATGGAATACTTATTCTTGATTGTTACATTATTCAATCGCCTATAATCGATGCACATTTTGAGAGAACAATCTTTCTTCTTCACAAACAACATTTTGCAACCCAAGGGGAATAATAGGTCTAATAAGGCCCTTATTTAAAAGGTCTTTCAACTTCTCTTTTAATTCCTTAATCTCAATTGGAGCCATTATGTAAGGAGGAATAGATATAGGCTAGGTATCTTGAAAGAAAACAAATCCAAAGTTTATTTTCCTTTGGAAGGAATTCTGGGATATAATTATTCGAATTTATTGACTAGTAGAACTGACTCAAGAGTTGGGGTTTGGAGTTTGATTCCTTAACCCAAACTAGATGATAGAGATAACCTTTAAAGATCATCTTTATGGCCTTAAGGTAAGAAATTAATCAAACCATAAGCACTAAGTTACTACCCTTCCATTCTAAGATTGGTTCGAGGAAACTAAAAATGAACAATCATAGTTTTAAAATCTAGTGAGGCATAACATAAATATAACTAATCCATTCCTAGAATGGTACCCAAGTCTACTTATTCTAGTTCTATAAGATCTGCTAAAGTGAATTTTTGGGAGACAGTGACAGGGCAATCTCTGTATATTTGTCTACCTATGACTAGATCACAGACTGGAGGAGATACTGACAAGGGTTCACAAAGAGTGTTTTGACTAACACAAAATTTTACTGCCATATGAGGAGTTACAAAATAAAAAGTAGTCCCCGGATCGAACAATGCATAATAATCTAGGTAAAAAAGACTTGTAACATACCAATGACTATATAAGGAGAATCTACATGATCATGGTGAGACTGGAGAGCATACATCATATTTTGGTGCTGACCGCCACCTATACTAGAAGAATTACCTTGCTGAATCAAGTGACCTATTGGTGCTTGTTAACTTGTAGACTGATCTTTACAATTGTTAAGTCCTTGAACCTGTTTTGAAGGACAAAATTTCAACTTCTGACCAGACTTACCACACCCAAAGCATCCTTCTTTTACTACAAAACACTCACCCGTATTGTTCTTACCACACTTTAGACAAGTTGGGTTGGTTTCGATGACTTAAATACTAGCTTAAGTTTTAGAGAATGATGCCTTTATGATCATTTCAGAACTTGGAAGATGGAACATAAGCCGATGAAGGTGTTGGAGTTGAAGACTTCTTCTAAAACTGCGAGTAATTTCCACCAACGTTGAGAAGACATATAGTTTGGTGTTCCGGCCTTCTTACTCTTATTTACCCTCTCCCTAGGATTATCACCCTCAAATTTTGAGCATGGTTTATCAGCCTATAAATGCTCATATCTTCTAGACATAGAATTCCTACACTTTGTTTTCACAAGATCAGATACCTCATACATGAACTTGTTAGTCCACTTAATATTAAGCTTCTCCAAATTGATTACTTAATTAAAAATTATGACTGAAGTTCTATGATATTGGATATCTCCAAGTAGTGACTTGAAAATTGACAATACAACATTAATATATTGATAATAATGCATTCGAAAACTAACCTAGAATGTGTAATTCAGGAACTTAAAGAACTACATAGCTAGGGTTCTGAGTATATGCATGAATCTGGGCAAAAACAATACTATAACATGATAATATGATTTGGATCATTCTAACGGCTAAAATCAAACAATTTATATGATTAGAGAAACCCCGGATCTAGAAGATATTAAGGGAATGAAAATTCTTAATGAAATCTAGCGACCTAATTGCTTAAAGAAACCCACTAGTAAAATCCCAGATACCTGGTGATGAATTCTGGGGAGAAATCTTTTGATTTCACTCTGGTATTGATAAAGACTCGTGCATTCTTTGTAAAGGTTTGCTCTCCTCTTTACGCATAATTTTATGAGTGTTGTATTAATGTTTTAAGGCTAAAACTGACAAGCATATGTAGTTTAGGGATTAAACGATGCAGTTCAGGGGTCCAACGTAAAAGGAAAAGAACAAAAGACTCCTTACTTAACTACTATCAGATCACCAACAAATGGGACGGATAGAGTGTTGATTTGGTAACGGTCTGTTATGCTCAATTGTCAGTTGTTACTAGAGATTGAAAATTCTGAGGGTCTGATCCATGGACATGGACCATGGTCCGTGACCTGACCTACCGTCCATGGGTTCGGTCATGGGTAAACACTAGAGGGATGTTAGGGGCTAAATCTTGGGAGGGTTGCAAATGCGAACCTAGGACAACCAACACGGGTCGTGGATATCTGCGGTCTGTGGTGGCAATCGTGGATTGCACCTGCAGCTTCTGCAAATGGCTTCAACTACTCATCCACCTTAAAAATACATAAGCGACAATTTCCCCTTTGGGAGAAAACCTCAACTGTCAACTGTTGAACTGCACATGCTAACTAAAATAATATATGATCATTTAGATCTTTTCCCTTCAACTATGCAACCAATGAAGGTTTTGGTCTTTTCTAGACTATAAGACCACCATCTGATGTATCTGTAAGACTAACTCAAAAGAGAGCAAGCCGATGAACATCTTTTGCTAATTCCTTCTCTTTTTCCTCAACATGTGCTACATCACCATCTAGATCAGCTTTCTGGTCTTAAGGTAAGAGATAATTAGACGCATAGGAACTCATCTACTACTATTCCATTCAAAGACCGACTTGTTGGAAATTGAAACAAAACGATCCTAGTTCTAAAATCAACTAAGGCATAACATGAATGTAACAAATCCATACCTAGAATTATATCGAAATTTACCATTTCAAACTCTACAAGATCTGCTAAGGTGACTTTCTAAGAGACTGTGATAGGAAAATTTTTGTAGCATTCGCAATAGTTATCTAAAATTATAGAAACCCCAAGTGTAAACGTAATATAGATAATCAAAAAATCTGACTATGTCTTAAATAAGCCTCTAAAGTGGACTAGAAATACAGGGACAAGCCCTAGCTATATCCAGCAAAAATTGAATCTAAATGACTAAAGACTGAAATGAAACTAATAACTATTGTCCTCGGAGAATGAGGACTCTCTACTGGATCTGCTGAACTAGAGATCGGAAATCGATCTATGCATGATCTGGATGCTGAGAACCTGAATCTACATCACAAAAAGATAGATCGCATGTATGTATTAGTACTTTGAAGGTACAAAGCATGTAGGATAGAGTAAAGCTAAAATAAATATAACTGAACAAGCATAAAAGTAAGTATAATAATCTGACATGATTAACTGAATTCTAAACTAACTGGATGCAATTACCAATTTATAACATGCTAAAACTGAATACTCAATATACTGATAAATGGTCAATGTAGAGAGTCTGACTGATCTGTGGGAGCTACTAATATTCGATAATAAAACCACATGAGCTAAATATGGAGTCCAATGTATACGCCCCATCGAGAGGACCAAATATACCCTACCAAAGGTATAAAGGCATGGTGGCGTGATCACTAAACTGATTGCCCACTGAGGGACTTACAACGTACTTGGCTAGTAGTTCTGGGACTAATTGGGTACGTTGAACTCTAGTCCAATTCGGTATTATACTACTCCCAATAATTTCTGTAAATTAACTGATTTATTCTGAGTTTCTATAAATACTGGATAGCTCGAAAGTGAACATGGAAACTTAGAATGCAACAATTAATCTTGTAATTATGCATTTATAACTGAGGCATGTATATCTGAAATGTCTGAAATATCTGACCTAGCATGTGTAATTCAAAAACTAGAAATCCACACAATAAATTGAATAATAATATGATAATGTGATTTGGAACATATAACTAATAAGTTCATGATGTTCTATTGAAGTTTTAGAAACCGTAGATCTAATCATGATATGGGAATCAAGAATCTGACTGAAAACTAGGGACCCAATGGGTGAAAGGAACACCCTAGTGAAATCCCACATACCTCGTGATGATATCCACTTAAAAATACTCAAGTTTCGAGTTTGGAACAGCTGGAGCTTGTGTCCTTCTTGAACTAGGGTTCTTGAGTTTTTTTCTCCTCTCTTGCTTCTAATTTTATATGTTCTGATATAATGATTTGACTTAAATATGTTTTAATTATTTCTAGGCTTAAACTGACAAAAATCTGATGATTTAGGGTCAAAACAACGTATCTTAAGGTTTAAATAAGGTGGGAAAACACCAAAAGTTCCCTGGACCAAACGACGGCCAGGACTGACGGTCCGTCGTCTGACCAACGCCCCGTCGTTAGGTCCGTCGACTCGTCCTGTTCGACATATATTCACTATAAATGGGCATAACTTTTTACTCGGAGGTCTGATATTAGCAAGGTTGGTGTATATTGAAAGATAATTCAATTATCTGTCCGTGAGTAGGTCATGGGACACAAAATTCATTTTGTGCTAATAGTTATGACCATTTGAAGTTGATTCAACTGCATTTCCCCTTAAATGTCTTCAAATTTTCCACCTACGGACCGTGATGGTCATCCATACCTCTCTTAAGAGTATGGGTGACTGGGGGTCTCGATTAACGGTCACGGACCATGGACCGTCGTCTGACCTACTGACCGTAAGTCCATCTGTCGTCCAAGACCTAACCAATTTTCTGGGCTGAAATTTTTGGGAGTTTCTGATCCCATTGACGGTTATGCAGGACGAACCGTAGGTCAGGCTACGGTCTGCCGATGCAACCGTTGGTTGCACCTGCAGATTTTTTTTCTTCTCTAAAGGTGGTTTTTGGTCTGTTTTGGCTACGGGGTGTTACATTATCTCCCCCTTGGGAACATTCATTCTGGAATGAAGATTAAACTAGCTAAATAGAGAAATAGAGCTGCAAACGCAACTACAAAACACTGAGCAGTGAGTTCCTGACTGAATTAACTTCCGAGTATATGCAATTACGCTGAAAATGCAAGTAAAAACTGAGGGAACATGATTCTAAAACTGATTTTACGCATGAATGACTGCAAAACTGAAGAGAAACTATTACCTCAAGCTGGAGTGGAATCGGAAAGAAAGAGGTCAGAATACATGGCTTTCATGGCTGCTTCTGCTTCCCAAATATCTCCCTCTACGGAATAACTCCTCCACAAAACCTTCACTGAAGCGACTTCTTTGTTTCTCAACCTTCTGACCTGACGGTCAAGAATCTCAATTGGTACATCCTCATAAGAAACACTATCTTTTACCGCCACACTTTCTAATGGCACTACAGAGGCTGGATCCTAACCATGTTGTGTGGGCATGGAATTGATATTCAAAGAAAGAACACAATGAAAGGGCATCGATGCACACGTGGAATGAAGCAATGTCATAAATTTGTGACCGTGGTTTGGCAACATTTAGTGGGAGAAATGCAAGGCCGAAAAGTCTAAGTGTGGCCGTGGTAAACATGGGAGCAGCTTATCCGAAAGGCAAGAAAAGTCAAAGCAAACGGCGGTTACAAAACACATGCCAAGCACATGATCGGAAGGTACAATAAGTGCAGAATTAGCTGATTTTTTGATGAACGTGTTTTTGGCGCCTTGTTTGAATTTTTTTTTGATATACCAAGTAGTTGTGGGAGGTCAACTACATAGGATAGGATCAGACTAAGGCAAACAATTGTTTTATTCTAATTACGCCACTTGTCGAAAGTTGGTTGCACATAGTGTCATAAATATGTAGGCTGCCCATGGTGTAATTTCAGGGTTTTATTATTCTAGTATTAGGGAATACTAATTAGAGTGTCAAATCTAAGTTAAGGTTTAAGGTTATCTTAAAGTGCCAAGGATGGTATGATTTGATAGTGTTCTTGTATTCATTTTATTCGTTTTTGTTTTTAGTGCATGTTTTTAACTTTATTGTTTATGTTTCTTTAAAGTTATTGTTAAAAGTAAATGCTAGTACAGATTTTATGTTAATCCATCTACGGAAGAATCACAGTTTTTAAAAAATACATTTATTTACAATATTCTCCAAAAAAATCTTTTCTTCTACAATAGATCAAACCTAAAAATTTATATGATCTTTTTGTTGTCTTAATAATGTTAATATTAATACGGAAAAAAATATAGAAGGTAAAATGAGATAATTAAAAGTAGAAATTAATTATAATTATATGATACAAAATGATGATTATTCTCTCACATCAAGTATTTTTTTGAACTTTTTCCCATTATCCGTTACTTCCCTGTCATCCTATTCAAGGATTCATTAATATTTTGTTGGTGCTCAATTTTCAGCTACAAAACACTATCATAATTGTATTACATATCAAATTTGAACGTTGGAACACATTATGACTACATATTAGTTATTGGAATATAATATGATTATGGAACATTTTCTATTGATAAACACATTAGTTATATGCATATTTTAATTTTTTTTAAAAAATTTTGGATGTAAGTGATAGTGTTATACTATCAAAATTTGCAAAGAAGAAAATTCAGAAAAATATTTATGTGACTTTGTAATTGAAGACACTATGTAACAATGGTAAAATGAAACTATGTACACTAGGAAAAAATAGTGTGATGATTTGTAATTTTTCCTTCTCTTTTAATAAAACAAATGGTAAACTAGAATTGAATAACCTATATACACTTAAGAAACTTATATAAAAATACTATAATATCAACATACAAGAAAATTTCAATTCTAATAAAGTTAAAAGAAGAAAGTTATAATCACGCGAAGCGCGGACCCATTTAGTAGTACTAATACTAATAACAACAAAAGATCAAAAACAACAACAACAACAACAACAACAAAAATAATCAAAAGATCAAATAGGTAAGAGAATTTTTCATAAGATTAAATGTGAATGGAAACACATTCAGAAAAAGACATATGTACATGTAACATAGGTTCCTCACATCGACCATTACTACTTATGTTAAATCAAGGTAACATATCAGAGCAAGATCATTCAACAAATTTTTACCGAAAATAGTATAAAGAATCATTACCATACAAATTAATAAATTTATGAAAACTCTCTACTATGAGTTCAAGTTTTACATGTTATTTTAAGTTGAAATATGGACTAGATGGAAGTTAATTATTAGATTTAATCAATACTTACTCGGAAAATGGTTGAATTTCATCAGAGTTCTTAAAAATATAAAAATATGTCTCATCCAAATCATGTGAATATAGTTTGTCTTGTTAACTACCCTTTAAAAATTTTCCATGCTCAGACAATATGGTTAAACCACCCTCAGATTTAATTACGCCACCATCATAATTTCTCTCTGGACAATAAACTTTATCTTTATTTTATTCAAATATATTGAACATAATGTCATACGTTAAAATGCTAAATAACCCTCTACAATAGAATCTTCAGTGTTAGCCATATTACAAATTAAATACTTCAAAAAGTTTGGGTATATCTCTATTGGATACATTTATCAATCTTGAACTAATCAAGCAATCCTTGCTGCATTAGGTAAAGAATAGAAAAGTGATCCATGACATTAAAACAAGTAGGAGAAAATACATTTTCTAACTTGCATAAATGTTTTTGATATTTTGGCTTTTGTTTGTTCTAACTCCTCGATGCTCAAACATTTTTCTCCAAAAACTTTGAAAAAATAGACAACTCAATAAGTTGTTCAGACACTGATTTTCAAAGCATACCATGCATTACAAGTGGGGGTAAATATTGTAGAGTTATATGACAATCATGGATTTTTTAGTCTTGAATTTCTGTCATCCTTAAATTGACATATTAAGAAATATTTGAGGAAAATCCATGTAAGAACTTTAAATTCCTCAAAAAATTTAAAAAATTTTGCTTCTCTTAAATAGATAATATGTAACATGTTGGCGGCAACTGTTACTCATCTCCATTTTGTATTGGATTTAATTCTTTCATATATTAATTTGTTGTAAATTCAAGAGAGTACTCAACGTGTCTTTTGGTTTCCCTTTGATATCTAAATTGTCCCCAAAATATTGTTACATATTTTCTTCTCAATGTGCATCATATCAACATTATGTCCCAACAACAAGGTTTACCGATGTGGGAGATTAAAGAATATACTCTTCTTATTCCAGTTTTCACCCCTTTTCTTATGCGATATTTTTTTTTTGATGCTTTGTTAATGGAAACCCATCTATGTCAGCAACTTGATCAAGTATATCATCACCATACAACATTTCTGATGGTAGCCTATGCTCAAAATTTTTATCAAATGATACTTTATCATTTCTCTATTTCTAATTGAGAGGAAGATAGCGTATGTGGCCCTTGTAACAATTTTTTTGGCCAACTATTATCCTTTTAGAGCAAGTTTTTTATTGCAACATGGATATCCAATTTTCATATTTTACTTTATCATGACAAATTTTCATAAACAGGAATGTCATTAATGTTCCACAACAAAGATGTGTATAACTTAAATTTCTTTCTAGTTGATGCATCGAATGTCTCCATTTTAGTTTCCAATAATTAATTCAACTCTTGTATTAAAGGTTTAATATAGACATCAATTGCGTCACTGTACCACTAGGACAAGGTATAAGCATTGAAAATTAAAATTCTCTTGCTTCATAGAAATCCAAGAGGGAAAAGTATAAGGAACAAGTACCACATGCCAAATGTTGTAGGGAGTTCTCGAAATTCCAAATGGTTGGAAACCATCACTAGAAGTCCAAAACGTACATTATGAGATTCAACTACAACAAATAGGTGAAGTTCATAAAAAATTTTCCATGCCGTTTACAAAATTGGATGCCTCATTATTCCAACATCAACTCTTTTGTAATGATACCATGACATCAAAGGAGATGTCTTTGAGAACATAAAAAATCTTTGAAGTCTTGGTTTTAGAGGAAAATAACGTAAAATAATGCATGGCATCTTTTTTCCTATTTTCTATCTTGTTTCTCACTATGTTTAGCATCCTTCCATCTATATGCACCACAAACTTTGAACAATGACAATTCTCATCCTTCAAAAATAACAAGCAATCATTACCATATGCATCAAACTTCTTAGAAGAAAGCCCAAGATCTCAAATTATCCTCTTTGCCTCATAACATGAATTAGGCAAGTTTGTTACATCAAGCAATAAATAGTCTTTCAGAAACTTAAACAACATCGTAAATTACTCATTACTCCAATGTCCAATACTTTTAAGGTGAAGCAATTTAATCCAAATAGAAAGTTTAGAAACTTTTGCACTTTCATATAATGGTAGATCAAGATCTTTCAATAATCTATAAAAAAAATTCTCTTCAGCATTTGGTCCCTCCTCTCGAATATCATAAGCAATACTATTTCATAATATCTCCATCAAAATTGGGGTACAATCTCTTAGAAATCCATGTTTTTCATTCTCTTTAATGTCCCATTAGACATCATTAGCTCCCTCGTATTAGTAAAAATACTTGGAGTTTTGCTATATGTTTTAACTCCCAACTGTCTTTTTGGAAATTCTGAAGTTAACAGCTAAGTTCTTTGTGGCTGTCTTGCATCTCCATGACAACATTTAACACAACCTATTACTTTTTTAAAAAATGTTAGGAACTATAGTTTAAATCTCAATATAGATACTCCTTTCTTGAATGTATGGCAAAACCAACTTTGCAAATGATTGTGAAGCAAATGAGGGAACCAAATGGTGATTACATGAGAGGCATATACTAACATCTTTTTGAAGCTAAACTCTGAAACAGTAACCAAGATATCGACAACATATGTTGTTTATGTAAAATTACAATTCCAAAATTCCTAGTTCAATTGAATTTCTTGAAAGTTGGAAAACTCATAAAGATAATCTAGTCTATAGTTTCTATATTTATGATTAAGAACTCAATATACAAAGTAGGTTACAACAAATTTATAAAATTACAATTAAAGTTTAGATAAGTCCTACAATCTAATCCCCATTATATTTATAGAAGAGTAAATAAATACCAAAGATAAAAGGTGACATATTGTATCTTGTAGCATTTAATTTTTTTTAGAATTCGTTAACTTTTTATTATATGTGCTGAACACATCAATGTTATGGCAGTGGTAGTTACCATCACTCAAAAAATCATGGAAAACAGTAGAAGATGGCAACTACAGTACCTCTTAAAAACTTTTTATAAGACCAGATTGAAAAACATAGAAAAAGAAATGAAAGAAAACATATAGACAAATACATTAAATAGTTTCAAAAACATATCAGTAAAGAAAAAATGTTAAGAAAAGAAATATACCTTACAAAATAAATCAACATAGAGCCTTCAAAAGAGTAGTTTTGCAGTTACTTTCAACAACAAGAACCACCACCAACAAATTAAGAATCAGAGTTTACACCAACAGAGAAAGGAATAAGAGTAAATATGATGAATTTCATAGAAAAGAGTATATAAAAAAAAACAAGGATCCTACAAAAAAATCAACCAGCTAAATAAATCACAGAAACACAATTTCAGGATAGTTGTTTCTTTTGTTTTCCCTTTTAAAAGGGTAACAAATTTCACATGTTTGAAATAAATGGTGCACATCAGACTGATATTCAAAATTATAGTCATTATTGAGAGTTGTCCCAGCCATTGTGATATGGAACCTGTTGAAAAGGAGAAATAGGTTGAAGCATGGAAAGAGTTCTCCAACAATTTAGTTTTTAAAGTAAATTCAGATTTATGGAGACATGTAAGGACCACCTATTCTGGACTATAAATTCCTACAACTTATCCTAATATCAAATATTTTTTGGAAAAGCACACTCCAAGGATTCATTATATCTCAGTCATCTGGAAACGTCCAAAGAAGGCTTTGTGAAATGCAATAGAGATGATTAATCAATAATTTGGCAGTGGTTTCTATTTAAGAGATTTTTTAGGAGACTTACTCTATTCTCAAGGTGAAGAGATTCACGAAAGCACGAACTTAGATGAGGAAGCTAAGCAGTAAGGGATGCAATCACTCATCGAACAACTGTTGGGATGAATTAAGTTTGTTTGGATACAAATTCATTAATCTAATTAAGATCCTTGCTTAAGTTTGAGAGATCCACTGGGACATTTCAGGAATTATTGGAGACACAATAGATGCATCTCAATTGTGTCAGATTCAAATTCAATATACTTATGGAGAAGGAAATACACTTGCAGATTATTTTACTAACATGGCTTTTGACACTATTGGTAGGTTTGAGATTTATAATATTTCAGATCATTCAAATAAAGCAATGAGGATTCTTAATTTAGAGAAATAAAAAGCTACAAATCTTAACCTCGGGATAAAAAATATTAAGTCTTATACATGTGTGGGGAAGAATAAGAGTGCTTATTTCATGATTAACATGTCACATATATTTTCAAGGTCTGCACATAATTAACTAATTTTAAAGAGGCTCACAAAATTAATCCTATGTCAACACATGAGGACAGAATTACAAAGTCACCAACTAGGAAAAAGAGGAGTTATTTCTCAATGTATATTTGTTGATACAGAATACTCATAAAATAATAAAGCAACACAATAAAACAAAACCAATAAGACTAGGTTCCAAATTTCAACATTAGACTTAGATGTGACAAAGCTAATACTTTGTAAGTTATTGTATTGAAGTTGAAATAGAATAGCAAAAAGATGATGTATAGAATTCCTCCTTGCTACATTGTTTTCCAAAGATTTTAAAGTGTCGTATATGCATAAAAGGTCAGGTCGCCAAACACTCTTGTGGATATTCAAGAGTTAGTATTTTGAATCCATATTAGCGCTACAACTACTGTGCTAGAACAACATAAAAATAAAGAATACAGGAATAAGGAAACCTAATTTCTACAATTTACACAAAAATTATATCATATTATACCTTTGAGTTACAATTGCGAAGGATAATTAAATTTTTTCTACATATTATTAGATTGACAAGTTTATTCAACAATTATCGTTATTGTGATTTCTTTTATAATCAATCGTGCCAACTGCAGAAAGTACACATAAACACATGATTGCAATTACTACTATACATAATTTAAGACCATTGTACGACAAGAACCTTCTAAAAACTAGGTTATTCATAAAAAATATTCTAAAATTTTTGAAAAATCCTTATAGTTCATAGTAAAAAAAAAAAAAGGATCATACTTTAAAAAGAAGAAAACTCCAAGAAGATTTGCAAATATTATCACACAAAGCAAAGAACAACAACAATTAGGTGAAATTTATAGTAAGAAATGAAAGTTGACTTCTGTAATTAGGAAAGAGTAGGCGTTGAATTCCTTTATAAGAGGTTGAACAGATTCCTAGAGCTTACAGTACAACAATTATCGTGTTTTGTTTCAATGATTTTTCTCCAACAAATAATTTCACTGATAATCTGAATTAGTCACTCCCTTAGGCTTCTCATTTTCTAGCAGATGACTAGGACGATTTGTTTAAACTTCAACATCTTCTCTGAGGGGTGAGAAGATGATGTGTGTGTGGATTTTTGTGAGCGGGAAAATCTAGAACTTGTTATCGGTCAATTCGATCTGAATGTTAATGTTTTCTTACAAAGGGGTGGGGTAATGGGAGACCAAAAGTTTTGATGGGAGGTGGGTAGAGGAATCAAGGGGTAGAAATAAGTTATATTTGTTTTACATAAATAAATTGTTATAATAAAGGGGTAAAATAACAATATATTTCATTATATTATTATTAATGTATAGTTATTAATTTTCTGATTGTCAGGATATTGTTCTTTCGTTAATATTATTGTAATATTTCCTTTTGACTACGGGGAAAAAATTGTGACGCAATGTGTGTGTATATGTATGTATATATATATATATAAAGACCAGATATATATTCTTTCGCTAAAATTTGGTCATTAAAAATCAATTTTTTTGTACGCTGAGATATGATTGGTCAAACTACGTACATAGTTTCAAGTTAGGGCTTACTTCAATATCGTCTCCTTTCCCAAGTATCTCGCTGCAATCTCCCACTGAGCATTTAGCAGTAATTGGGGTAATATTATTGCATCCAGAGTATTGTACATTATAATATACCAATAGGACCAAAAATGAAAAAGTGTTTTGATACATATTAAATTAAATGTAAAAATGTGGAACATAGACTAACTTAACTCAAAAGCTAGTTCATGAACAAAAGGATTGTCAAAATAATATAAGCAACACTAGTCCAATCCCCAACTACTGTGAGACCTTAGTCACTCTAACGCACGATATATTCACCGTTAAAGGGGAGCCAAAATGGGGACGAACTTGAATATGTCACCATATCAAGATATGGTATTTGAATCTAAGTTAACATCAAAATCTTGATCATGAAAGAAGGATCACTAGAATCCATATAAGTTAACCATTTTCTTTCCCAACTAATGTGGGACTCGAACCCACTCTAATGCCCGTTTCATGATCAACCAAACTTAATCCAGGAGTGGGAGACCAAATAATGATGAACCTTGTATGGGATTAAGTAATCATACACCCCTCAATAGCTAACTTTTTGTGTTGATGTCTCATATCTTTATACGGTATCAGAGTCATGTCCATTTGGACTCTCGATACACACTCCAATTGGACTTACATTTTGGATTGGACGTTTAGGTGCGTGTTAGAGTTACACATTGGTTGGGGAAGTAATTCATAGTCTTCTTATATGGACTGGATTAGTCATTTTCTTTAATAAAAAACTCCAAATTGATTAAACACACTTAGAATCATAAGTTATATATAACTAATTTGAAAAAAATATATTATTTTTGGTATAGATTTCATAATGTGAATGATTTATTGTAGGGCCACATATATGTTCATTCATTGTTAAGCAGAATCAGCCGAATAACTTTATAGATTTCCCTATTAAATTTTATACTATTTAATACTAACTTGTTTTACGGAATAACATTTGTTGTCTTCCTAATAGACTCTAAAAATACAATAGAGAGAAATAAGGGCATGAGAAATGACAAAGAGCAGAGGAACTCAATAGCCTATGAATGAGTGTAGAAATGTCAGATGATATAGTGATCGAGATTATCTCCTGCTTGCCCTTGAAATTGTTGTTAAATGTAAACTTCTATCCATGAATTTTAAAGGTAAGATGTCTCATCCTGAATTTTCCAAAACATTGTTCCAACGCAAAAAATTCACCACTACATAAGTCATCTATTTAATAAATGATGGGAGATTAACCAGAAAACTCCCAGTAATCTCTTTTAACCCTATCACTCAATTTGTGACGGTGTTATGTTTTGGCATAGAGATTCTAGGCTCATGTAATAGTTTGATTCTCTTTGAGTTTTAGAGAATTAGGTGTTAATGTGTTTTCAATCCCTTAACTAGAGAGCGCCAATTGATTCCATATTCGAATCTTCCCATAAATGAGTTAGAATAAAAAGTCCTAGTAGTTAAATACCCTAATGCATATCAATACACATTGATAACCATTAATTATTCGGTCTAAAATTCCAACTTGTTCTACAAATTTGGCTAACTTTCATTAGAGCGATATGACTTGTGGCATGAAATCCAATTAAGAATGCACAGTTTTATATCCTTACCTTACTGTAGTCAAAAATTATATTGGCATTATTCCCTATATTTTTCCAGAGGTGATGGTGGTGTTATATCTCTTGATACAAATAAAGAAGAGGGTATATTCATTGACCCTCCTAAGTTTATTGATAATTATGTTCTAATCTAGGGAAAATGTTTGACTAGTAGGGATAAAAGCGGTAGCATATATGCCTAGGGAGGGTGCAAGATTTACTTACCCTTGTATGCATTTAATAAGGTACATAGTCATTGCCACTTATGACAGATTAAGAAACTTTTGGAGGGTTTCCCAAACTGTGGAAAACTTTGTTTTAGGTATGGATGGCCATGTTATAGCTTTGCATTCTAGATAAAAAGTAAGTAACTATCTTTTCTATTACGACGTCCCCCAAAACTGTATCATGATCTATACGATTATGATCCCAACATTAACGTGTACATAAATATTGTAGTTCTGGACAGTGTTGATTATCCCATGTATAGATTCCACTCAACATTAGTTTGTGTCCATACACCCTCCAATTATGTTATGACTTATCAGTAGGTCTATATTATTGAAAAGTTTAAAGACATCAGAAGATTTATAATTGAAGGTACAAGTTTGTTTAAGTTTAAGGATTTACTTTTTTGTTTTTTGCCAGATGAGGAGATAGATGAGAAGAGTAGTTTGACCATACTTCAGAAAATGAATAAAATAATAGATGTGCCGCATGCAATTCATTATCATAACCATGAATGTCAAACACCCATGATTCAGTGTGATATAAAACCACATCACATTTTTATTGATAAAGACCTCACAACTCATTTGGGTTATTTTTGTTTAGTGAAACTAGTTCGTGAATTCAGTAATGAATCTGAAGTATGGTTAAGATAATGAAGAGCATACACCACATCTATTGTTACATTCATTATCTGAAATATGATCGAACATCTTTTTTAATGTATCTCCTTCTTCGGAATGAAGTGAAATAGTAAAGCCTTAAATTTCAACTAGTTGGTATCTTCGATAGTGAGTCTTCTTATGCCATCCAACTTTTCATCAATATGTGTCTGCCTACTAGTAGTTACATAATAGGAGGGAGTATTTTTTACACACGGTAGTGTGTACAGAAATGCAACTTTTTTTACACATTGATGTTTGTATCATACTCGTATTAGATCATGATACTATTTTAATTTAATGGACACCATACAAGAAAGTAAACTTGCTTGTTATCGATGTAGACTAGAAAGCCTGTAATATGTCCACCCGGACCTAAAAAAAGTTGTCCAAAGTATGGAAAGCCCTCCAACAGCTACTTGCTCTATCATTAGTGTCAGTGACTATGTACTTTATGAAAATGCATATAAGGGCGAGTAAACCTTGCGCCTCCCTATTTATATATCTCTACACTAATATAACTACCTGTCAAAATTTTTCCATAGATGAGAACATAATGATCAATAAACTCGGGAGGATCAATGAGTATACCCTTTTATTTCTTTGTATCAAAAGCTAGAAAACTACCATCACTTCTGAAAAATACAATGAATCATGCCAATAAACACGTGGACTATCGTAAGGTCAAGATATGAAACTATTTGTTCTCAGTAGGATTTTACGCCACAAGCCAGATTTCTTTATTGAAAGTAACTAAATTTTGTAGTACAAGTTGGAAATTCAACCAAGTTACTTATGGTAATCAATTTGTAATAATCGGGTTAGTTATTTTCATTTTGATTTTATGAGTGTTAAATAAATGGTTAAAGAATCCATACGTCTTTATGGAATTTAATTTGGGTAAGAAAATCTCCAAGAATCGATCTTAGCGTGAAGGGTACTTTCTGAGCATAGTGTGGTAGATGGGCATTGCAAAATGGAAATTTAGAAATCATTCAGTTGACTCTCTGGTGGAGTTTGTGCCTCTCAGACTGAGCTGGTATAGCGGAAGGATGGTCAATGTGGTGGGTGCGACAGGACTTAAAATTGAAGGAGAAAGATGAAAAGGTCACTACTTCAAAAGTTCCGCTTTGGCAGACACTTGAGTTGCTCTGGAGCCGCTGCTACAGTGGGATAAGAGTTACAGAGGTGGGACACACATGTAATAATGTCATTAATAAACCCCTAAAAGAACTTATTTGTCACTTTTAGACCTATTAGAGCTAAGGAACAATCCCTAGACGAGTTCTATTCATTTTCACCATTTTTAAAGGCAAAGGTAAGTTTTTCACTCCCCAAATCCATTTTTCAATACGTGGAATATAATAAACTGGGTGAATTTTGTTGGGGGAGGATTAATTTAAGAATTTTATGGCGTAGACAACCATAAATTGGTTAGTTGGGATCATGGGTTTTATATAGGGTTCTTAGAGTTGTTAGTAATCTGGGTAAGTAATGATCTTATTGATTTTTGTATTATATTGAAAGTTTGTAGACCAAGTACAAGCTGAACAAATCGAGAAAAGGAAGGATAAACGTTCCTAGGTTTTCAAGCTTGTTTTGAGGTGGCTGATGGCTGTGATTCTATGTTTATGTGATTTATGCTTGTTATTTCTTCATTATGATACTTGTATATATATCACTGTGTCCATGTTGATCACACTTGTTATAAATTAGATAGATGAATTTTCATTGCCATGAACTTGCGACTTAATTTCATGATATTGATAATGTACTTGTGATTATGATTGTGGTGTGTGAATCGGATTTCCACATTCCATCATACTATTGGATCAAATGTCCATATTCTAGCATAATTATGGGATCGGCTTCCACGTTATGACAGAAATATGGGATCGGATTGCTACGTTAAGGTATAAATAACTATTTGGGTTTGCGTTCAATAAGAGGACAATTAAATTGGGTTCTGTGATAAGAAGAATGAGGTGATATAAAATGTGGAATGTGTTGTGGATTATTCATGTTGATAATATTGTATATGTTGATATATATGGATGTAATTATAATATTATTTGACTTGTCTATGTTGCACTAGTGGGATAGTTGTGTCATCCTTCCAATCCATTGTGGTTGTAAACCGGTACTGCTCTTTCCCTTATTTTTGTTCACTACTAGGCATCTTCACATGACTATGGAACAACGTTGGTTAGAAGATCAATGATCGTTGTTTTGAATTCAAGGGTGAACCAATTCCTCTGAGCTGCAATGGGATTTTATTTCGTCCATGTCAACAATTTCTCAACTCAGACATTTGCTATACTTAGTTTATAAGTTCATTGGTATCTTCTTGATTAGACTTGGATTCTTGTAAGATGTTTTGGCACATTGACTTTTAGGTTGTAGATTGTTTACTTCCACATTTGTTTAGTTAGTTATTTAGAATACTTGTTGTTTATGGAAGAACTTCTTACTTAATTTATTTAACTTGCGTCTGTTACTTAAATGCCTTAGGTTTTAGATTATTTTCTTAGTTTGGGTTTTAATAGTGGTTCTATCACTGGAGTATTAGCATTGGTGCCAATCATGATGATCTGGGTCGTGACAAAGTTGCTATCAAAGCCAAGGTTCATTGATCTTGATGACCAAAATGAGTCCAATAGAGTCTAGCTTAATGGTACGGGGATGCCTTTACTTTTCTTTCAGAGGCTATAGGGAATTAGAAAATCTTTGTATTTCCCTCTTGTCACCTCGTGTTATGAATTGATTCCAATTGGCATCTTTCATTTCAAATTGACATCTAACATCCTTCAATATTCTGTACACAGATGGTTAATACTAGGTATAAGAGTGTTAGGCCCGTAGCTCCTATCAATTCTCTAGTGAGGAATCTGTAGGGAGAGGTCGCAGTTGAGGTAGAGGTAGAGGAAGCCCTAGGGGTAGAGGTCATGGGAGAGTAGCATTTTTTGAATGATGTATTGATTGGTAATGTTTAGATGAATGAGAACAATTTTGTGCATAATGAGGAGAAAGAAAAGGAAGAACTAAAACTGGAGACTACGACTGTTACTTCCATCGATTCAATGTTAGCTTAGATGATAATGTCATTCTTGAAAAGGTTGGCTGGTCCTGGAGTGCTACTATCTGCTCAAGCAACTTAAGCTCCCGCTTATCCCCTTATTTCTAGCATTGCACCTAAGACAGGTGGATGTATCTCTACTGATGCTTTCTTTCATCCTTTGTTGGGTTCTATTTTGACTAGGAACGAGCATGATATTTTGACTACATTTATGAAGCTTAAGCCTCCGGTATTTCATGATTTTGATACTAAAGATGCTTATGCATTTATCTTAGACTATTATGAGAGGTGGCATAAATTGGGTATTGTTCACCAATATGGTGTGGATTTTGTGTCCTTAAAACAACAAGATGAGGCCAAGCAGTGGTGGAAAGAAAATATGTATTTCATATCTTCTATATTACCTCCACTTACATGGACCTAATTTAATGCTTTGTTTCTAGAAAAGTATGTGCCTAGTACTTTAAGGGAAAAAAAGGATGATTTTATAGCGTTAGAGAAAGGTTGTATGTATGTGGCTGCTTATGAGGCCATGTTTCTTGCGTTATCCATATATGCTTCATCGTTGATTACTACAAAGCATGAGAGGATCAGGTTATATATTAGAGGTTTAAATTTTGAGCTGCAAGTACTATCTGTCCATATGACTTATGCGGGTAGGAGTTCTAATGAGGTGACATACTATGTTAAAAAAGTAGAGGGGGTGAGGCCAGACGGTCAAGTTAAGTCTAGGGAAAGAAACACAAAGAATTCAGGTAATTTTCGAGTCTCTTACTATAAGGTTTCTAGAAGGCCAACACTTACAACCAATAAAATTCAGTGATCTATGACCGCCTTTAAGGGTAACTACTCAGGAACTCCATCTCATAATTTCTAGGATAGTTAGAGTGTCATGCTGTGACAAGAATCAAACCATCTTTTGATCGTATTCTCTTGAACTGTGTGACTTGGGCAGATGAGGAAAGATTACCCCCATCCGCATGTGATGAGTCCGCGCAGCAGCCTTCTGAAGTTGTTGTTCCCGCGGAGAATGTAATAATTGTAGAGGACGTCGACAAGGTAGGCGAGGAGTTCATCAGCGAGGCCATGGAGGCATAGGAAATGAGAATGGTAATAGAATTAGGGGTAATGCACAACCAGCAATAGAAGTGGCTCGTATAGATGATAAAACGTTGTGATTACATATACTATTCTTGTATGTGACCGGATGGACTATGTCTTACTTGAACTAGGTTCAACTTATTCTTATGTATCTGTATGATTTTCCTCCTTATTTTTTTATGATATATGATATACTTGATGCTCCCATTCGTGTTTCTAACCCTCTTAGAGAGTTAGTTATAGTAATCCATGATTATCATTCTTGTGCTATCTAGTTTACGGGTTTTCAGACTTGAAATGATTTGATAATTTTGGATATTGTGGAATTTAACATAATCTAAGGCATGACTTAGTTGTCCCCATATTATGTTGTGCTTAATTGTAATACTAAGTTCGTGACCTTAGAAATTCTGGGAAAGAAAAAATTAGAGTGGGAAGGGGTGTACAAGGCTTAGCAAGATAAGATTATATCCTCCATTCAAGCTACTAAATTAGTAGAGCAGGGTTGTTAGGTTATTTGGCTCATGTTAGGGATGTTGAGATTGAGGCTTTATCCATTGGGTACAGTCATGTGGTGTCTAAATTTAGTAAAGTGTTTCCTAACGGCTTACCTGGTATGCCTCTTGATAGAGATATCAATTTTTGCATCTATTTAGAGACTGATTCGTGCCCCATTTCTATCCCTACATATCATATGGCTTCAGCAGAATTAAGAGAGCTAAATGCTCAAATTCAAGACCTTATTGATAAGGGATTTAATCACCCTAGTGCTTCCTATGGGGTTCTCAAGTTATTTTTGTTAGACAAATGATGGTAACATGAGAATGTTTATAGATTACCGGCAATTAATTAAAGTCACTATTCGAAATAAGTATCCTTTGCCTTAGATAGGTGATCTCTTTGACCAATTTCAAGGGGGATGTGATTTTATCTAAGACAAGTTCGAATTTTCAATAAGGTTACTTATCCTTAACAATTTGTATTGATATGCATTAGGGTAATCAACCACTAGGCCTGTTTTTTCTATCTCATTTGTTGTAGCATGTGGATAATTAACCAATCGATGCTCTTCAGCAGAGGGATTGAAATAATAGTAACACCCAATTCTCTCATATTCAAAGAGAAGAAGACCATTACATGAGCCTAAAATCTCTATGCTAAAACATAACATCGTCATAGAATGAGTGATAGGGTTAAAGGAGATTTTTGGGAATTATGTTAATTATCTCTCATGGTATAATAAATAGAAGGGTTGTGTAGAAGTGACTTTTTGGCATAGAAATAATGTTTTTGAAAATTCAGGATGAGATATCCTACCTTTAAAATTCATTGATAGAAGTTTACACTAAACAACGAACATCAAGGCTTGCAGGAGATGATAGACCAATGTGTTCCTCTACTCTATTGTCGTTTCTTATTCCCTTAAGTCTTTCTAATTTTTTTCGAGTCTAATAATGAAGACAAAAATGTTTTCACATAACAAGTTGGTTTTAAATAGAATAAAACATAAGTAGGTAAATCTCCTAAGTGATTCAGTAGATCCAGCAGAATAATCAAAGAAAGAAATGATATATATTATTCAAATAGGGTATTTATACAGGCCATTAGAACAAAGGGATTAGAAAGAAATCAAAACAATTTAAATTAAACAAAATCACAATCTTCACTATTATGAATAAGGGTAAGGGAAGAAAATCAATAAAATCAACCAAATAAAAATGACAATATTTACAGTTATGAATGAGGATAAAGAAAAAATCAATAAAAGGAATAACTATATATGACAATCTTTACTAGTCACATCCCGAGGGTACCCCTTGGACGTATACACGGAACATACTTTAAGAGTTGCCTCAAGTTAATCCTAAAATTTCGTATCATATGCATACTAAAATATTAGTGAATAAATATACTATGCAGAAGCTCACACAGTGATAACTTAAGTGGCAAATACCCAATACTGATATGAATATATAAAAGACCATAGGTTCAATAAAAAGTGGAGGATTAAACTGAGAACTAACATTAATTTAGTACTTTTTCTAGAAAAACAACTAAACGACTAAAGATGTTGAGACATGGCCAAATCTAACTCTAGCAAAAGTGAAAAATGAATAAAAAGACTTAAGTTTCAAGTAAGATTAGTGTCCTCGAAGTATGATGACTCACCACTAAAGATAATGAACTACAGATCGGAAACCAATCTATCTGTGATCTCGATGCGCATACCCGAACCTACATCATGAAAGGATGTTACACAGAGGATGTGTCACTCCTAGAAATGTACTTCGTATGCATGATACAAAGTATATCTAAATAAAATACATAAGTGTACAAAGAATACTAAGCATAATATAATCGGAATTGAAATATACTTAAGGCTAAGCTAAATGCAATGACCAACCTATAAAATACTCAGGTTGAAAACTGAAATTTACAAATAACATGGTCAATACTATATGATCTAACTTAACAGTGAGAGCTACTAATAACCGACATATGACCATATTAGCTAAATGTGGAGTCTGATATATATGCCTTATCGACAAGAACTATATACCCTATCATAGGTATAGAGGCATGCTGGCGTGATCACTAAAATGATGCCCACACAGGGGACTTACAACCTACAGGAAGGGAGTTCTCGGGCTTGGGGTGACTAACCGTTGTCCACTAAGTATTGATCTTCTCCCGATAAGTTAAGTAATTAACAGATTTTGAATGAAGTCTTGTGATACTGAATAGTTCACTGTACTGACTTGCAAACTAAGAATATAACATCAATATACTGAAAATAATGCATTTGACATCTGAAGAACGTTAACATACATAAATGAATTTACTGACTTAGAATATGTAATTCATGTATTAAAAGAAATACATAGATATGGTTTTGAGTTTATTCATGAAGATGGGAAAAAATAATAACAACATGATAATATGATTTGGATTATTCTAATAGCTAAAACCCTACAATTTATAACATCCATGAAACCCGAGGTCTAGAAGATATTAAGGGAATCATGATTCTGACTGAAATCTAGGGACCTAATGGGTGAAAGGAACCCACTAGTAAAATCCCACATGCTTGGTGAAGAATTCTAGGGAGAAATCTTTAAATTTAAGTCTAGAACTGATGAAGACTCACTGCATTCTTGGGAAGGTTTTGGTTGCCTCTTTCTCCGTTTTACGCACTAATTTTTTATGTATTTTGTGAAGTTTCTACCTTGGGTGTGTTATAGTTATGTTTCTAAGCTAAAAATAACCAAAACTATATAGTTTTAGGGATAAACGATGTAGTTTAAGGGTCCAACGTATAAAGAAAATATCAAAAGACACCTTATTTAACTACTGTCGGGATCATCAACGGACTATCGATCGACTCACAGTCCATATTGGTTAACAGTTAGTTGTGACTAGAGAATGAATTCGTAGGAAGTGTCCACGGTCTATGACCTGACAAAAATTCAATGGGTACGGTGATGGGTCAAAATGTAGATAGATTTTTTGGGAAGAGTCTTGGAAGGGTTGCAGATGTCAACCACGGACAACCAACACGGGCTGTGGGTCACTTTATTATTTGTGGGTGAAATCGTGGGTTGAACTTGCAATTTCGGGGAATCTTCAAAGAGGTCTATTTTCGCGTATAGGGTGTTAGATATCTCGCCCTTGTAAATATTTGTCCTCGAATGAAAACTAAAAAAATTGAGGCATTGAGTTGGAAACCCTACTACTAAACATTAGAAACAAATTTCTGACTAAAGTAAGTACTGAGAACATGCAATTACGCGGATAATGGAAGTACAAACAAAAATGCATGAAATTAAGACTCAATCTATGCTGAATATATGGAAAGGAACTATTACCTAAAGCTTGAACATAATCATATGCAATGAGTTGAGGATACTTGGCATTCCTGTCTGCTACTACTTCCCAAGTAACTTCCTTTACGGACTAACTCCTCCACAAACCTTGATTGATGTGACATCATAGTTTCTTAACCTTGGAACCTAATGATAAAGAATCTGAAGTAGTTCCTCGTCATAGTAGAGACTATCCTTCACCGCTACACTTTGTAAAGGCACAATCTACACTAGGTCACCCACACACTTCTTCAACAACGAAATGTGAAAAACCGGATGTACTGCAACTAGTTTTGCAGGAAACTCTAACTCTTAACCCAGTTTACAAATCCTTTTCAAGATCTTGTTTGGGCCTACCTATCTAGGACTGAGCTTGCATTTCTTGTTGAACCTAATCACCTCTTTCATAGGTGACAGTTTCAAGAAGTCTCAATCACCAACTTGGAACTCTAGTTCCCTTCTCCTCACAACTGCATAAGATTTGTGGCAACTCTAGGTTGTCTAAAGTCTATCTCTATTGATTTGTTCTTTGTCCATAGCATCATTAATTGAATCTTGCCCTATGAAGGGTGCTTCACATACTTCAAAACAACAAATAGGAGACCTACATCTACGCCTATACAATGCCTCATAACGTGCCATCTGAATGCTAAAATGGTAACTATTATAGTAAAGAATTGTATAACAGGAAGGTAATCATCCTAACTATACTTCAAATTGATGACACAAGCTCTCAACATGTCCTCTAAATTATAAATGGTACTCTCTTACTACTCATCCTTCTGCGAATGAAATGTTGTGCTAAGATTAACATGAGTACCAAGACATTTCTTAAACGACTTACAGAAATGAAAGGTAAACTTAGGACCTTTGTTTGAGATAATAGTAAAAGGAACCCCATGCAACCTGACTATCTCATTATTATAATTCTTGGTGTAGACCTCTACCGAATATGTAGTCTTGACTGCCAAAAAGAGTACAGACTTAATAGCTTTATCAACAACCACCCATTGTTAACAAGTATGAGGTATGCCTGAGATTAATCCATGTTGATAACTTCCCATTTACAAGTAGGAATGTTGATCTCTTGAGTAACACCTCATGATTTCTTATTTTCTACCTTCACTTGCTGACAATTAGGGCACTTTACCATAAAATCAGCTATATTTTTTTCATACGATTCCACATAAATATTTCCCACATATCACGTTACATCTTAGTGGCGCTTGGATTAATAGAATATCTAGAGTTATGGACTTCTGCAAGAATCTGATGTCTCAACTCACCCATCTTAGAAACACATAACTGACCCTAATAACGAAACACACCATCTCCCATTTGGTAGAAAACCTCACATCTCTGCTAATTTATGGTACCCTTCAGTTGAAGAAATATCATATCACTGTCTTGATTTTCTTTAACCTCTACTAACAATGAAGATTATGACCCATTCTGAATTGTTACAACATGTGACATGCTCATAAGACGAACTCCTAAGGATCAAGTCAGTAAACATCTTTCACTAATTCCTTCATTTCTTCTTCTACTTGTGTCACAATATCCATTGATAGTCTGGTAAGAGCATCTGCTATTGCAGTGGCCTTACAAGGATTGTAATGCCCACTTATATCATAGTCTTTGAGGAACTTACGCCACCTTCTCTAGAAATGATTCAACTCTTTCTAAGTGAATCCATACTGAAGGCTCGTATACCCTGTGCTACGTGAACACCATACAGGTAATGTCTCCATATCATACTACAAAAACCAACATTCTCAAGGTCATGAGTTTTATAATTTTTCTCATTTACCTTTAGATTTCTAAAAACCTATGTTATAACCTTACCTCGTTGCACTGACACACAACCTAGGCCGATGCTGGATACATCATAATAGATCTCATAATCATTGGAACCCTCAGGTAGAGTCAAAATAGGAGTCGTAGTAAACCTAAATTTTAGTTCTACAAAGATTTTCTCACAATCATTTGACCACTGAAACATAACCATTTTCTGAGTCAACATAGTTAATGGATAGGCTATATATGAAAATACTTCCATGAACCTTCTGCAATAGCCAGTCAACCCCAAAAACTTTTAATATATGTAGGAGAGGTAGGTCTGGTTCATTGTTTCACTAATTCTATCTTATGGGAATCCACCTGGATCATTTCACTATACACAATATGCATAAAGAAAGCGGTGAATTGCAATGAAAACTCTGATTTTAGAGTTTGCCTAACAAACCCTAAAATGATTCGCATGTTCTTTCTAATCTCTAGAGTAAATAAGGATATAAACAATATAGACGATAAGCAACAAATCCAAATATTGCTTGGAAACTTTGTTCGTCAAGTCCATGAAAGCTGCAAGAGATTTAGTTAGTCCATATGACATAACTACAAATTCACAATGACCAAACTTAGGTTTGAAGGTTGTCTTTGAAATATCAATATTTCTGACTTTGAATTGATGATAACCAAATTTGAGGTCAATCTTTGAGAAATGACGAGCACCTTGAATTTGGTCAAACAAGTCATAAATCCTGGGGATGGAATACTTATTCTTGATTGTTACATTATTCAATCGCATATAATCGATGCACATTCTGAGAGAACAATCTTTCTTCTTCACAAACAACATTTTTGCAACCCAAGGGGAATAATAGGTCTGATAAAGCCATTATTTAAAAGGTCTTTCAACTTCTCTTTTAATTCCTTAATCTCGATTGGATCCATTATGTAAGGAGGAATAGATATAGGCTAGGTATCTTGAAAGAAAACAAATCCAAAGTTTTTTTTCCTTTGGAAGGAACTCTGGGAAATATTTATTCGAATTATTGACTAGTAGAACTGACTCAAGAGTTGGGGTTTGGAGTTTGATTCCTTAACCCAAACTAGATGATAGAGATAACCCTTAAAGATCATCTTCATGGCCTTAAGGTAAGAAATGAATCGAACCATAAGCACTAAGTTACTACCCTTCCATTCTAAGATTGGTTCGGGGAAACTAAAAATGAACAATCATTGTTTTTAAATCAAGTGAGGCATAACATAAATGTAACTAATCCATTCCTGGAATGGTACCCAAGTCTACTAATTCTAGTTCTATAAGATCTGCTAAAGTGAATTTTTGGGAGACTGTGACAGGGCAATCTCTGTATATTTGTCTACCTATGACTAGATCACAGACTAGAGGAGATACGGACAAGGGTTCACAAAGAGTGTTGGACTAACACAAAATTTTACTGCCATATGAGGAGTTACAAAATAAAAAGTAGTCCCCGGATCGAACAATGCATAATAATCTAGGTAAAAAAGACTTGTAACATACAAATGACTATATAAGGAGAATCTACATGATCATGGTGAGACTGGAGAGTATACATCATATTTTGGTGCTGACCGCCACCTATACTAGAAGAATTACCTTGCTAAATCAAGTGACCTATTGGTGCTTGTTACCTTGTAGACTGATCTTTACAATTGTTAAGTCCTTGACCCTGTTTTGAAGGACAAAATTTCAACTTCTGACCAGACTTACCACACCCAAAGCATCCTTCTTTTCCTACAAAACACTCACCCGTATTGTTCTTACCACACTTTAGACAAGTTGGGTAGGTTTTGGTGACTTAAATACTAGCTTAAGTCTTAGAGAATGATGCCTTTATGATCATTTCAGAACTTGGAAGATGGAACATAAGCCGATGAAGGTGTTGGAGTTGAAGACTTCTTCTAAAACTACGAGTAATTCCACCAACGTTGAGAATACATATAGTTTGGTGTCCCGACCTTCTTACTCTTATTTACCCTCACCCTAGGATTATCACCCTCAAATTTTGAGCGTGTTTTATCAGCCTAGAAATGCTCATATCTTCTAGACACTTAGAATTACTACACTTTGTTTTCACAAGATCGGATACCTCATACATGAACTTGGTAGTTCCCTTAATATTAAGCTTCTCCAAATTGATTACATAATTAAAAATTATGACTGAAGTTCTATGTTGTTGGATATCTCAAAGTAGTGACTTGGAAAATTGACAATACAACATTAATATATTGATAATAATGCATCCGAAAACTTATGAATGTTAATATACATAAGTGAATTTACTAACCTAGAATGTGTAATTCATGAACTTAAAGAACTTCATAGCTAGGGTTCTGAGTATATGCATGAATCTGGGCAAAAACAATACTATATAATGATAATATGATTTGGGTCATTCTAACGGCTAAAATCAAACAATTTATATCATTAGAGAAACCTCGGATTTAGAAGATATTAAGGGAATGAAAATTCTTAATGAAATCTAGCGACCTAATTGCTTAAAGAAGCCCACTAGTAAAATCCCAGATACCAGGTGATGAATTCTGGGGAGAAATCTTTTGATTTCACGCTGGTATTGATAAAGACTCGTTGCATTCTTTGTAGAGGTTTGCTCGCCTCTTTCTCCTCTTTACGCATAATTTTCTAAGTGTTGTATTTATGTTTTAAGGCTAAAACTGACAAGCATATGTAGTTTAGGGATTAAACGATGCAGTTCAGGGGTCCAACGTAAAAGGAAAAGAACAAAAGACTCCTTACTTAACTATTATCAGATCACCAACAAATGGGACTGATAGAGTGTTGATTTGCTAATGGTCTGTTCTGCTCAATCATCAGTTGTGACTAGAGATTCAATTCTGAGGGTATGATCCACGGACGTGGACCATGGTCCGTGACCTGACCTACCGTCCATGGGTTCGGTCGTGGGTAAACACTAGAGGGATGTTAGGGGCTAAATCTTGGGAGGGTTGCAAATGCGAACCTAGGACAACCAACACGGGTCGTGGGTCTCTCTGCGGTCTGTGGTGGCAATCGTGGATTGCACCTGCAGCTTCTTCAAATGGCTTCAACTACTCATCCACCTTAAAAATACATAAGCGACAATTTCCCCTTTGGGAGAAAACCTCAACTGTCAACTGTTGAACTGCACATGCTAACTAAAATAATATATGATCATTTAGATCTTTTCCCTTCAAATATGCAACCAATGAAGGTTTTGGTCTTTTCTAGATTATAAGACCACCATCTGATGTATCTGTAAGACTAACTCAAAAGAGAGCAAACCGATGAACATCTTTCGCTAATTCCTTCTCTTTTGCCTCAACATGTGCTACATCACCATCTAGATTAGCTTTCTGGTCTTAAGGTAAGAGATAATTAGACCTATAGGAACTCATCCACTACTATTCCATTCAAAGACCGACTCGTTGGAAATTGAAACAAAACGATCCTAGTTCTAAAATCAACTAAGGCATAACATGAATGAACAAATCCATACCTAGAATTATATCGAAATCTACCATTTCAAACTCTACAAGATCTGCTAAGGTGACTTTCTAAGAGACTATGATGGGAAAATTTTTGTAGCATTCGCAATAGTTATCTAAAATTATAGAAACCCCAAGTGTAAACCTAATATAGATAATCAAAAAATCTGACTATGTCTGAAATAAGCCTCTAAAGTGGACTAGAAATACAGGGACAAGCCATAGCTAAATCTAGCAAAAATTGAATCTAAATGACTAAAGACTGAAATGAAACTAATAACTATTGTCCTCGGAGAATGAGGACTCTCTACTGAATCTGCTGAACTAGAGATCGGAAATCGATCTATGCATGATCTGGATGCTGGGAACCTGAATCTACATCACAAAAAGATAGATCGCATGTATGTATTAGTACTTTGAAGGTACAAAGCATGTAGGATAGAGTAAATCTAAAATAAATATAACTGAACAAGCATAAAAGTAAGTATAATAATCTGACGTGATTAACTGAATTCTAAACTAACTGGATGCAATTACCAATTTATAACATGCTAAAACTGAATACTCAATATACTGATAAATGGTCAATGTACAGAGTCTGACTGATCTGTGGGAGCTACTAATATTCGATAATAAAACCACACGAGCTAAATATGGAGTCCAATGTATACGCCCCATCGAGAGGACCAAATATACCCTACCAAAGGTATAAAGGCATGGTGGCGTGATCACTAAACTGATTGCCCACTGAGGGACTTACAACCTACTTGGCTAGTAGTTCTGGGCTAATTGGGTACGTTGAACCCTAGTCCAACTCGGTATTATACTACTCCCAATAATTTCTGTAAATTAACTGATTTATTCTGAGTTTCTATAAATACTAGATAGCTCGAAAGTGAACATGGAAACTAAGAATGCAACAATTAATCTTGTAATTATGCATTTATAACTGAGGCATGTATATCTGAAATGTCTGAAATATATGACCTAGCATGTGTAATTCAAAAACTAGAAATCCACGCAATAAATTGAATAGTAATATGATAATGTGATTTGAAACATATAACTAATAAGTTCATGATGTTCTATTGAAGTTTTAGAAACCCAAGGTCTAATCATGATATGGGAATCAAGAATCTTACTGAAAACTAGGGACCCAATGGGTGAAAGGAACCCCCTAGTGAAATCCCACATACCTGGTGATGAAATCCACGAAAAAATACTCAAGTTTCGAGTTTGGAACAGCTGGAGCTTGTGGCCTTCTTGAACTAGGGTTCTTGAGTTTTTTTCTCCTCTCTTGCTTCTAATTTTATATGTTTTGATATAATGATTTGACTTAAATATGTTTTAATTATATCTAGGCTTAAACTGACGAAAATATGATGATTTAGGGTCAAAACAACGTATCTTAAGGTTTAAATAAGGTGGGAAAACAACAAAGTTCCCTGGACCAAACGACGGCCAGGACTGACGGTCCGTCGTCTGACCAACGCCCCGTCGTTAGGTCCATCAACTCGGCCTGTTCGACAGATATTCAGTAAAATGGGCATAACTTTTTACTCGGAGGTCTGATATTAGCAAGGTTGGTGTATATGGAAAGATAATTCAATTATTTGTTTGTGGATAGGTCATGGGACACCAAATTCATTTTGTGCTAATAGTTATGACCATTTGAAGTTGATTCAACTGCATTTCCCCTTAATGTCTGCAAATTTTCCACCTACGGACCGTGATGGTCATCCATACCTTTGTACAGAGTATGGGTGACTGGGAGTCTCGATTGACGGTCACGGACCATGGACCGTCGTCTGACCTACTGACCGTAAGTCCATCTGTCGTCCAAGACCTAACCAATTTTCTGGGCTGAAATTTTTGGGAGTTTCTGATCCCATTGACGGTTATGCCGGACGAACCGTAGGTCAGGCTACGGTCCGCCGATGCCACCGTTGGTTGCACCTGCAGATTTTTTTCTTCTCTAAAGGTGGTTTTTGGTCTGTTTTGGCTACGGGGTGTTACATTATCTCCCCCTTGGGAACATTCGTTCTCGAATGAAGACTAAACTAGCTAAAATAGAGAAATAGAGCTGCAGACGCAACTACAAAACACTGAGCAGTGAGTTCCTGACTATATTGACTTCCAAGTAATATGCAATTACGCTAAAAATGCAAGTAAAAACTGAGGGAACATGATTCTAAAACTGAATTTACGCATGAATGACTGCAAAACTGAAGAGAAACTATTACCTCAAGCTGGAGTTGAATCGGAAAGAAAGAGGTCAGAATACTTGGCTTTAATGGCTGCTTCTGCTTCCCAAATATCTCCCTCTACGGAATAACTCCTCCACAAAACCTTCACTGAAGCGACTTCTTTGTTGCTCAACCTTCTGACCTGACGGTCAAGAATCTCAATTGGTACATCCTCATAAGAAAGACTACCTTTCACCGCCACACTCTCTAATGGCACTATAGAGGCTGGATCACCCACACACTTCTTCAAGAGCGACATGTGGAAGACCAGATGCACTGCTACTAATTCTGCTCACAACTCTAACTCATATGCCACCTTGCCAACCCTTTTCAAGATCTTGTAATGGCCTACATATCTAGGACCGAGCTTCCCTTTCTTTACAAATCTCATCACCCATTTCATAGGTGAGACCTTCAAAAAAACCCAATTATCAACTTGGAACTCTAGCTCCCTTCTCCTTACATCTACATAAGATTTCTGACGACTTTGGGTTGTCTTAAGTCTATCTCTAATGAGTTGCGATTTCTCTATAGTATAAAGGACTGAATTTGGCCCTATCAAAGCTGCTTCACCTACTTCAAACCAACCAACATGAGATCTACATCTACGCCCATATAAATCCTCATAAGGGGGCATTTGAATGCTTGAATGGTAGCTATTATCGTAGGCAAGCTCAATAAGAGGAAGATGATGATCCCAACTACCTTTGACATCGATCGCACAACATCTCAACATATCCTTTAAGGTCTTAATGGTAAGCTCTGCCTGCCCATTCGTCTGCGGATGAAATGTTATACTAAGGTTAACTTGAGTACCAAGACCTTACTGAAATGACTTCCAGAAATTAGAGGTAAACTGAGGACCTCTATCTGAGATGATAAAAAAACAAACCCCATGTAACCTCACAATCTCATTAATGTAAAGTCTTGCATAGTTTTCTGCCGAATATGTAGTCTGGACCGCCAAGAAGCGAGAAGACTTAGTCATCCTATTAAATATCACCCAAATGGAGTAATGCTGTCTGCGAGTACGCGGTAATCCTGTGATGAAGTCCATGTTGATCACATCCCACTTCCAAGTAGGAATATCGATCTTTTGAGTCATACCTCTTCATTTCTGATGTTCTACCTTGACTTGCTGGCAATTGGTGCACTTACTCACAAATCTGCTATATCTCACTTCATGTCATTCCACCAATAGACTTCTTGCAGATCCCGGTACATCTTAGTGGCACCTAGATGAATAGAATACCTAGAGTTATGGGTTTCTCATGAATATGTTGTCTCAACTCTCTCACATCACGAACATCAATCTACCCTGGTAGCGAAGTACACCATCTCCCCCTTGGGGGAAAACCTCCACTCTCTGAATATGGACTGCACCCTTAAGTTCAAGCAAGATTGAGTCACTGTGTTGCTTTTCCTTAAACTCCACTACCAAAGAAAATTCTGCCCCATTCTGAACTGTTACACCGCTATCTGATATGATAATAAGGCGAACTCCCAAGAGAGCAAGCATGTGAACATCCTTCACTAGATCCTTCCTTTCCTCCTCAACATGGGCTACACTATCCATAGATAATCTACTAAGAGAATCTTCTACTACATTCTCCTTAACAGGATGATAATGCACACTCATATCACAATGCTTAAGGAACTCAAGCCATCTACTTTTTCGAAAATTCAACTCTTTATGGGTGAACTAATACTAAAGGCTCTTATGATCGGTGAAACATCTACATGGAAACCATACATGTTGTGTCTCCATATCTTGAGTGCAAACACCACTGCTGCAAGCTCGAGGTAATGAGTTGAATAGTTCTTCTCATGTGCCTTAAGCTTCCTATAGGCATAAGTTATCACCTTACCTCGCTGCATCAACAAACAACATAGGCCAATTCTGGAATAGATTACATCACCATCTCAACCCTCTGGTAGAGTCAAGAAAGGAGTTGTAGTCAATCTAGTTTTCAATTTGCAAAGCTTTTCTCACAATCATCTGACCATTGTAACTTGATCATATTCTGTGTAAACCTAGTCAATGGTGAGGCTATTGATGAAAATCCTTCCACAAACCTTCTATAATAACCTGCTAGACCTAAGAAATTTCTAATATCTATAGCAGAGGTAGGTCTGGGCCACTGTTTCACTGATCCTATCTTCTGTGTATCCACTCGAATCCCTTCTCTAGATACAATGTGACCAAGAAAAGTAACAGATTTCAACAAGAACTCGTCTTTACCAAACTTAGTGAATAATTGTCGAACCTTGAGAGTCTGCAGAACAACTCTCAAATGACTTGCATGTTCTTCCTCACTCCTAGAGTAATTGAGGATATCATCGATAAAGATGATAACGAACAATTCCAAGTATTGTTTGAAAACTCTGTTCATCAAATCCATGAAAGTTGCAGCAGCATTAGTTAGTCCAAACGACATAACTACAAATTTATAATGATCATACCGAGTTCTGAAGGTTGTTTTCGAAATGTCACTATGTCTTACTCTGAGATGATGATAACCCGATATGAGGTATATCTTTGAGAAATGGCTAGCACCCTGAAGTTGGTAAACAAGTCATAAATCCTGGGGATGGGTGATGTACCGTGGTTTCATGATATTTTTAATGCTTTTTTCCTAAAATTCAGTGTGTGTCCAAAAGCCTTTTTGTATTGATTTTTATGTAAGTTTCTCCGTATTTGCAGGAAATCTTTCCAAAGATGAACCCGGAAGTTTTTAAGCGAGAAATGTAGAAGAGACCACCTAAGGAGCTTATGACGGTCCGTCGAGCTTGTGACGGTCCGTAGGTGGCATCGTAGTGAAGCTGCTGAAGGAAGATGGGGAAGTCTGACCTAGTGAGGGACTACGGAAGTCCACGACGGACTGTCATAGCTACGATGGTTCATCCTGCTGGTTCTTCGTAATGATCAAAGAGTAGTCCATGTACCCAAATTCCAAGAAGTTAAAGTATTATGTAACATATAACCTCGAGGGAGCGTCATGTTTGGAACGCTCCATCATACCTATTCATTGAGGGAAATGGAGAAAGCAGAAGAAGAATTTGTGAAGTATGAGACAACGGAGGCCTTGACGACCCGTCGTGACCACGACGGTCAGTCATGATATCCGTCGACCTAGACGCGTTTTGACAGATTTTCAGTAATTAGAGTCCTTCTTTTATTAGGTTTTTGTTTTTATTATAAATAGTTTGAAAAACCTTGTTTTTGGGGTTGGACTTTTTGATAGTAGACTTTTTGAGGTTAGACTTTTGGAGAGTTGGACTTTTTGATTATCTTTAGTTCTATTATTCAAGTATTGAAGGATTAAATTCAGTAATTGATACACTTTTTCTGGAGTTGATTGTTGGTGCTTTTATTTATTAATCAAGTGAATTTCTGCATTTTATTCTTTCTCATTAAACTAAGTGCATGAATTCTTATATTAAATATATGAATAGTGTGATTATGACATTGGGTAACTAAACTCCATAACTAGGGTTGTGGGAACCATGGGTGAATAGTGAGGTAATTTCTAACTAAAATAGCAATTCTAGAAGAGTGTCTTGCATTTATTGATAATTCTTTCGTTTAAAAGTCTTTTTAACGGATGGACAACGTTAGAAGTCTCCTTAATGCTACTTGCCGGACAAAGGAGGTAGATAATAGGAAAAGAATTATCAACATAGATTTAGTGTACACTATCTAATAGGCTAGTATCTATTAGTACTAGGTATTTACTTAGTCAAACATTGAATACAATGCTGAATATGAGGTAAAGGTAAGGGTTAGTATAGCAACACACCTAGCCGGACCAAGGGGCGGAGTGAAATTTTCTAGATGCCGGACCAAGGATTTAGAGATACATAACTTATCACTGTACATGCAAGATACTAGGAAAGAATTATTATAGTTAGAATTATCAAGTTAGAAACATGTGGGGAACACTTACGCCCTAGTATCTTTTATTAATTGAATAAACTACAAGATTTGAATCTGTTGGTTGTTTACTTTAACTTAGTTAATTATTTTCAGTAAGTTAGAAATAAAAACCCCCCTTTGTTGTCTTTTGTTTTCTAGGGAAATAATTGACTAAATAATAGTAATAATAGAAAAAAGTTAAGTCTGAACTATTTTCCTCGTGGGAATGATCCCAACCTTATTAGTTTGGTTCTTTACTTGATAAGACCGATTTACTTATTATTTGAGAAGTAAGTTTGAGCATATCAAATTTTGGCGCCGCTACCGGGGAAAGTAGCTTTTTGATTAACTTAAAATTATTACTAAAGTTTAGCCAATATTTTCTTAATTTAATTTTCTGTTGTTTTTTATGTTTGCAGAACTATCTTCCTTGTATGCCAAGTACACTGAGAGGAAGAGAACCCTTGTTTCCCTACGATCACGAATTAGAGTGTACACTACACAATATGAATCTAATCTTGGGTATTAACGACGATGATCCAAACAAGAACATCCTAGCTCCGGTTGATGTTCATGGTCAATTATTACCCGATGATCATGGTGAAAATCAACAAAGGGGACAAAATCCCGCTCCACGCTCTCAAGAATACTACAGAGGTTATGATAATATCGCAGACTCTGATGGGCCTCTTGTCTTGCCCTCTCTACCACAAGGCCACACCTTTGTGGTAACTAGCAGTTTTATTCAAATGCTCACTGCTAGAGGTTTGTTTTCAGGGCTACCTTCTGAAGACCCACATGCCCATATAGATAAGGTAAGGGCAGTGTGTAAAATTTGTGTAGGGAGGCCTGATTTGAATTTGGATGTAATAGGGTTAAGAGTATTTCCTCTCTCACTGGCGGGAGAGGATGCTATTTGGTTCACTGAGCTCCCTTATAACTCAATTTTCACTTGGAACCAACTAAGGGAAGTTTTCTTTGCAGGTTACTACCCGGTCTCCAAGAAACTAAATCACAAAGACCAAGTGAACAACTTTCTGGCACTACGAGGAGACTCAGTTAGCAGTTGTTGGAATAGATTTACTTCATTGTTTGACAAGTGTCCCCAATCACTTCATAGATGATGAGTCACTGAAGGAATACTTCTATCGGGGACAGGATGATAATAATAAAGCGTTATTGGATACTATAGCGGGTGGTTCTTATGGGGAGTGTCCTTATGCCTAGATTGCCGAAATGTTAGAGAAAATTACTCGGAATAATAAAGCTTGGAGTACTAGGAAGTCAGATACTGGAAGAAATACCTTTGTTGTGCAATCCACACACAACCTAGCCACAGATGAGATTCGTGAAGAGATGGCTCAGATTAGAACTAAGCTTGGGTTGGTATTAAAACATGTCACTGGCGGTGACGAAAGGATAAATGCAGTTAACTACTTGTCTAAACCATCACCACCAAATGATGAATGTTATTATCAGGAGGATTCCTATGCGGTAAATGAGCAGACGGGGGGGGGGGTTTCGACCAAGTGCCGAATGTTCAAATCAGGAGAATCGGCGCCAAGGTCAAGGAAACCAAGGTCGGATCTATGGTAACTATAACCGTGAGGGTCATTATGTTCGAGATAAAAATTACAACCGCGACAACAACTTCAACAGGGGTAGCTATGGTAACAGTAATGATAGGAATGGGCCCTATGTTCCTCTTCAAAATTGTGAAGTTACTCCTAGTAAGGAGCGAGTTGAGGACATGTTGCACAAAATTATAAGGAGGTTTGATGCTAGTGATGAGCACATTAAAGAGTTAAGGAGTGATTTAGCGGGTATTGGGCAGAAAGTCGATACACATGCAATATAGATTAAGAAGCTTGAGTTGCAAATGGCCCAATTATCTGCGACTCTGAACACACGGCAACCGAGCACTCTTCCCAGCAACACTGTCCAAAATCCAAAAAATGATAGACACTATATGGCAATCACCACTCGGGGTGGTAGGCAAACCATTGACCCACCTACGCCCTCTAATGAGTAAAAGGTGATAAAAGGTAATGATAAAGTGGTAAAGGTTAGTGGTGAAGTAGAAGATAACACTGGAAAAGATGCTGAAGTGCCTACAAAAGTAACTCCCATGCCTAGACCACAACCCCCATTTCCTCAAAGATTAGTGAAAAAGACTAAGGATGGTAAATATCGACGTTTTATAACAATGTTGAAGCAACTTTCTATCAATGTCCTTTTGGTATAAGCTCTAAAACAAATGCCCGGTTATGCCAAGTTTATGAAAGATCTGGTTACAAAGAAAAGATCGGTCACTTTAGAGGTTGATGATAGAATGCAGCATTGTAGTGCTATTGCTACAAGATCTCTAATACAAAAGAAATAAGATCCGGGTGCGTTCACTATTCCTTGTACAGTGGGGTTATTACATTTTTCGAAAGAATTATGTGATCTAGGGGCAAGCATAAATCTCATGCCCCACTCGATTTACAAGAAGATGGGTTTGGGTGATCCAAAGCCCACAGCAATGCGGCTACTGATGGCCGATCGAACAATAAAAAGGCCTATAGGGATACTCCACGATGTGCTAGTAAAAGTGGAGTCTTTCATATTTCTGGGAGATTCTGTTATTCTTGATTGTGAAGTTTATTTGAAGTGCCTATTATTCTTGGGAGGTCATTCCTTGCTACTGTTAGAGCTTTGTTGAAATGTAAAAGGGGCAGATGAAATTTCGATTTAACAATGAAGAAGTGACCTTCAACATCTGTAGGTCCATTAGGAAGAGTGGTGAGATCCAATCGGTATCTGCTATATCGTACAAAAAAAAGATGAAGAAGAAACATGACCTAAAAATTGAATAACAAGAGTTTATGGTTGCGGATTGGGTGCTTTTATACAATTCTAGGTTGCGCTTGTTTTCCGGCAAGCTCAAGTCCAAATGGACTGGCCCTTACTTGGTTACATAACTATTCCCTCATGGAGAAGTTGAGTTGGAAACCAAGAAGGGTGTGCGGTTTAAGGTGAATGGACAACGAATAAAAATCTATTTCGGGCATGCTGAATCGGCAAATGATGTGATCGAGGCATACCATCTTGATGAAGTCTGAGTAATCAAGTGTCTTTAGTCGTTCCGCGACGTTAAATCAGGCGCTTGTTGGGAGGAAACCCAATACATATAGTTTTTTTTCTTGTAATGGTAGAATTTTCTACTAATGGGTTTTAAATTTGCAGGCACATCACCAGGAAATTCTGCAGAAAAGCACTCTGCAACATTCACTGATGAATACATCAACGGACCATCATGCTTGCGACGGACCGTCGCATGAATCCATCGTGTGAGATACGTTTTTCATTTATTTTAAAAATTAGGGCACCCACGATGGAATCCATGACAGACCGTCGCATATGCAATGGACCATCGTCAGGGACTCGTTGCGTCATTAACCAGCAACCCGACCCGACCCGGCTGGAAATTTTTAAAAATTGTCAGCCTTTAAAAAACACCACCCCTTTATTTGAACCACTTCTTTCCCTCTTTCTCCCATTCCCTCCCTTTCTAACTTCCTACCCTTCTCATCCTCTTCTCTATCAACTGCTCCACATCCATTCCCCAAATCCCTAATTCCCAAAATCTCCTTTCTACTGGTCGGAGTCTGCTGCAGTGGTTCTGCTCTTGATTACCAAGTGACTCACTTGTTTGTTTTTCTCTTCTTCTGAGGTATGTGTCTCTTATATCTACCCATTTACATTGCATTTTTGTTTTTCAATTACTATTAGCATATTTCTTTTTGGTGGGTATTTTTTCTTTGATCAATTTTTGTCTGACCTAGGTTTAGAGTCCTCGAATTGATATGTTAAAACTCGAGAAATTGGTGCTTTAGCTTTGCTAGTAAGCTAGGAATTTGGGTTAGAAACATGTAGGTTAACATTAAGTATTCTGTTTGGGTCACAGGGGATGATTGTGGCATCCTCAGTTCTGTCACTGAATGACAGAACGAGACCCCAATGACGGACGATCGTCCCAACAACGGACCGTCATAGGGTCTGTTCCAACACCCCACTATCCGTTTTCTCTATGTGTCCACCAATGGACACATGCGACGGACCGTCGTTCCCACGACGGTCCATCCTGCACAACCATTCTGGTTGTCAGAGACCCTATTTCTAAGGACCTCCAATTTTTTATAAGTGCCTCTGACGGACATCTAAGACGGACCGTCATTAACACGACGGTCCATTCTGCACAATCGTCATGGTTGTCAAAGACCCTTATCCTAATGGTCTCCAACTTTTTCTAAGTGTCCCCTGACGGACATCTAAGACGGACCATCATTAACACGACGGTTCGTCGTGCACAACCGTCATGGTTGTCAGAGACCCTTGTCCTAAAGGTCTACAATTTTTCCCAAGTGTCCAGTGACGGACATCTACGACGGAGTGTCGTACCCTTGACGGTCCGTCCTGCACAACCGTCATGACGGTCAGAGAACCCAGTCCTAAGGGTGTCCAACTTCTTCTAAGTGTTCTCTATCGGACATCTACGACGGACCGTCATTACCACGACAGACCGTCCTGCACAACCTTCATGCCGGTCATAAACCCTTGTTCTAAGGGTCTCCATTTTCTTCCAAGTGTCCACTGAAAGACATATACGACAGATAGTCATACCCTCGACGGGCCGTCCTACACAATCGTCATGACGATCAGAGTGCTCCACAACGGACATTGACGATGGACCGTCATTATCACGACGATCTGTATTGCTTACAATCATAATTGTCAGAGACTTTTGTTCAGGGGTATCCACATAAACATAGTTGAAGTAAGACATGACGGACCCCATGAAGGTCCGTCATACTCACAACGACCCGTCACCTTGTCCGTCGTGTTTTACTATACCTACAACGATGTCATTACAACTTTGCTCTTATGTTTATTTTGTGTCATTTTTGCTTGTCTTGTTTTCTCCTTCTAGTACTAATAATGATTCTTTACAATTACTATCTCTAATGTCACTAAAACAAGATCGAGTTTACGCATGTGGGCGTTCAAAGTCTGTTGCCTCGTCTGTACGACTGGTTATAGGCTCTGATGATGAGTATGATCCCAAGGACGTGCCCTCACGCACTGCCACTCTAGCACGAGCTGGACGTGCAACCAGAGCTACGCCCAAAAAAGTGGCGTCTGGCATAGTCACTGCCTCCCAGTCTGATGAGGAGTGCACACTGACCGGCACACCTTCTGGGATAGCTACACAAGAAGAAGGAGCGTCTTGTTCCTTAGGAGTTTTGTGGTCAAAGGAAGCATCCGGGTCCGCAGAAGTCCCTGAAGCTGCCATGACTGCACAGTCTGCCTCGTCTGATGAGGCTGACAGTCCTGATTCCACTCCAGGCTCACCGACCGATGTTCTCGCCCCAATTACTGACCTGCCCAACAGGTGGTGTGTCGACAGCAATACCAAGTTTATTCAGATGCAAAATTTCTAAATGATAAAGGCGTTATGACACGGCCCCTTACATTGGAGAGGCGGGTCCTTACGGGAAGTCTCCCCACCATTCCACATATCCACAATCTCTTCATCAGACACCGGCTAGAGTGGACAAATCGTTCTTTGGGCCGCTATAGTGAGGAGTTAGTCTGAGAGTTTTACGCCTCTTATGTGGCTACTCCCTAATCATTGATCGATAAGTGTGATACACCCGCCAAACAGGCCCAACTTGAGCACGTTAGAGTACGCGGCATATAGGTTGACATCTCCCTGCCAGCCATCCGCCGATATCTGTACAGTGAGGATGTTGATGCCATCAGGACCCCTCTCACCGCCGAGTTCGACTAGCAGTGGCAAATTATTAAAGATGGCCAATTCTTGCATGAGCCATCGCTAAGAGAGACCACCAAGAGGTGGATGGCCCTACACTTATCTATTGATAGAGAGGGTGCCGACTGGGTCATGGAGCCGAAGGGAGCCATCAGCAAGGCTAACTTGACCTTCATGGCTATGTTTTTACAGTTGATTGTCCGCCATTGCCTCTCCCCCACGGCTGCTAATAATATAGTTACATGGGATCGTGCAGTTCAGATGGCAGCGATGATAGCCGGGTTTGAGGTTGACTTTGCTTGGCTTCTACAGGCAGTCATGCACGAGAGGGATTTCTAGGTCACCACTACTTACCCTTTTCCGTGCATGATATTTTCCTTATGCAGGGACGCAGTTGTGCCCATTTGGCACATTGATCAGCTCAAAACTCCGCTGGGCACTGTTGATATCGGCCTCATCAGGGATGAGGCTAATGGGTTGGATCCATGCAGAGGTCCCCATCAAGAAATGCCTCCACTTCGTGATAATCCGGATGATATTGTAGAACAAGCTCGAACGGCTACGCAGGCTACTTCAGCAACCAGTGACACTACCCCAATCGAGTCTATCCCGGGTAGTATAACTGCCCCTAGCTCCTCTCGCTCAACGCCCTTTCCCCGCTCTGGTCCCGCTTGCTAGGGTCCAGAAACTAGAGGCTCAGATAGCCACACATCTGCATCACATCAAGCCTTGGATGCATTGGTCTATTGCTGAGGCGGAGGAGCGCATGGAGCGTAAAATGGCACAGCATACAGAGCGGAAGATTATTGAGGTTCATCAGCGCTGAGACGCTTTTGAGTTTCGGGTGCTAGCCCTGCCAGCCCCTCTGGTGGACGTGTCGACCCTTCATGTTGCGGTTGAGAGTCTGCGAGCAGATATTGATATGATCATAGAGGCTAGGGTGCCTGAGTATGAGGCCCCTTCTACAAAGCCAACTGACGACACAATGTTGGTGGCTTTATTCGCCACTTTTGAGATTCCACCACCTCCTCCTCTAGAACATGCCAAGAGGCGTATGGGTCAAGAGGAGGATGAGGTTAGAGCAAGAAAGAAGTAGCTCCTTGAGATGGACGCTGCGAGGAGAGCCTCGATTGCTTATGAGGAAGCTCGTCAGATCAGGGTTGTAGAGTAAGCTGCTGGGGCGTCTAGCTCTAGAGATGTGGATACAGCGGGAGGCACTACTGATAGTATTGTTGCTGATGAGGACACTACTGAGGGTGTCCAGACTATAGAGGTAGTGGGTTCCAGGGAACCGAACCCACCAGCCTGCTGACTGCCGGCGTTTTGCGCCCCAGGTTTGCTTCACCTACCACTCTCGTATTTCAGTATTTTAATGCATTGGGGACAATTATATATCTTTTTGTTGGGGTGGGGTAAATATAAAGTGAGGTCTAGGGTGAAGTATGAGTATCCATTCATGATCCACTTTTGGTGTTTTCTTGCCTGTGTTCTTTTCCCCCAAGAGACTGATTATTTTTATTGTTGAACCGACATGTCTATATTTTATGTACACTGTAAAAATCTAAAGCATGATGGCTAAAACAAAAATGATATCCTGATGTCATGAAAATGATGCACGGCTAGGCACATTAATTGATAAATGTGTGGTTCTAAGCATGACATAGAGATACACCACTGTATGACCCTAAGTCTAAGACTCGAACTAGGTGTCTGATAATTTGGTAGAGTAATGAGATGTCAAGTAAGTGTGAGGAAAATTTGAATAGTCCACTATTTGTACTGAGTTAGAACTTGCCTAGTTAGTCCTGCTAAAATTAAGTTGTAGTAGACAATTAGGAAAGGATCATAGACCCTTGTTCAATATAGCAAATTTTTAGCATAAATAAAAAAACGAATGAAATTAATCCCACTTTGATCCAAATGATTTGATCTTTCAACTGATCTTTTCTGGGAATAATGTGTTGGCCCTGGTCCCTCCTTGGACATGTGCACCTCAGCTTATGCCAAAAGCATAAGTTGAGGGTGTCTAATGCAGTAAAACAACCTTTTCATGGCCCTGACCCAACTTTGGGTATTATGTACTTTGACTCATGGCAAAGACATGACTTGAGGGTGTCTATTGTGAGGAATGCTCTGGAAAATGGGGTCGAAATTACAAAGATAATACATACAACCAAGCAAAGAAAACACTCACTTATAAATAAAGAAAGAAGGGAAAATACCGAGGTGAAAGAATATAAGAAAACGGGCGGAATTAAAAGATGAAAAGGTAAAACGCTTAACCGATATGTCAAGGAGGCAACTAGTCACTAAAGTATACCTAAATATACCCTACCGGAACCTGAGCCTATGTTACAAGCTAAGAAAGTCCTATCGTGATCCTAAGAGTTGTATGTCGAACTTAAAGCAGTGAAAATAATGGCAAGCTTTTGGCAATATGTAAGAATGAGTTCAGAATTTGTTCTGAGAGTGAGTGTTGAAAAGTAATCCATATACTCAAACTGAAATCATTGTGTGAAAAATGAGGATGTTGTTTTGAAGTGAGGACACTAGTTGCAATACCGGAAATATTAGCACCTTGGTGAGAAATTGAAAAGGATAGTGTCAGTGCGTGGTGAGTCTGTGTAATGGTCTGATTCCACATAATTCAAGCCAAATACTGATAACATGCATAAACATGATGAGACTGATGGGGATTGATAGCCAAATGATTGCGAAAGCTAAAATATGGATATGTTGAGGGTGTTGATGTACCGTGGTTTCACGGTATTTTTAATGCTTTTTCCTTAAGTTTAGTGTGTGTCCAAAAGCCTTTTTGTATTGACTTTTATGTAAGTTTCTCCTTATTTGTAGGAAATCTGTCCAAAGATGAACGTGGATGTTTTTGAGCGAGAAATGCAGAAGAGACCACCTACGGAGCTTATGACGGTCCATCGAGCTTGTGACGGTCTGTAGGTGGCATCTTAGTAAATATGCTGAAGGAAGATGGGGAAGTCTGACCTAGTGTCGGATTACGAAAGTCCACGACGGACCGTCATAGCTACGACGGTGCGTCCTGCTGGTTCGTCGTAATGATCAGAGAGTAGTCCTTGTACCCAAATTCCAAGAAAATAAAGTATTATAGAACGGAGACCCTCGACGAACCGCCGTGCTTGGAGCGGTTCATCATACCTATTCGTTAAGGGTAATGAAGAAAGCTGCAGAAGAATTTATGAAGTATGGGACGACAAAGGCCATGACGGCCCGTCGTGACTATGATGGCCCGTCGTGATCACGATGGTCCGTCAACCCAAACGCGTTTTGACAGATTTTCAATAATTGGAATCCTTCTTTTATTAGGTTTTTTTTTTATAAATAGTTTGGAAAACCTCGTTTTGGGGGTTGGACCTTTTGATAGTAGACTTTTTGAGGTTAGACTTTTGGAGAGTTGGACTTTTTGATAATATTTAGTTCTCTTATTCAAGTATTGAATGATTAACTTCAGTAATTGATACTCTTTCTAGTATTGATTGTTGGTGCTTTTGTTGATTAATCAAGTGAATTTCTGGATTTTATTCTTTCTCATTAAAGTAAGTGCATGAATTCATATATTAAATATATGAATAGTGTGATTATGAAAATGGGTAACTAAACTCCATAACTAGGGTTGTGGGAACCATGGGTGAATAATGAGGTAAAATCTAACTAAAATAGCAATTCTAGAATAGTGTCTTGCATGCATTGATAATTCTTTCGTTTAGAAGTCTTTTTAACAGATGGACAACGTTAAAACTCGACTTAATGCTCTTTGTCGGACCAAGGAGGTAGATAATAGGTAAAGAATTATCAACATAGATTTAGTGTACACTATCTAATAGGCTAGTGTCGATTGGTACGAGGTAATAACTTAGTCAAACATCGAATACAATGCTTAATATGAGGTAAAGGTAAGGGTTAATATAGCAACACACGTAGCCGGACCAAGGTGCGGAGTGAAATGTTCTAGATGTCGGGCCAAGGATTTAGATATACATAACTTATCACTGTACATGCAAGATACTAGGAAAGAATTGTTATATTTTGAATTATCAAGTTAGGAACCTGTGGGGAACACTTAAGCCCTAGTAACTTTTATTAATTGATGAAACTCCAAGATTTGAATCTGTTGGTTGTTTACTTTACTTTAGTTAATTATTTTCATTAAGTTAGAAATAAACCCCCCCCCTTTATTGTCTATTTTTTTCTAGGGAAATAATTGACTAAATAATAGTACTAATAAAAAAAAGTTAAGGCTGAACTATTTTACTAGTGGGAACGATCCCAACCTCATTAGTTCGGTTCTTCACCTGATACAACCACTTTACTTCTTATTTGAGAAGTAAGTTCGAGCGTATCAATGAGATACTTATTCTTGATTGTGACCTTATTCAATTGTCTAGAGTTAATGCACATTTTGAGAGATCCATTTTTCTTCCTTACGAACAACGGTGGTGCACCTATGGTGAAATAGTATGTCTGATGAAGCCCTTATCTTGATGTCTTTCAAATGCTCTTTCAATTAATTAAGATCTATTGGAGCCATTCTGTATGGAGGAATAGAAATAGGTTGGGTATCTAGAAGGAGATCAATTCCAAAGATGATTTCCTTTGAGGGAGGAACTCCGAGAAGATCTTCCGGAAACTCACAAACTACTGGAACTAACTCAAGAGTTGGGGTTTCAAGGCTAGAATCCTTAACCCAAAATAGATGATAGAGATAACCCTTAGATATAATCTTTCTTTCCCTAAGGTAAGAAATAAATCGACCCATAGTCTCTAAGCTACTACCCTTCCATTTTATTATTGGTTCATCTGGAAACTGAAAATGAACTATCCTAGTTTTACGATCGACTGAGGCATAACATGAGTGTAACAAATCTATGCCTAGAATGACATCGAAATCTACCACTTCTAATTCTACTAGATCTGCTAAGGTGACTTTCTGAGAGACTGTGACAGGGCAATTTCTTTATACCCGTCTAGCTATAACTGGGTCACCGACTGGAGTAGATACTGAGAAAGGTTTTGAGTGAGTTTCTGGACTAACATTGAATTAGACTGCTATGTAAGGAGTTACAAAACAAAGAGTATCCCTTATATCTAACAATAAATAAACATCAAGGTCAAAGACACGTAACGTACCAGTGACGACATCAGTAGAACCTTTCTGATCTTGACGAGCCTGAACAACATACAACCTATTCTCGTGCTGACCACCACCTGTACTAGATGAGTTACCAGTCTGAGTTAGGCGACTTGCTGGTGCTGCCGAAGTTGTAGACTGAGCTCTACCATTACCACCTCGTTGACCTTATCTTGAAGGACAATCCCTCAACATGTGACCAAATTGACCGCACCCAAAACATCCCTCTTATCCGGCAAGACACTTGCCTGGATGGTTCTTACCACACTTAGGGAAAGTGGGGTAAGTCTTGTTGCCTGAAACACTTCCCTAAGATTTAGATCTTGGTGCTCTATCCTTCTTGTCATACCTGTTCTTGGAGGATGTAACACTAGCTGATGAAGGGGCTGGAGCGGAAAACTTCTGGTGACCTTGCGAGCGAATTCAACCACCCGATTTTCTGCTGAGAATAGTGATAGTTCCCAGTCCTAGCCTTCTTATTTTCCGTAGTCTGTTCCCTAAGCTTATCACCCTCAACCTGCTGAGCATGAGTCATAAGCCTAGAGATGTTCATATCTCCACGTAACACACATTTATGCACTTAGTTTTCACCAAATCTTACACTATGCAAAAACATATTCATCTGAGCCCTGGAGTCAGCAACCATGTTAGGAGAACACATGGAGAGTTGGTTAAACTTGAGTCCGTACTCTTGGAATTTCATGTTACCCTGCCTTAAGTTCATGAATTCTTGAGCCTTTTACTCTCTTAGCTCTATTGGGAAAACAGCCGAGAAAAGTCTCACTAAAGAAATCCCAAGTGACAGGAGCTAAATCTGCACCCCTATTCTCCTTCCACTAAGCGTACATGATATGAGCAACAACCTTTAACTAGTATGATGCTAACTCAACCCTATCATTCCTAGTGACTTACATTACCTCAAAGATCTTCTTGATCTCATCCAAGAAATTCTGAGGAACCTCATTAGCTTGCGATCCTAAGAACTCATGAGGATTCATCCTAACAAAGCCATAGACCCTTGCTGCCACTGATCCCCACCATTTTCATTCACATGAGAAATAATCTGATTGTTCTAGTTAGTCGTACTTGAGCCAGAATACGTATGGCATTTGTGACCTCAACATTGGAGACTTCCTGGGCTAGAGGAGTTGCGTTTGCATTTCAAGCGTTCGCATTCCTAGCGTTAGCTCTACGAGGAGGCATGATCTAAAACGTAGAATGTGAAGTTAGAATGGAATAAGTCATACCTCACACACGATAAGAATACCAAGAAAGTGAAGTTTTTTTTTCCTAAAACACTTTATAGCCTCGCTTATATTAGATGTGGTGAACTTCACACACATAAAAATGACTCTACTTAGTGCGGCTTTTCAGACATCCTAGGACACCTAAAACTAGTGCTCTGATACAAGGTTTTATCACAGCCCGAGCTAACCCTGAGACGCGGACACGAAACCTAGGACCACAAGTGATGCCAAGCTAACCCTGCTGGCATGGTCATCAGCACACTAAAGATAATAAATTGATGTGGAGGCTAAATCATAATTAAATATTAAAAGATGGGGAATACCCATATTCTATAACTGAGATATTTGAAAAAAATGTTTAATACAAAAAATATTAACTCAATACTAAGCTGAATCTAATTATGTACGAAATAAGCCTCTAAACTGGACTAGAAATATTGGGACAAGCCCCAGCTAAATCTAGAAAAAAACAGAAACTAAATGACTAAAGACTGAAATGAAACTCATAACTATTGTCCTCAGAGAATGAGGACTCACCACTAAATCTGCTGAAGTGGAGATCGAAAACCGATCTATGCGTGATCTGGATGCTGAGAACCAGAACCTATATCACGAGAAGATATATCGCATGTATGCGTCAGTACTTGAAAGTTACTAAGCATGTAGGATAGAGTAAAGCTAAAATAAAACATAACTGAACAAGCATAAAATCAAGTATAATAATCTGACATAATAAACTGAATTATGAGCTAACTGGATGCAATGACCAATTTATAGCATGCTAAAAATGAATACTTAATATACTGATAAATGGTCAATGTAGAGATTCTGACTGATCTGTGGGAGCTAATAATAAAAACAAATGATCTATATGTGGAGTCCTATGTATACGCCCCATCGAGAGGACTCAATATACCCTGCCAAAGGTATAAAGGCATGCTGGCGTGATCACTAAATTGATTGACCATAAAGGGGACTTACAACCTACTTGTCTAGCAGTTCTTGGACTAATTGGGTACGCTGAACCCTAGTCCAACTTGGTAAATGCTACTTCCAATGAATTTTGTAAAATAACTGATTATGTCTGAGTTTCTATAAAAACTGGATAGCTCGAAACTGAACAAGCAAATTGAGAATGAAACAATTAATCTGGTAATTATGTATATATAACAGAGGCAATGATATTTGAAATGTCTCAAATATCTAACCTAGCATGTGTAATTGAAGAACTAAAGAAATACATAGCTAGGGTTCTGAAATTCATGCAATTAACTTAATAATAACATGATAATCTGATTTGGAACATATAACCAATAAGTTCATGAAGTTCTCTTGAAGTTCTAGAAACCCTGGATCTAATAATGATATGGAAATCAAGAATCTGACTGAAAACTAGGAACTCAATGGGTGAAAGAAATCCACTAGTGAAATCCCACATACCTGGTGATGAAATCCACGGAAAAATACTTAGGTTTCGGGGCTAGAACTGCTGGAGCATGTGGAGTTTTTGAACTAGGGTTCTTGATTTTTTCTCCTCTCTTGCTTCTAATTTTCTAAGTTTTCATTTAATGGTTTGACTTAGATATGTTTTAATTATGTTTGTAGGCTTAAACTGACTAAAATATGATGATTTAGGGTCAAAACGATGTATCTTAAGGTTTGAATGAACTGGGAAAGACCAAAATACCCCTGGATAAGTTATTGTCGGACCAAACGATGGCAAGGATTGACGGCGCGTCGTCTAACCGATGCCCCGTCGTTGGGTTCGTCAACTGGGCCTGGTCGACAAGCCTTTACTAAAATGGGTATAAAGTCTTACTCAGAGGTTTGATTTTAGCAAGGTTGGTGTCTATGGAAAGATAATTCAATTATCTATCTGTGGATAGCTTATGGGACACCTAATTCATTTTGTGTTAAGAGTTATGACCATTTTATGTTGACCTAACTGCATTTCCCCTGAACTGTCTATAAATTATCCACGTACGGTCAGACCTACGGACTGTGTTGGTCATCCGTAGCTATTGTCAGATAGTGGGTGAATGGGGGTCTCGATCGACGGTCACGGACTACGGTCCGTCGTCTAACCTACAGACCGTAAGTTCGTCTGTTGTCCAAAACTTAACCAATTTTCTGGGCTGAAATTTTTGGGAGTTACTAATCCCATGAACGGTTGTGCAGGATGGACCGTGGGTCAGGCTACAGCACGTCGATGCCACAGTTGGTTACACCTGCAGATTTTTTTTTCTGTAAAGATGGTTTTTGGTCTGTTTTGGCTATGGGGTGCTACAGCCAGTGCAAGCATTTGTCCAATATGAGCAAATAAAAACATCATATTAGTATTACAACATTTCCTTAGAGGTACGTATAAAAGATTGTTTTGTTGAATGCATGTCAAGTATAGATTCCGACATTCATAACATGTGGTGCTCTCATACAACCCATCAAATATCATGTTTTGGTATTTCAAGAGTCATATAAACAAATTTATGTTGCTTCCGGAGACTTCTGTTCTTACCACAATTTTGGCTAGGTTTCCTCATTCATATAATGGGACGTCAATAGCATAATTTTTTGGGGTTCCCTCATCATCACAAAATCAAGATAGTAGTCATAAAGTGTTGTTTACTGTTAAGATTTAGCAAAATCAAAGGAATTAATTTAGGTCACAAGCTAATTTTAACAAAAAGAGGCAGCTTGTGAATTGAATTTGTAAAAGAGATGAACCATTAGCTGCAACTCAATTTTCTCCTCTTATATAATTCATATTTCCTTAAACCACTCTGACAGTTAAACTCAAACATTACAAAATCCAAAGATACATATGAGAAGAAATTTAAATATAATGGCACCTATGTTTAATAAGAACATCTTATGTTTGTTTGAAATGAACTCAAAATTAAAAACTCACAACCTATAAGGAGGTTAAGAAGTAAGAATCTTAAAAGGAGAAATAGAAGTTGAGTAAGATAGATGTAGCTGAAAAAAATAGAGTAAGAAGATGATAGGAAAAGACTTGAAGAATAGAAAAGGAAGTATGTGTTTTCATTAACAGCGTACAAACACCTTTGTTGGTAGATCACTAATTTACTAAATTAAAATAGATGAAGATGAACCAAATATGATAGTTTTTCACAAGTGAAGATTTAATTAGCTCGGAAAAGAAAATGAGAGTATAATTACACTAAAGTTTGAGAAAACATTATAAGGCAAACTTCAAGTAAAGTTGAGAAAAATAGAAAATCGTATATGTGGTAGAATCATATATATATAAACAACTTATGTGATAATTTTTTTGGTCATACTTGGAGATGAATAAATTAATTTACTTTGATTTAGGTGAAGGAGACAAAGGGTACACCTATTTATAATTATTATTCATACTCATCAATTAAATATTTCAATAATTATTATTTCTATCACAAATAATACTACTTTTGTGTAGGTGTTCACCCATAGTTGATAATGCTTCACTAGCTATTCTAAGGAAGAAACATGTTGATCGAATTTCTTTACAAATTTTTTTAAATACTATTGTCATTCGACAACAACATCTTTATATGTATATCAGTGTAAAAACATTGAGGCTACAATATCTTAGAAATAAGGCAAAAATTGGAAGACATGATTTTTTAAAAAAATTTTGTGTTATAACATATTAAAGAAAAAAGATTATTTCTCATGTTGACGCTTAATATATTAGAATAATTGTATAATTGAAGTCAATCGAATGTTACTTTTGAGATTCTTTCGATATAAGCTTGTATTTTTTTCACTTTAATTTCTATGTAAATCATCTTAATATCTATTAAGTCTTTATATTAATAAAATTAATGTGACATACATGTGAATCGTAGGTAATTGAATGTATAAATAATTAATCATAATCAAAAGTAAATTATTTTAACATTTGTTCACTAAATCAACTTAATAATATATAATAATGTCCAAAGTGTTAACAAAATAATTTCCCCTTACCAGAAAAATGTTAGTGTAATAAATTTGAAGATCATTAATGAGTATTTGTTTTCTCAGTATCATTAAGCTGCCATAACATTTTTTTTCCTTAACCAATAAGATCACGTTCCCATCACACACTCTCTATATATAGAAGCTTTCAACTTTAAAGTTGAATTATGTGTTTTAACCTCTCATAAATTTAAGTGAACCTCAAGTATTACTCCTCAACAATCATATTTCCTTGCTTGAGATTAATGAACTCCTCAACCTTCACCTCCCTCCTCTCACAGGGAAAGTACTTTCCTTAGAAAGCCTCCTTACACTCTTCCCATTCTATGGGACCCGAATCAACCAGCCTATTATCTTTCTATTGAGTTTACCATACTTGAGCAACATCACTCAATTGATATGAAGCTAACTCCTCCTTTTCCCTAGAAGTAACCCTAATGGCACTCAACACCTTATACACGCCATGTAGAAACTCTTGGGGATACTCTCCCACCTTAGGTCCAAGAAATATAGAAGGATTCATCCTCACAAAGTCTCTAAATCAAGAGGTCATAGTACCCTCCACAACATTCACTCTATGTTCAATTCCCCTATTCATATGTGTAGTCATGGCTCGGGCTAAAGAAAGTAAAGCCTCTCTAATCTCCCCGTTAGTCATGTCTGGGGGAACTACCAGAACCTCATTAACTTCACCTCCAATAGGGACTTGAAAACCTTGTGGAGGCACTTGAGCATATTGAGGAACTTGAACTTCTTGTGGAGGTAGTCCACCTTGGGGAACTTCCTCTTGCACTCCTCCTTCCTCCAACCTTCTAGCCACCATTCTTCTAGTATTCATCTCCTATAAACACAACAAAAGAGATTAGGAATAGACACATACGACCTCAAATCTATAGGCACGACACAATATTGATGAATAAAGTGAAACTCTATCATCCTATAGCCTCTTCCTCATAGATGTGTCGCGGCTCACATCGATGATCAAGACTCTATTAGACATGGATATATGAGACTTTTTGATTCCTAAACAACTTTCATAACCTATGCTCTGATATCAAGTTTGTCACACCCTGAGAGTACACCGTAGAAGATACGTAAATCTCAAAGTGCAACATGGCGTACTTGATCTCTCAGAGGTCTTGTACAACTTCTATGAAATCATTCATTGCATACATGTAAGAAAAGTAGTGCGGAATTAAAACTTATCAAACGAAATTTCTTAAAACATCTTTCATATTAAAATCATAGGAGTATAATAAGTCTCAACATATGCCAATCTTATACTCAAGAATACTTAGTACACAACCCATACAATACGAATATAGAAACTTAGTCTATAGCAATACTTTGAGTTTAAAAAAATCTAAAGATAGTTATGCCCTAGAGTCGAGTGAGGACATACTTTAACTTCCTTGAAGGAATCGTAGTTTCCAAGCTTTGCTTCAAGATGCTTCTTACCTTCCACCTACACCTTTAGATATGAAAAAATGTATGAAATTAGTACAATGCATGCACTAACTATTGCATAATGCATAAAATCATGAGAAACAGACATCTATGAGAAATATGCTTGTTTTGATTAAAGCGTCATATCAAAAGTATAAGAACCACATTTAAGCATCAAACATCACATTTAGAACACAATACCAATTATATAAAATTAATATCAATTTATCACATCTTATAGTAATATTACAGTGAACTTCAATATAACCTCACTCTAAGTTCAAGAAAAACTCATACCTTACAATATAACATGAATAACAAATCCAAAACACATAAACATGATATTTTCCTACCAAAGGTTAATCTAAGACTCACTTGAGTGAGTTATGAAGCGACCGCCCATACAATCCCTTCACACACACCTAAGAGATCCATTAGATCACCTAAGATAACATCATTCTCACTTCACATAATAGTATACATATAGTATGAAATTTTCCTCCCAAAGGTTATCAAAAGACTTACTTATGAAAATCAAGAAGAGAACCCCATACCCCCTCTTTATCAATTTACTTTCTCTATCTAGAGTAATTCTTAAGACTTCCCTAGGTAAAACATGAAATGACAATCCTTATTCCCCCTTCATACCTTAACTAAGAAACCCTTAAACTACTCTAGGTAAGTACTTATTCATTAACATTATTTCCTACTTAAGTCATTATCTTTACTAGTGTATTAAGAGACATCCAAAACTTAAGGACATTCAAGTAACGGTCTTAGAGAAGACCTAGGGACTCACTCACTAACATCTTCAAACCCTACTCGTGCAATTCTAGATAGCGTCTCATACAACTCATAGAACTTCTATAACACTAGTAGGTATCTCATATGGTGGGAATATGCAATAACTGACATAGACCATACTAGATATGCATGAAATTCAGAGCCATGCATCTAATCTGCTGGAGGGTTGCTCTGTTTGCCAACGGTAGAAATAGCACACATATCATGTAGGCACATGGTTAAGGAATATGAAGTGATTCTTTGTACTCTAGCCTTATCCTTAACTAGAGCTACTTCCCAAACCAGAATATTTCAATAAAGGATTACATGAAGAGGTTCTATATCTAGTTCACAACCCAATCATAACACCTTACCAAAGAGGGTCTACTTAAGCTACCTACAATGGCTAAGACAATAGCTCAATGACTTTCCTAAGGATGATTTGATGTCATTCCCACCCATCAACCCTAAGTCACCCATTCACACAAGAAGGATATCGTTATGGATTTCAACCTCAAGTATATCATAACCTTCCAACTAGGTTAAAGGTTCCACATAAATGATCTTCTTAACTATGTTCAAGGTCTCACATCAATCATACATACAAGACTAAGAAGCTTTATCATACTAAGTCAAGAACTCATATTCACATTTTTCATGTATTAAGTAACGGACATAAGTCTACCATAACAAGACAAACACATACTAAACCATATCACCTATAACATAACATTCAAGAAACACATAGATATTACAAACATAATCTATAGGTCACCCTATTCACTATTATAATATCATCAATTTAGCTGTCACAAGTATCAAATAATCTATCAAGAAACATCATACTTTAACACCAAGCAATACACATAATGACTAGTCTATAGTCTACTAGAGACACATACCATCAACTAGAACAACTCATGCTTTGACTCCACATTAACACGTAAGTCATAAAAACAATCATAATATCCACATAATCAAGTAATAACATGATAAATCCATAATACATAAAGTAATGCCGATGAGGCCACATTGTTTGACAATTCATAAAGTAATGCCGACAAGGACACATTAGTCACAAGTATAGCACATACGCACCACCACCATAATTGGACTATACCAAACATCATCATAATATTAGAACTAAGATACACAATATAGAGAAATTTAGGATAACATAACATTGATCCAACCTCACAACTTCAATCCATATTCAATTCATCCAACACAATACTTAAAGGCCCTTACCAATGACCATGATCATTAATTCAATCCAATCATTACAATGCATAATGAATTAAAGATAATACAACATAAACTTATTAATTTAGGGAAGCTAACTAAAAATTCTAGCATGATTCTTTCACAATTCAATAGTCTTAATCAAACTACATAAGATTTCAATAGCATTAAGGCATAATCAAAATTCACCCACAAAGTACTCAATTCTAGGGTTGCATGAATTACATGGGTTCATAGAGTTTTTATGTTAAAATTCATCAAATTAACATCAATTCAATCAATATACTATGATTCAAAACGTTTTATGCCAAAACCATGGCTACATTAAAAAATTGGAAATTTTCATTTTTGAAAGACTTCAGAAATCACTTTGAAGTTTGGTTCCTTGAAGAAAAGATATTCAACGATGAAGACCATAACTTAATAGATTCTACACAAAAAATTTCATGAAGAATTGATGAAGTATCACTAAAGTAATCTTCAATCCAAGCTCTATCTTGAGATTTGGCTCCAATGGATTTCTTGAGGGTTCTTTAGTGAATTTGGGTTTTGATTTAGAAAAATGAATTCATCTAAGTGTCCAATACATATAAAACTATTTATAATACCCACAATAACTTTAGGAAACCGACCTTTTATTTATTTGTATGTGGGGTGAATTTACCACTTCACCCCTACACTTTACAGTAAGCAGCGCTGGTTGCAGACCCAAACGACTCCTGTCCATCGACGGGGCATAAGTTCACAAACGGACCATCCTGGATATCCGTTGATGGGGTCAGATACTGGAAAAAGTGGGAGCTTATCTCCCTATACTAAGTCACCATCAACGCCACCATCTACGGGGCATCGATTAGCCTACTGGGCGTCGATTGCCCTCAGTAGGTGGAACTGCCTTATGCAGTTTTGGCTCACACGATGGGTCCCCCTCAAGGACCCCTTGGTTAAAACCATGGGGAATTTTTTTTCTGGATGTTAACAACACAAATATGTTTTTATATGAGTTTAGGACCTCTCACATCAATTTCATCCAAAATAAACAGGTAAAATACAACAAAACAAACTAAGAAACAACGACATTCAAGGCAAACCTTGCAAATAACATAGACTTTCTTGGATGTCTGACCTCCAAACTTCACAAAACTATAAACACTTCCTCCTAACCTCATTATAACTCATTTTAGAACATCAAAACATCAAGACACAAGTGTTAGGCTCTAGTTACACCTAAGTCATTTTACAGGTGTTACAATTTTGTCTATGTCGATTAAGGCAAGTATTCCTGAAAGTAAAATTAAGTAATAAAGTGAAAACTAATTAGGGTGACTTAAAGGGTTTGACTTACTCTAGGTAGGGGTATGAGACTCTACTTATACATTTCACTAGTTGGCCTTGAGGGAAATCCTAGAAGGATGTTCTATGTCTTTTAAAGTAAATGTTATACATACATTTAGTTTACATGTTGTTGATACTATATGATGTTAGTTTAATTTCTGAGAATTCTATTCGTCTGTATTGCTAAATATGTTGATGAATACTCTTGGAGCTATGTTATGTGATGTTAGACAGTGTTTGTGATCCATTGTTTGGTTTACTTGGTTGAGTAAAGTTATGGGGACTTTCTTGGTCATTGCACTTGTAAAGTGGATGGTGGGTTATCAGTAAGGGACTTGTATATGTAGTAATATTATTAACTCTTATACATTTTTTGTTGTTATATCATGATGTTGGAATTGGCTTGGTTATGTACTCAAATATGTTAGGATACATGTTGACTTGGTTATACTTGATGATGTTGGTCTTGTGTTGTATATGGTCTTGTATTAAGGAATATATGATTATTGTCTTATATGGGTTCATGGTTGTGCATAAAGATTTTCAAAGTAACTTAGTCATGGTTTTGAGAAAATGTACCCTTTAGTATGATTTCAAATGTTTTATGTGAATGTTTCCATCCTTAGTTCAAGTGGTGTACTTACCCATTTTCTATGTTTCTACAATAATGTAGGTTCCGGCCATTGAGCTTCTAGAGGGGACATTTGAAGATAACGTGGGCATTCGTTCTCCAAATTTGGTAGGTCCTCACCTTCCGAGGACGATACCACTATCTAGTTATTTGATGTTTTATTAGTCTAAGACATTTTGTTCATTCTCTTTCATTTGAAGACTATTATTATATATGCCTATATGTGGCTTTTATTTTAATTAAGTATGCGTTATGCCCGATTGTTGTACTCGTTCTAGATGGTTTAACTTTGGGAGATTTCCTATTAGACTATTTTCATATATTATGTATGTGAACAAAAAGTCGAAGCCTATGTAATGATTCCTATTCAAGGAGTCTATTTAAACTCCCTATGTATATATAATATGTAACAAAGAGGTCTATTTAAACCCCATATGATAGATGTATATGAAAAGTTTTAAGTTTTCTGCAATTTAACCTATGATATGTAATGTCGAATGCTAAGAGGTTAGTCTTAGCCCTCTCTGAGGACACCGACAACGGTTATGTCTACGACTGATCCCGCATGTGACAACAATATAAAAGATATTAGGTCAAAGTACAACTATTTCAACATCAACACCTCCAATCCTTAGCTGACCCAACCAATTCAATCCACAAATTCTCTTACAAATAGAACATACACATCAACCCAAACCAATAATCAAACTATACAATGATCCAAAAAAATACAACGTGAAATTCATAAAACTAAGGCAGCCTAACAATTCTAACATGCTTCTTAAATAATTCAACATCCCAAAGTTATCGATACAGGAAATCAATAAATAGAGCTATGATCACATTACCCATAATATAGTCAAAATAAGGATTTCATGATTTGCATGATTTTATAATGAATTTGATCTAAAATAATTCAAATAACATCAAATATAACATAAATTATTGATTCAAACCATTTTATGCAAGAACCCATGGCTAGACATCAAAATAGAAGAATTCATCGTTTGAGACGTCTTGGAAAATACTTTTAAGTTTGGTTCCTTAAAGAAATAGAGTTCAAGGATTAAGCACCATACCTTGATAATGACAATCCACGAAAATGCTGAAAAATTTATGGAGAAATCAAGCTCCAATCTCCCACCTTGCTTCAAGCCTCAATGATGTTCTAGAAAATTCGTCTTTGGGGTTTGGGTTTTTATTTTAAATAATGAACTTAACTTGGGGTGCAAGACTTATAAAACAAATTATAATACCCAAAAATCCCATAAGTAACCGCCCAAACTATTTTTAGAACACTAGTGAAATTCCCAAAAGGCCCTTGGCTTGGCCGAGACACTTGCTAGAAAATATGCAGGTATCAATCGACAGAACAAATGCACAAGCCATAGACCCATCGAAAAGCTATGCTGGCAATCCATCGTTTGGCTTAGAGACTCTGCAAATGGGGTCTGAAGCGCCCACACTATGTATGGGGCAATTACCCCCATCGACGAGGCATCGATTGGACCACGTTCCGTCGTTTGCTTTGTTGGTTGGGGACTATTTTGGCAGTCTTGACCCACAAGTTGGGTCCTCCTCAAGGACCCTTAGGGTTTTATTTGGGGAGTCGTGCCTGGAAGTTCCCAAACGAAATACACCCGTATAGATTTAAGAACTTCTCACATCAATCAGAACCAAAACGAACACGTAAAACATGCAAAGATACACTAAAATACACAAACACGTCTCAAGGCAGAACTTTTGAACATCTTGTATGTTTGACCTCCAAAAAGTTCCAAACTTTATATAATTCCTCAAAACACTATAATTAAATATTTTACAACTTTATAACCTCAAGTCTCTTGTTTCACCTAGTTTATTTTTAGGGTGCCATATTCACCCCCACTTGGACAACATTCGTACTTGAATGACACTTGCTTCATTTTTTAAAACTTTAACGATATAAGACTCAAGACTAGCAGAACATACCCATACCATACAATATTTAATACACATATATAGGAGAAACATCAACTCAACATAAACAAGATACTCAAAACACAACAAGAAGATAGAAACTACATTTACAACTCATCATACAACAAGGCTCTCATCTTTCATTTGATATAGGAGGAACTCCTTATACACATATTATCATGCTCATATAAATCATTTCTAAACAAATTATAACCATTTTTTATGAAAGGACAATTTAGTCAAATTTTCAAATTCTTTACAGTGAAGTACCAAATCGTTTAAAGTGAAGCATACTACCTAACACACTAATAAAACATTTAAGCAGTTTATGATGGAGGCATGACAATATGAGAGACAAGAATATATAAACTCATCTTACTACATGAACATGACTTCATGAAATACACATGGCAAGGAGAACAATGAAATTGATTGTCAACAAGACTTCTAAAAAACATGCAACATGCTACTATATCATTCTCACTCTCAATCTTGAATAGGATGAAAGATAAGAGACAATAAATCACAACTCTACTAATCACCATACTCCCTCACTTAGAAGGAACCCATCACAACACAAAAGACAAAACTATGACGTACCGACCTCCTTATCCGACTTTGTTTTAGCTTGGAGAACATAGAAGTTATTCTTTGCTTGAGCACCACAATCCGAAACACTTGGAGGAACTTTGTTGGACTCTCTCCCTCTAGCTGAAATAGTAGGACAATCTCTCACCTTGTGATCATCCTTACCACAGCCAAAGAAACTACTAGTATCGTCTAGATATTTTGTAAAGTGCTTCTTCCCACACCTAGCACCATTAGGCTTAACACCTTGATAACTAGTACCACCCTCTATCGTTACCTTAGCAACACTAGACCCACTTTGATTTGGAGACCTCTCCTTAAACCTAGGTTGGTTTTTCTCATTGGATCTGCCCCTTCAAGTACCTTGAGATCCTACTAAGTTTGGTTCCACAATGAATTGTGCATACATCATAAGTCAAGACAAGTTCATGTTGCCATAGAGCATTGTAGTACGACACTCTTCTTTCACAAGGTCGGCAACACCGGTTACAAACCTACTCATCTCATTCCTAGGGTATACACCAAGTATGAAGCATACTTAGAAAAGAGTGTATACTTAAAGGAATACTCTTCAACACTCATGTTACCCTGCCTTAAGGTTAATGACGTTCTCAACCTTCACCTCCCTCCGCTCACGGGGAAATTACTTCCATAAGAAAGACTCCTTAAATTCTTCCCACTCTATAGGACCCGACTCAACCGGCCTATTGTCTTTCCATTGAGTGTACCACACTTGAGGAACTTCCGTCAATTGGTACGAAGCGAACTCCGTATTCTCCCTAGAAGACAACCACATAGCCCTCTATGTTACAACTCAAAGTACTCCTATACATAAGCGGCGTCGGCGTCCTCTACGAGGACTAACACAAGCCCTTATGTTCTTCATAGCACATTATAGGTAAGGAAAATATGGAAAAATTTAAAAATTTCTATATAACGAAGTAAACTTAGACTTCTAGTATATCGCATATGGGCTTACATAGACCCTTGCTTATGAAGTTTAAATAGGCTTCTCATTTAACATTTAACAACAACATAGTCTAATAGTTCATCTCACATTTAACCATATAAAGAATGAATCGCAATTATTTGGGCATAGCCCTTAGTCAATTACAACATGCCCATATAGGCTACAGTCAAGTCTCAACATGAGAATCGAATAATTATCTCAAAACATAGACAAAACTAATAAAGTTTGATGAGTGGTTCTATCCTCGAAAATCATGAGGACTCACCAATTGACTTAGGAAAGAGCCAAGTCTTCTTATTTAATGACCACGAATCTCCTCAATGGCCCGAGCCTAAAATGTTTGGGTAAAGAGGGGAGAAATATGGGTTAGTACAAAACACATGTACTAAGTATGGTCCCTGTGCATAAAAATCATTAATGTAAGAGAAAAGGAAATATTTAGTCAAAGCCATGCATAATGTCCAACAATTCAATATACACATATAAGGAACCTGTGGATCATATCAACATACAAGTAACTCAAGTAACACTTGTGCAATACCAAGAATAAAGCCCCATAACGTTATCCAAAGATAAGTATCACATTACGCAACACACTTCATACTTACAATGTCTTCTATCTATAACATGATTCTTATATCAATACTGCTCATAGCTTATCAACATAATCATAAAAGAACACTACTAGAACCATCCCATAGGATCCCACATGTGCAATGAGCAAGAGAAGTCTCATGCCCTCCCTTACCCTATGTAGTATCCTTTACGACAACCCTCATAAGAGTTCACATACTTAAATTATATATTTACTTTTATATTAGGGAGATAATTTCAATAACCTACATGAGACAATGTGAGCTACATGGAATCTGGTGTTCTACTCCCACACCGAAAAGAGAGGGTTAACACTTTCCTAAGGTGTAACTATTTGTACGTAGCTATCTAGGTGGATCTACGAAGCTACAGTCCTATGTGGGCATATAGTTAAGGTTCAAGGATATTTTCGTAAGAACCCTTGACTTACTGACGTGAAGGTTTCAATCTCATGAGACAACACATAACTAGGAAATCGAACTTACTAATGTGAGAAAACCCATACATGAGGTTGTACTATAACACCACTCAAATGAATTGGGCTTATCTTGATTCTATCATGGTTTTAATAATGGTATAAGGTCCTAAAATTTTCTACAATGTAATATTTAGACAGTGTCTAAGAGTTTAGGTGATTTGGAAGTGAAACGTCAAGGGGTTACTAAGACGTTCGACAACTAAGATACCTATGTGCCTCATATGTGGTTATGTACCTAAATGTGTGTTTCATTAGTTAATGAGGTAATTATTTGAGCTATTATTGTGTTTATAGAAAGTGTGTCAAGTTTCGTGGAGTTTGGAGGTCAATCGTCAAAGAACGTCCATGACGTTCGAAAGGTTTGCCTTGAGATGACCTTGTGTGTCTTGGCAAGTTTCGTTATGGTTTACATGTTAGTTTTGGATGAGATTCATGTGAGAGGTCCTAAAATTGTATACTATCATAATTGGGTTGGAAACGTCCGGGTAAAAGTCCCCAAGGACCAACCAAGGGTCCTTGATGAAGGACCCTTCTCTAGAGCCAAGGCTATCTAGACCAGGCCCAAAATGACTGCGGCAAACGATGGCTGATGGGCTAGTGGACACCCAGCCGATGGGTTTCGTGAGTGAAGAGTTAGACTAGGAATTTAATCTCTCAAAGTAAAGTCTCCTAACCAAACGACGAGGGGACATGACGCTCCATTTGTGGACAAACGGTCTGTCAACTACCAACTGTCGATGGTGCTGGTTTCTATGCATGCAGTCACGCGAAGTTTTATATTCACCACGTCCAAATAAGATAAAAGGCATTTACTTAGGGGTCTTCTAGGTATTTTAAACAGGTTTATAATCCTAAAACACTTAGAAGATTTCATTCTTTAAAATCAAAATCCAAATTCCCTTAGAAATTCTCTTGAACTCAATTTGAGCCAAAAATCAAGGAATATCTTGGATTGGAGAATTGAGTGGAGATTCTTAATCAAATTGGAGGATTAGATTTATTGAGGTATTTATTTTTATCCTTGAAACTCTATTCATCAAGGATCCCAAATTCAAAGAAGTTTTCTAAATTTTTCGAAGATGAATTGTCCAATATCATGATCCCTCCATGGGCTCTTGCATTAAACATTTTAAAGCATTGAATATTGATTGAATTGTTTTTAGTTAGATTATTTTAACTCAATTAACCTATGAACCCATGTAATTGATGAACCCTTAATTTTTGACTACTTTATGGGTTAAGTGATATCAATCTAATGCTTATGAATTCTAGTGTAGTTTTCTATGAGCTATTGATTGATGTAATAATTATATTGAATTGATATCTAGGTTGTATTATATTGATGAATCTATATTGAATTGACTTAGTTTCATTGAGTATCATAGTTTTTATATTGAATTATTTGTTATGGGCATGGGTAATGGGCCTTATGGTATTGAATTGGATGATTTAGAATTGGATTGAAGTGTTGAGAATTGATTGGTGTTTCGCTGACCTAATTCTCTTTATTTTATGTTAAATAAACATCAATTATGTTGTGATTGGTATGGACTTATTGTGGCGATGTTATGTGCTTTACTTGCAATTAATGTGGCCTTGTTGGCGTTACTTTATGAATTATAATGATCATGGCCTTGTCGGTACTACTTGAAAGTTTTATGATGACTTCTGTAGTTGATTTATGTGAAGTATGAGCATATCTATATACATGTGAAGTAATGTGAAAGTATTGGTTCTTTCTATGTATATTAGGAGATCATGTTAGACTATGACTATGTGGTTATATGTGTAGTCTTAGATGTTGATGGATGCTTGTTCCTACTTGACTATATAAGTTGTGATGGTTGCATTGATTATGATATGATAATGTATAAGATGACATAAATATGATAAGGGTCATTCCTAAGTGCTTCAAAAAATGGTATGCTATAAAGTATATAATGTTGTGTCTTATTTTGGTAGACTTATGTTCCTTACTTGATAAATGTATGAATGATATGCAGATATGAGATGTCTTGACTAGGTAGGATTAGTGCATCCTTGTCATTTATTAATGAATGATATATGAGACCTTAGATGACGTTAAGAAGTTCATGTACGTGGTACCTTAAAACTATTGGTAAGGTTATGATTATTGAAGTCGAAGAGATGTAATGGTATCCTTCATGTAATGGATGATGTACTTAGGGTTGATTGGCTTGAATGACATCATATAATTCTTAGGAAAGTCATAATGATCTATCTTTGTCGCCATTGAAAGGTAGCCCTAGTGGACCTCTTTTTTTAGGGTGAATGTGATTGGATTATGAACTAGATAAGGAACCTCTTCATGTGATCCTTTAGTGTCTATTACTCTATGCGAACAAAGGCTATCACCGAGTTATTATTTAATGGGAAGTAGCTCTACTTGAGAAGGAGACTAGAGTACAATGAAGATCTACTTGTGAATGAGACTAGAGTGCATAAAAGCCCTTCATATTCCTTAACCAAGTGCCTACATGGGATGCGTCCTAGTTCTACCCTTGGCAAGTAGAACACCCGCATCGGAGTAGGTTAGGACTCCGAATTTCATGTATAGATATGATAGTCTATGTCATTTATTTCCTAATCTCATCCTACGTGATACCTATTAGAATTAGTTAAGTTCGATGAAGTTTAGGTGGTTGTATGGGAATCTATCTAGACATTGCGCAATAGGATTTGAAGGTGTTAGTTAGAGTCCCTAGGTAAGAACATACCTAGAGTAGTTAATAGTTGTCTAATTAATGTGTTAAGGGGTCATAGGAATGGTCACTTCGTATCTTTCCTAGATAAGTCTTAAGAATGACTCTAGTTAGTGAAGTTATTGATTATGTGGACATGATCAAAGCCTTAGATAGTGTTAAGAATTATTAAGGTAATCTTGAAGAGGTCATACATGAATGTTATCTTCTTGATTTACTTAAGTAAGTCTTTTGATAGACTTTGGAAGGAGAATGCCATATTACCTATGTGTTGATGTATTATGAGTTTGTATAAGTCATTATAAGTGTTCTAAAGGATCAATTAGGTGTTCCTAGAGAGTGTTTATGGGCGGTCTCTCTTTTTCTTACTTAAGTGAGTCTTAGGATAGTTTGTAGTGAAAGGATTGCAAGCTAGAAGAGTTCATTTTGAAGTTGAGAAACTTCACTGTAACCTTAAGGAATAGTCACTACAAAGTGACATAGTTCACCGTAAAGATTTCTATAAATGTTCTTATTTGATTAAGTGATTTGTTATGTGTTTATAAGGTGTCAAATGTTATTATTATGATTATGAGATGATGTTTTAATGAAAAGATGCATATTTCAAATAAATGTCCGTTTTCATGATTTTATGCATTATGCCATACTTAGTACATTTGGTTGTACTAATTCCATGCTTTTATCTATCTCTATAGTGGTTGGTAGGTGAGGAGCATTTGGGAAGCAAGACTTGGATCGTAGCATCACTCAAGTGAAATTGAAGGATGTCCTCATTTGATTCAAGGGCATAAGATGTCTTTTATTTCCTTTATCGAAGTATTGTAATAGACTAAGTATTTCTATATTTGGAAGTATGGGTCGTGTCCCAAGTATTCTCGTGTCAAAGCTTTGCTGAGATTGACACTTAGTATTTCCTATGATTTGAATGAAAGATATTACTAAATATATTCTAGTGTTTTGTGAAGTTTTAATTCCGCACTACTTTTCATTATGTATTTGCGATGAACGATACGAAAAGGGCTTGTACAAGACTTTGACAGGTCAAGTATGCCAGTTGCATTCTGAGAATTCCATAACTTCTAGGTTGAATTTTTGGGATGTAACAAGTTTGGTATCAGAGAATAGGTTATAAAATTAGTCTTAGAAATAAAAAAAGTCTCATCAAGTCACGTCTAGTAGAGTCTTGACCATCGTTGTGAGTCGCGACACATCTATGGCCGAGAGGCTATAGGACGATAGAGTTTACCTTATTTTATACTCTTATGTCGTGCCGTAGAGTGAAAGTTATGAGTATTCCTTTCTTATGTTTTTCCTTGTGTTTATAAGAAGAAGAATACTAGAAAGATGGCCGCTAGAATGTTGGAAGAAGGAAGGGTGGAAAAGGAAGTTCCTCCTCAAGTTGAGCAAGTTCCTTAAGTTTATAAAGGTACTCAAGGTGATCTAGTCCCTATTGGAGGTCAAGATAATGATGTTCCATTGGTTCCCCTGGAATTGACTAATAAAGAGATTAGAGAGTCTTTACTTGCCTTAGCCCGAGATGTGACTACTTAAGTGATTTTGAGTATGGAGTCTAGAGTAAATGTTATGGAGAGCACTATGACATCTAGAATGGGAGATTTTGTAAGAATGATCCTCCTATGTTTCTTGTCTCTAAGGTGGGAGAGGATCCCCAAGAGTTTATTGATGAGGTGTATAAGATATTGCATACTATGGGAGTGACTTCTAGAGAGAAAGCGGTGTTGGTTTCATACAAATTGAAAGATGTTGCTCAAGTGTGGTACACACAATGGAAAGGCAATAAGCCGGTTGATGCGGGTCATATTGAGTGGGAAGAATTTAAGGAAGCTTTTCTTGGAAAGTACTTTCCCCATGAAAGTAGGAATGTTAAGGTAGAGGAATTTATTCATCTCAAGCAAGGAAATATGAGCATTGAGGAATACTCTTTGAAGTTCTCTACATTGTCTAAATATTCTCCGTCCCTTGTGTATAATTCTACGGATGAAATGAGTAGATTCTTGACGGTGTAAACGATCTAGTGAGAGAAGAATGACGTATGGCCATGCTACATGATGATATGACCCTAGCTAGAATCATGTTGCATGCCCAATCAATTGAAGAGTCCAAAATTAGGAGGATGACTAGAAACTTAAAAAGGAGTGGTTCTAGTGATCAAGATCAATTTAGGTTGAAAAAGAGGGCTCAAACTCAAGAAGAACCTAGGAATGGTGGGAAATTTGAAAGAGGAGGTTGTTCGCAAAATGAAAAGCTTACATGTGTCACTTGTGTAAAGAGATATTATGGGAAGTGTCTAGCCGGTACTAGTTGTTGCTTTGGTTGTTATAAGGATGGACATAAGGTGAGAGATTGTCCTACCATTGCGTTTAGAGGAATAGAGGCTAAGCAAGTTTCTCCAATAGCCGGATGAGGATGAAAAATGATGGTAAGTCATTGTATTTCTTTAGTGGTATGAGTTCCTTCTAAGTGGGGGAGTATGGTGAGTAAAGGAGTTTTTATTGATTATCTCATCTTTTCTATTCAACTCAAGCTTGAGAGTAGAAAGTCATAGAAGTATGCTGCATTTGCATTGTGTTTAGGGGTCTTGTTGAAATTGAATTCCATTGATTCCTTGCATTGTGCATTTTCTGAAGTTATGATAATGTTTTAAGATGTGTTTATTTGGTTCTACATTGCATAGTAGCATGTTTCCATCATGAATTGCCTAAAAGTTGCATTTTTGAAAAAATTGCATAAATCACAGTAAAAGGTTGCCTACTCACTGTAAGAATTTTGGAAAAATGACTAATTCATTCTTTCGTCTAAAATTGTTGTAAAGTTGTTAGGATTGATGTAAATGAGTATTATATTGAATATAAAATGAGTTTTTGCTATTTGGAAGAATGATGTGAGTTTTATGGCATGATGAGTTTTAGAGTTTATTGTAGTTTCTTGTTGTGTTGTGATTCTCTTGATGATGTGAAATTTATGTTTTCTTAGATGTTTGTATTCTGTAATATGTTATATGGTATGATCATTAATTTCTAATGGAATCTCTATTCTTCAAAATGTTCGGAGAGTGGCAAAGTGTCATTCCGGGACGAATATTGTCCAAGTGGGGGAGATTATAACACCCCTCAAATGACTTTGGTGAATCTAGAGCCTAACATTGTTTTCATTATGGTATAAAGTACTAAAATGGTCTATAACATGATATTGAGGCAGTTTCTAATAGTTTAGGTGATTTGGAAGTGAAACATAAAGGCGCGACTAAGACGTTCGATGACTAGGTCACCTATGTTCGTCGTATGTGGTTATGTACCTAATTGTATGTTTCATTAGTTAATGAGGTCATTGTATGATTTATTATAGTGTTTATAGGCATTGTGTAAACTTTCGTGAAGTTTGGGTATCAAATATCCAAGAACGTCCATGGCATTCGAAAGGTTTGCCTTGAGACGACCTTGTGTGTCTTGGCATTTTTGTTGAGTTTTCGTGTTTTTTTTTGGATGAAATTCATTTCATAGGTCCTAAAATTGTATACGATCATATTTGGTTTGGAAATGTCAGGGTGAAAGTCCCCAAGGACCAACCAAGGGTCCTTGAGGAAGGACCCTTATCAAGAGCCAAAGATGTCTAGACCAGGCCCCAAACGATTGAGGCAAAATATGACTCATGGGATAGTCCACACCCCGTCGATGGGTTTCGTGGGTCAATACTTAGCCAAGGGATCTCAATCTACAAAGGGAAAGTCTCTGAACCAAACTACGAGAGGACAGGACAGTCCGTTTGTGGATATATGGTCCGTCGACTGCCAATTTTTAATGGTACTAGTTTTCTGCGTGCAATAACTATTTAAGTTAGGGGTGAAGTTGTAAATTCACCTCACGTCATAATAATAGAAAGGGAGATTACTTAGGGGTATTCTAGGTATTTTAAACATGTTTATAATTAAAACACTTAGAAGATTTCATTCTTTAAAATAAAAATCCAAATTCCCTTAGAAATTCTCTTGAACTCCATTTCAGCCAAAAATCAAGGAAGATCTTGGATTGGAGAATTGAGTGGAGATTCTTAATCAAATTGCAGGATTAGATTTATTAAGGTATTTATTTTTACCCTTCAAACTCTATTCATCAAGGAGCCCAAATTCAAAGAAGTTCTCTAAAGTTTTCGAAGATGAATTGTCTAATTTCATGATCTATCCATGGGTTCTTGCATTGAATTTTTTTTATTGTATGATTTTAACTCAATAAACCTATGAAGCCATGTAATTGACGAAGTTTAATTTTTGACTACTTTATGGGTTAAGTGATATTGACCAAATGTTTATAATTTCTAATGTAGTTTTCTATGTGCTATAGATTGATGTAATAATTGTATTGAATTTATATCTAGGTTTTCCTAGATTGTTGAATATATATAGAATTCTCCTACTTTCATTTAGTATAGTAGTTTTTATATTTAACTATTGGTTATGGCCATGGTAAGGACCTTATGGTATTGAATTGGATGATTTAGTGGTTGATTGAAGTGTTGAGAATGGATTGGTGGTACGCTGACCTAATTCTCTTTATTTTATGTTAATTAGACATCAATTATGTTGTGATTGGTATGGACTTATGTTGGCGAGGTTATGTCGTTTATTTGCAATTGATATGGCCTTGTCGGCGTTACTTTACGTATTATGATGATCATGGCCTTGTCGGTACTACTTGAAAGTATAATTATGACTTGTGTAGTTGATTTATGTGAAGTATGAGCTATCTATCTACATGTAAAGTTATGTGAAAGTATGTGTTCTTTCTATGTATATTAGGAGATCATGTTAGACTATACCTATGTGCTTATATATGTAGTCATAGATGTTGATGCATGCTTGTTCCTACTTGACTATATGAGTTGTGATAGTTATATTGATGATGATATGATAATGTATAATATGACATAAAGTTTATAAGGGATATTCCTAAGTGCTTCAAAGAATGGTACGCTATATGTGATAAAGTAAAGAATGTTGTGTCTTGTTTTGGTAGACATGTTTCCCTTACTTTATAAATGTATGAATGATATGTGGATATGAGACGTCTTGACTAGGTAGGCTTAGTTCACCCTTGTCATGTGTTAATGAATGATATGTGAGACCCTAAATAATGTTAAGAAGGTCATGTACGTGGAACCTTAAACCTATTGATAAGGTTATGAATGTTGAAGTCGAAGAGTCGTAAGGGTATCCCTAATGTAAAAGATGATGGACTTAGGGTTGATTGGCTGAAACGGGATTATATAATCCTTAGGAAAGTCATAATGAGATATCTTAGTCTCCATTAAAAGGTAGCCCTAGTGGACCTCTAAGGTAGGGTGAATGTGATTGTGTTATGAACTAGATAAGGAAGTTCTTCATGTGATCCTTTAATGTTAATTACTCTATGAGAACAATGGCTAGCACCGAGTGATTATGTCAAGGGAAGTAGCTCTACTTGAGAAGGAGACAAGAGTACATTGTAGCTCTACTTGAGAATGAGACTAGAGTGCATAAAAGCCCCCATATTTCCTACCCAAGTGCCTACATGGGATGTGTCCTAGTTCTACCCTTGCCAAGTAGAACACCTTCATTGGAGTAGGTTAGAACTATGGATTCCATGTCTAGCTAGCATGGTCTTTGTCTTTCATTGCCTATTCTCATCATATGGGATACCTACTAGCATCAGAGAAGTTATATGAAGTTTAGTTGGTGGTATGGGATACTATCTAGACATTGCACAATAGGCTTTGAAGGTATTGGTTAGAGTCCCTAGGTCTTGTCCAAGACCATTACTTGAATGTCCTTATGTGATCAATGAGTTTTATATAAACTAATGAATGTAATGACTTGAGTTAAGAAATCATGTTAAAGGAATATGTAATTACCTAGAGTAGTTAATGGTTGTCTAGTTAAGGTGTGAAGGGGGCACAGGAATTGTCACTTCATATCGTACCTAGATATTAAATCTTAAAAATGACTCTAGTTAGGGAATATATTGATTATGTGACATTATATAAGCCTTAGGTAGTCTTAATGATTATTTAGGTAATCTTGAAGAGGTCAATCATGGACTTTATCTGCTTGCAGTGAGAGGATTGCATGCTAGGAAGAGTTCCTTGAGAAGTTGAGAAACTTCACTGTAACCTTAAGGAATAGTCAATGTAAAGTGACATAGTTCACTGTAAAGATTTCTATAAATGTTCTTATTTGATTAAGTGATTTCTTATGTGTTTCTAAGGTGTTAAACGTTTTTCTTATGATTATCATATGATGTTTTAATGAAAAAGATGCATATTTCTAATAAATGTCCGTTTTCATGATTTTATGCATTATGTTATACTTAGTACATGTGGTTGTACTAATTTCACACTTTTATATATCTCTATAGTGGTTGGTAGGTGAGGAGCATTTAGGAAGCAAGACTTGGATCACAGAATCATTAAAATGAAGTTCAAGTATGTCCTCATCTGACTCGAGGGCATAAGATGTCTTTTATTTCCTTTATCGAAGTATTGTAATAGACTAAGCATTTCTATATTTAGAAGTATGGGTCGTGTCCCAAGTATTCTCGTGCCTAAGCTTTGATGATATTGAGACTTAGTATTTCCTATGATTTCTAATGAAAGATGTTATCAAATTTATTCTAATATTTTGTGAAAATTTTTAATTTCGCACTACTTTTCATTATGTATATGCGATGAACGATACGAAAAGGGGTTGTACAAGACATCCGACAGGTCAAGTACGTCGGTTGCATTCCAAGAATGCCATTTCTTCTAGGGTGTATTTTTGGTATGTGATAAGTACTTACTAAATGTGAGACCTCCATCTCATTTGCATGCCCTTTCAGTGCTAAGCAATTATTCCCTGTAACAATCATAATATTTCATCATACAAGCTCATATTAGCCTCTTCTAGACACCTATGTAAACATCTTATCATATCTAGCTCATATGTAATCACAACTGAGAACAATCCTTTCACTTTAGACACCACTTCATAAGTGAGTAAAACCTTTCACTTAACACATTATTGTAATCAGAAGAAACTACTTCAATCAGACAATAATCGTATCATAGCATGCATGCAAAGCTTATGTCCAATTCAATGTCTTAGGGTTAGGGATCAGGAATCCTTAGTATCAACATCACAACCACACAATTGACATAGAAACATTACTATCTGACTAACTCATAATTTATAATTCAATCCAAGGAGAACCAATCAACATACATCATTGCCATTCCAATAACTTTCATACTTCTGTTACCAAAAATGCATAAACAAGGTAATTTCAAGTAGTAATTACATAATTAACGACAATGTACTCAATCTACTAGTTCATCATCTTCACAATTCACCGTAAAGATTCAACTTTTCATGAAATTGGGGGAATGACATGGGTCTAGGGAAATAACATAGGAAATAATTAATTTACCATCAATATATACTTAAAAAACATTAATTCATCACAATTCATTACAATTGATTTATAATTTCATTTTTCAAAGAAGACATGTGTGTAGAAGAAAACCTAGATGTTTGAGGGATTTAGAAATCATCTTTTGGAGGGATATCTTGGGGAAAGGAATCCCAAGAGTGAAAGAAATAATACCTTAGAGATGATAAATCCATTAAATTGGGTTGGATACTTGAAGGCTTGATCTTATTCTTGGAGCTCTCATGGTCTTCAATGGATTTTAGAAGAAGAGAAAATTTGAGAGAGATGAGAGTGATTTTTTATTTCAACTTTGGAGATTTGATATGGGTGTTAAAAATGACCAAAAACTTACCCTAATACATTATATATTCACCCCTAAATTATCCGAAATACCCCATACTTAATTAAATGGGCATTTTTGTTAAGTCAAAATGTTTAAATTACGACTTTTACAAATCTGGAAAGTGGCTGCGTTGCGGGGTTAATTTCGCAATTTATTTTTGAAATCCAGGTTGAGGCAGTGGACCTCGTGTAGGCTCCACATTGCAAGGCCATGTTTGATCCTCATGTGATGGCTGCGCATCGCACAACCACCACCAGTGTCATGATTGCAGCCTGCAAGCCCATTTTCGGGTCCTCCCCAAGAACCCTTCCGGTGGTCCTTGGGATGTTGTGATTGTTCGTATTGACCCTCTATACTACATCGGACCTCTTTAAAGTCATTTAAAAGTTTTGGACTTTATATGACCCTACCAAACCTTCACCAAACATCTACGTTAAATAGTTCAATTTCGCAAGTTTCCAGACGTTAAGGTCTTTCATTAATGCTACGGCCCCAATAATTCTCAAGCAAGTTATTTACACTTATTTAGGTCTAAAATAACCAATACTCAACATATAAGTCTCTAGTATAGGTCATGGAATTTCCGGGGTGTGTCACTCAACACGTTGTACACAGAATCAACAAAGTCTTGGGGATCTTATTCCTCTGTAAAGCCAAGAAAGATAGGAGGATTCATCCTCACAAAGTCCCTCAATCTTGAGCTCATAGTACTCTCCAAAACATTTACCATAGGCTTAAAACCCCTATTCACATGAGTTGTTATGTCTCGGGCTAAAGCAAGTAGAGCCTCTCTAATCTTCCCATTGGTCATGTCTGGGGGAACCACCGGAACCTCATTACCTGCATGCGCGATATGGACTTGATCTACTCGGGGAGGAGCTTCATCATTCATCCCCTCATCTTCCAACCTTCTTGCAACCATTCTCTTTGTATTCATACCCTATAATCTAGAGAGAAGATATTAGGTATAGACACTTATAACCTGAACTCTGTGGCGCGAGAGGGATAAAGAAAGTGAAACTCTAAGTTCCTATACACTCTCTTTCTGATGTGTCGGGCTCAAACTAATGATCAAGACTCTACTAGACGTGGCTTTAATGAGCTTCAAATTCCTAAAGACTGTTTCATAAACTGTGATCTGATACCAAACTTTTCACAACCTGAGAGTATACCCTAGAAGAAATGGTATTCACAAATTCTGGCACGGTGCATTCTGTCACATCCCGAAACAACACCCTAGAAGTTAGGGCAATCTGGGATTGCAACCAGCGTACTTGACCTCTCGCAGATCTTGCACAAGCACTTATATATCATTCATCGCATAAACATAGTGAAAAGTAGGGTGGAATTAAAACTTTTCACTAAACATTTCATAGTCTTTAAAAACTCTTTCATATAAAGAAATAGGAAATACTAAGTCTCAATCTCATCATATTGAAACACAAAAATACTTTGGACACGCCCCATACTGCAAATAACGAATAAAGAAATACTTAGTCTATTACAATACTTTGAATGGAAAACATAAAAGACATATATGCCTAATAATAAATGAGGACATACTTGAACTTCTTTTGAACGATGCTACGGTAAAGTCTTCACTTCACAAAAGCTCCTCATCTACCAAGAACTGTATACATAGATAAAAGCATGGAGTTAGTACAACCACATGTACTAAGTATGGCATTATGCATAAAAATTATGAAAATGGACTTTTATTAGAAATATGCATATTTTCCTTTAGAAATCATATTTTAATCATAAGAACAACATTTAATAAATTAGAAACACATAAGATAACATTTAAACCAAAAATAATATTTTAGAGATCACTTTACAATGACCTCATTCACTTTTACAGTGAATTATTTCACTGTACAATGAAGATGCTTATGCTTCACTAAAGACGCCCTTTAGCATGTAATCTTATCACTTAAAGCTATCATAAGATTCACCTCGGTAACACAAAGAGAGACCACCCATACACCCTCTCTAGATGTGCCTAAACTACCCTTAAGATTACTTATAATGAGTCCCACACACACTTCAAGACATCAAACATATCAACACATAGACACTATGACATTTCCTCATCAAAGGCTATCAAAAGACTTACTCAAGTAGATCAACAATATAACGTCCATGATTGACCTCTTCAAGACTACCTAAATAAGCATGAAGACTTCCTAAGTTCGGATCATGTCCACATAATCGACATTTTCCCTTAACTAGAACTATTCTTAAGCCTCATCTGGGTATGATACAAAGTGACCATTCCTATGACCCCTTCACACCTTAACTACAAAACTCTTAACTACTCTAGATAGGTAATTATTCCATTTGCATACTTCATAACATAAGTCATTAATACGTTAGTTCATCAAGACACATACATCACATAAAAGACATTCAAGAATTGTTCTTAGACAAAGACTTACGGACTCTAACTAACAACTTCAGATCATATTTTTCAATATCTAGATAGCTTCCCATACCACCACCTAAACATCATAGAACTTCTCAAGTATTAATAAGTATTCCACAAGATGAGAATAGGCAATAAACCACATAGAACATGATAGCTAGAAATGGAATCCGAAGTTCTAACCTACTCCGACAAGGGTGTCTACTTGCTAAGGGTAGAACTAGGATACATCCCATGTAGGAACATGGTTAAGGAGTATGAAGGTCTATTATGCACTGTAGTCTCATTCTCAAGTAGAGCTACATTGTACTCTAGTCTCATTCTCATGTAGAGATAGTTCCTATTACATAATAACTCGGTGATAGCATTGGTTATCATAGAGTAATTGATATTAAAGGGTCAAATAAAGAGGTTCCTTATCTAGTTCATAACCTACTGGCATTCACCCTACCAAAAATGTCAAGGGTTAACTTTCAATGGCGACTAAGATAGATCATTATGATTTTCCCAAGGATTAATATGATGTCGTTCCAGCAAATTAACCTTAAGTCCTTCATTCCTTTACATGAAGGATACCATTACGGCTCTCGACTTCAACATTCATAACATAACCTTTACCACGTACATGACTTTCTTAATATCCTGAAAGTTTTCACATATCTTTCATTCATACATGACAAGGGTGCACAAAGCCTACCTAGTCAAGACATCTCATATTCAAATATAATTCATACATGTGTCAAGTAATGCACACAAGTCTACCAAACAAGACACATCATTCTTTTCCCTTATCACATATAACATATCATTCTTTTTAGCACTTAGGAATGACCCTTATCTTCTTAATGTCATCCTATGCATTACTATATAATTATCAATATAACCATCATAATTCATATAGTCAAGTAGGAACAATCATGTATCAACATCTAAGACTACACATATAAGCACATAGTCAAAGACTAACATGATCACCTACATAACATCAATAGATCACATATAATTTCACATTGATTAACAAGTAGATAGATATCATCATACTTCACATAATCAACTACACAAACAACCACATTACTTCAAATAGTGCCGACAAGGCCATGATCATCATATTGCATAAAGTAACGCTGACAAGGCCACGTCAATTCACATAACACCACCACCATAAGTAGACCATACCAATGAAAACATAATTGATGTATAAATAACATCAAAATAAATGTAATAGGACAGCATACCCCCACTTCATCCTCAACACCTCAATTTGATGCTAAATCATCCAATTCAACACCATAAGGCCGTTACCAATTGCCATGAACAATAATTTTCAATGTAGAAACTGTGATAATCAATGAAAATAGGTCAATTCAATAGATATTCATCAATGTAATACAACCTAGATATCAATTGAATACAATTATTACATCATTAGAAACCCCATGGAAATTTACACTAGAATTCGACAACATTAGGTTAATATCAAGTAACCCATAAATTAGTCAAAAATCTAGGGATCATCTAATTCATGGGTTAATAGGAAATTTTGGTTGAAATCATCAATACAACATCAATTAAATCATTATTCAATTTTTAGAAATCATTAACACAAGAACCCATGGTAGAATCATGAAATTGGAAAATTCAACTTGAAAACTTTAGAAAACATCTTGAGAATTGGGGCTCCTTGATGAAGAGACGTTGAAGGTGATGAAGCTAATTCTTCACTTTGATGAAGAATTTTGACTCAAAACGTCACCTTAAGACCTTCCTTGATTTTGGACTTCAATGGAGCCTTTGGGAGAACTCTAAGGAATTTGGGAATGATTTTTAAGAATGAAGTCTTCAATGTATTAACCACTTATATACTCATGTAACATACCCTAAATACCTTAAAGAATCTCCAATGTCGAATTTTAGAAGTGGGGCGAATTTATAAAATTCACCCCTAGCTTGGCAGTGATTGCACGCAGGGACACATTCCATAGACGACTACCCATCGATGAGGCGTTAGTCCACAAACAGAACGTGCCTCCCTCCGTCGACTAGATCAAAGCTTGGATGTTGATCCTCATAATTCCCCATACTAGGTCTCAAACTACGACACCAACGACGCCCCGTTCTTTTACCTATAGAACGTTCTTTGGTCCGTGGTCTAGGGAGAAGGATTTTCCATCGATGAATTGCCCATCGACGGGACGTAGGTCCACTTACGGGCCATCCTATCCATCGTCGATGGGTTCAGAGACTTAGAACATGTAGCTTATCCACCCAGGCTAAGTACCTACAAACTCCCATCATCCACTAACCGTCGACCAGGCCACTGGCCGTTGATTGACTTCCGTAGGTCAGGCTGCCTTGGGCAGTCTTGGCCACTAACATGGGTCTTTCCTCAAGGACCCTTGGATGGTCCTTGGGGATAATTTCACAAATATTTCTAACCCAAATACGATTGTCTATGATTTTATCACCTCTCACATGAATTTCATCAAAAACGAACACATAAAATTCGACGAAACATGCCTAGATACACAAGGTCATTTCAAGGAACATCTTTCAAACATCATGGACATTCTGGATGTTTGACCTCCAAACTGAACCGAAACTAGACACACTGCCTCCACATGTTATATAAACTCATTTTAGGACGTTACAACCTCATGAATCACATATACACATGTAGAACCACATATGAGGCAGCTAGGTGACTTAGTAGTCGAACGTCTTGGTCGTCCCTTGAAATTTGACTTCCAATGCACCTAATACTTTAGAGACTGCCTCAATACCATATAATAGACTTATTTAGGACCTTAGACCAACAATACCAACATGTTAGTCTCTATTTCACCTAAATCATTTTTGGGGTCTTACAATCTCCCCCACTTGGACAACATTCGTTCTTGAATGGCACTTGCAACTCTCCAAACACTTCCAAGAATAGGGATTTAAACTGGAAGCTGATAATCATTTCATAAAACACATAATCAATAAGGAAACATCAATTTCATATAGCAAAGAGATTTGCAACATAGCAAGAAACTAGAAAACAATTCTATAACTCATTATGCTACAAAACTCACATCCTTCATTCCAAATAGTAAAAACTCATTTTATATTTAAGGGATAATGCCCAAGTACCCCCTCAACCTATGCCCGAAATCTCAGAGACACACTTATACTATACTAAGGTCCTATTACCCCCCTGAACTTATTTTATTAATAAATTTTTACCCTTTTTCGACCTACGTGGCACTATCTCGTGGACCCAACGATGGTTGACTTTTTTTTCTAACTAGTGCCACATTGGCTAAAAAGGGGTAGAAAATTTCTTATAAAATAAGTTCAGGGGGGTAATAAGACCTTAGTATAGTATAAGTGTGTCTCTGGGATTTCGGGCATAGGTTGAGGGGGTACTTGTGCATTATCCCTATATTTAATATCATACTTAGATACATCAGTTATAAACACATTACAACTTTTTTAGACCAAAAAATCAACTAATCACTATCCCAAAATTGTTATAATAAGTAGTCTCAAACATACAATGATTTTTAGCAATCATTTCAAAAATGCAACTTTTAGGCAATTCATGATATAAACATGCTAATATTAAAAGTAACATCATTTAAACATATCTTACAATATAATCATAACTGCATAAAATACACAATGCAAGAAGTTAATGAATTTCAGTTTCAACAAAACTCCTAAACACCATGCACATGCAACATGCTTCTATACCATTCTATCCCATTTACTAACCATACTACCATACTTAGAAGGAACTCACACCTATCTTAAGAAAATCAAGGACTTACACTCATCATCATCACAATTTTCATCCGGCTTTGAACCTCTAGCCCGGAGTGCATAGAAATGCCTCTTTGTTGGAGCATCATCCTTTAGAGAACCAAGAGCAACTAACTTACTCTCTCTTCCTCTAGACGCAATGATAGGACAATATCTCACCTTATATTCTTCCTTAACACAACCAAAACAACCACTAGTACCGGCTATACACTTCCCATAATGACTCCGTCCACTAGTAAAACAAGAAGGCTTAATAATTTGAGAACTACAACCTATCCCAACCTTCTCTTTTGAAACACTAGCTCCATCTTGATTCGGGGATCTCTTATTAAATATAGGTTGATCTTGCTTATTTAATTTAACCTTTTTCACAACTCTCATGCTTCTTTTAAAAATCGTTGCTTTCTCCTAAGTTTGGGCTCTTCAACCTTCATCTTATCTTGACTTAGGTCAATCAATCTTTCAATCTTCACCTTCCTCCTTACATGGAGAAAGACCTTCCCTAAGAAAACCCTTTTGAACTCCTCCCACTCTATGGGACCTTACTCAATTGGCCTATTGTATTTTTATTGAGTGTACCACAACTGAGAAACATCCATCAATTGATACGAAGCCAACTCCGCCCTCTCCCTAGATGTCACCCCTGTCGCACTCAACACCTTGTATACCCCATCAAGGAACTCTTGGGGATCCTATCCCACCTTTTAACCAAGAAATAGAGGAGGATTCATCCTCACGAAATCTCCCAACTAAGAGGTCATAGAGTCGTCCACCATATTCTCCCTAGAAGCCATACTCAATTTCACTTGAGTTGTTACGGATCGAGATAAAGCAAGCAAAGCCTCTCTAATATCCCTATTACTCAACTCCGAGGTATCATCACCTCCTCCCACAATATGGACTTGAGCACCTTGAGTAAATTGCTCAACTTCCTCAACTTATGAAGGAATCTCCTATTGCACCTCATTCTCCTTAACCCTCATAGCCAGTGTCCTCCTCGTTTTAATCTTCATAGAAACACAAGGAAAACCATAAGAAAAGATTACTCATAACTTTTACTCTATGCCACAACATAGGAGTAGAAAAGAAGGGAAATTCTATTATCTTATAGCCTCTTGCCTATAAATGTGTCGTGACACACACTGATGGTCAAGACCCTACTAGACGTGACTTGATGAGACTTTTTGATTCTTAATATTACTTTCAACACCTATGCTCTGACACCAAGCTTGTCGCATCCTGACACCACACCCTAGATGTTAAGGCAATCTCAGATTGTAACCCGCATACTTGACCTCTAGGAGGTCTTATACAAGCCCTTACATATCATTCATCGCATAAACATAGTGAAAAATAGTGTGGAATTAAAACTTTTCACTTAACATATCATAGTCTTTAAAAACTCTCTCATGTAAAGTAATAGGAAATACTAAGTCTCAATATCATCATCTTAATACACAAAAATACATGGGACACGGTCCGTACCTCAAAATACGAATATAGAAATACTTAGTCTCTTACAATACTTTGAATAAAAACATAGAAGACGTATATGCCCTCGAGTCAAATGAGGACATACTTCAACTTCTCTTGAACGATGCTACAGTCCATTTCTTCACTTCCCAAAAGCTTCTCACCTACCAAGAACTATATATATAGATAAAAGCATGGAGTTAGTACAACCACATGTACTAAGTATGTCATTATGCATAAAAATCATGAAAAACAGACTTTTATTGGAAATATGCATCTTTTCTTTTAGAAATAATATTATAATCATAAGAACAACATTTAACTACTTAGAAACACCTAAGATAACATTTAAATCAAATCATAATTTAGAGACAACTTTACAGTGAACTCATTCAGTGTTGCAGTGAACTGTTTCACTGTATAGTGAAGAGGCTTATTCTTCACATAAGACGCCCTTTAGCTTGTAAACTTATCACTTAAAGCTATCCTAAGATTCACTTAAGTCACACAAAGAGATACCGCCCATATACCATCTCTAGATGTGCCTAAACTACCCTTAAAATTATAATGAGTCACATACACACTTCAAGACATCAAATATATCAACACACAGACACTATGACTTTTCCTTATAAAAGGCTATCAAAAGAATTACTCAAGTAGATCAAGAAGATAATGTCCATGATTGACCTATTCAAGACTACCTAAGTAATCCTTAAGACATCCAAAGTTCGGATAATGTCTACATGATTGGCATCTTCCCTTTACTAGAGCCATTCTTAAGACTCTTCTAAGTAAGATACAAAGTGACCATTCATATTCCCCCTTAACACCTTAACTAGACAACCCTTAACTACTCTAGATAGTTACTTATTCCATTTACATACTTCATAACATAAGACATTAATTCGTTAGTTCATTAAGACTCATCCATCAGATAAAGGACAATCAAGTAATGGTCTTAGATGATATGCTCAAACTTACTTCTCAAATAAGAAGTAAAGCGGTCGTGTCAAGTAAATAACCCAACTAGTGAGGTTGGGATCGTTCCCACGAGGAAAATAGTCTAGACTTAACTTCAACCTGTTATTACTATTGTTTGGTCAATGACTTCCTTGGAAAGTAAGAACATAAAAAGGGGGGTTTCTATTTCTAAATGAGTGAAAATAAATAAAGAATTTGAAAGAGACACTTAGCAGCTTTGACAGTTGGATTTTAATCAATTAATCAAAGTAACTAGGGTTTACGTGTTCCCCACAGGTTCATAACTTGATAATTCTAACTATAACAATTCTTTCCTAGTATCTTGCATGCAAAGTGATAAGTTATGTATTTCTAAATCCTTGGTCCAGCATCTAGAAAATCTCACTCCGCACCTTGGTCCGGCTACGTGTGTTGCTTTCCTAACCCTTATCTTTACCTCATATTAAGCATTGTATTCGATATTTGACTAAGTTATTACCTCGTACCAATCAATACTAGCCTATTAGATAGTATACACTAAATCTATGTTAATAATTCTTTTCCTATTATCTACCTCCTTGGTCCGGCAAGTAGCATTAAGGCGAGTTCTAACGTTGATCATCCGTTAAAAAGACTTCTAAGCGAAAGAATTATTAATACATGCAAGACACTATTCTAGAATTGTTATTTTAGTTAGGGTTTATCTCATTATTTGCCTATGGTTTCCACAACCCTAGTTATGGAGTTTAGTTACTCATGGCCATAAACACAATATTCAAATATATTAAATAAGAGTTCATGTACTTACTTCAATGAGAAAGAGTAAAATCCAAAAGTTTGCTTGATTAATCACAAAAAATCACTTGCAAGAATCTCGAAATCTAACACTAATACACAAAGTCTAATAATATGATGTCTAACAATACGGAGTCTAATAATACGGAGTCTAACAATACGGAGTCTAACCTCAAAAACGAGGTTTTTCAAACTATTTATAAAAAATAAAAAAAACTAATTAAACAAGGACTCTGTTTGCTGGAAATCTGCCAAAACGCGGCTGGGTGGACGGACCTGACGACGGATCGTCGTGGTCATGACGGACCGTCATGGACTCCGTCGTCCCATACTTTTGCAATTTCTTCTGCTGCTCTCTTCACCACCCTCGACGTCTAGTATGACGGACCGCCATAGGCACAACGGTCCGTCGAGGGTCTTCGTTTCAAAACACTTCAACTCTTGGAATCTGGATACTGGATTACTTCTCTAAACTTCATGACGAACCTGCAGGACGGACCGTCATAGCCACGACGGACCGTCACAAGCTTCATAACCCCACACTTGGTCAGACTTCCCCATCTTCCTTCAGCAGCGTCACTACGCTTCCACCTACGGACCGTCACAAGCACGATCGACCGTCATAAGCTCCGTAGGTGGTCTCTTCTACATTTCTTCGCTCAAAATCTCTGCATTTAGCTTTGGACAGATTTCCTGCAAAACAAAGAGAAACTTATATAAAAATTAGCACAAAAAAGGATTTTGGACACACTAAACTTAAGGAAAAAGTATTAATTATACCGTGAAACCACGGTATATCAACACCCTCAACTTAAATTCGTTGTTTGTCCTCAAGCGACGCACTATGACTCACTACACAATCTTTGTACAATAGTATCCATGTTTTATCCTTTGCAATCATTTGGCTATCAATCTCGATTAATCTCATCAAATCTATGCATGCTATCACTATTAGGCTTGAATTTTGTGGGATCAGAACATGACACAGACTCACCATGCACTCACCGAGGTGCTAACAATTCCGGTATTGCAACTAGTGTCCTCACTTTAAAAAAAATCCTCATTTTTCACACAATGATTTTAGTTTGAGTATAAAGATTACTTTTTCAACACTCACTCTCAGAACAAAGTCACACTCATTCATACCTATTGCCATAAGCTTGCCCTTATTTTCACTGCCTTAAGTTCACTATACAACCCTTAGGATCACGATAGGACTTTCTTAGCTAGTAACATAGGCTCAGGGTCAGGTAGGGTATATTTAGGTATACTTTAGTGACTTTTTGCCCTCCTTGACATATCGGCTGAACCTTCCACTTTCTATCATTTTATCTCGCCCAGTTTCCTATATTCTTTCACCTTGCTATTTTCTTTACTTTCTTATCTGCACCCCTAGTGATGTGTTTCAACAACAAACCAAGCTCAGTTCTCATTTGAGCTTTTTTCACGAATGTCATCTGTGGCTGGGTTGTGTGCGGATTGCACTACAAAAGTGTTACTCCTAGTATCGGACTTCCTAGTGCTCCAAGTTTTATTATTTCAGGAGATTTTCTCTAAATTCTCAGCAATCTCAGCATAAGGACATTCCCCATAAGAACCAACCGCTATCGTATCCAGTATAATTTTATTATTATCATCTTATCCCTAATACAAATACGCTTTTTGTGACACATCATCCATGCGGTGATTGGGGACACTTCTCAAGAACGAGGTGAACCTATCACAAGAACTACTGACTTATTCTCCCGGTAGTGCCACAAAGTTGTTCACCCTATCATTGTGGTTTAACTTCTTAGACACTGGGTAGTAAGTGCTAAGAATACATCCCTCAATTGATTCCAAATATAGATTGAGTTATAGAGGAGCTCAATAAACCATATAGAAACCTCTCTCGTCAGTGAGAGAGGGAACATTCTTAACCCAATGAGTCCATGTTCAAATCAGGCCTCCTAATACAACTCTTACATACCAACCTTTCTTTGGCGATGTGAGCATGTGGGTCCTCATAAGATAGTCCCGAAAACAAACCTCTAGTTGTGAGCATTTGCATCAGACTACTAGTTACAACAGAAGTATGACCATGTGGTAGAGGAAGTAGGAAAAGTGGCCCATCAGAGTCAGTGATGTTAACATTTCCCCTATAGTACTCTTGAGGACGTGGGGCGGGAGGTCGCCTCCTCGGATTATCTTCTTCAGTGTTAACAACAACCATTAGATTATGAGCATCAACCCGCGGGGGAAATTGAGGGTTGATCTCATCATCGATATAAGGAGGATTGTTTTGAATATTTATTCCGCGAAGTGTGCGGTTTAGTTCTTGATCAAGTGAAAGTATTGGTTCTCCTCGACTCCATGTACTTGGCATACACTAAAGCTAGACCTACGAGATATAAAAACAAAGAGAAAAAGTAAAATTAGGAAATTATGGACTAAACTTCGGTAATGTGCTTAAAGTTAATTTAAAAGACAATTTTCCCGGCAGCGGTGCCAAAATTTGATACAGTGAAATTTACTTCTCGAAAAGAAGTATAAGCGGTCGTATCAAATAAAGAACCCAACTATGAGGTTGGAGTCGATCCCACGAGAAAATTGATCTAGACTTAACTTTAACCTACAATAAGTTCTATTTAATCAAGTCCTTTTCGAAAATAGGTAATAAAAGGGGGTGAAATAACAAAAGGAATTAAATATTTCTAAGTAAACAAGTAGCAAGTATGAATCTTTGATATTTATGAAGTGATGAGAGTAAGTAGGGCATAAGTGTTCCCCACAGGTGTATAACGCAGTAATTCAAACTATAACAATCCTTTCCTAGTAACTTGCATGCAAAGTGGTAAGTTATGCATCCCTAATTTCTTGGTTCGGCAACAAGGGAACCTGGTCTGGCTATGTGTGTATTCTTTACTAAACCTTACCTTTACCTCATATTAAGCATCATAATCGATGTATGGCTTAGTTGTTACTTCGCACCAATCGACACTAGCCTATTAGATAGTGTATTATAAATCTACGTTGATAATTCTTTTCTTATTATGTACCTCCTTAGTACGGCAAGTAGAAACAAGGAAATTTCTAACGCGTTCACTCGTTCAAAAGACTTCTAAACGAAAGAATTATCAATACATGCAAAACACTATTCTAGAATTGTTATTTTAGCTTGTTTTTACCTTGTTATTTACCCATGGTTCCCACAACCCTAGTTATGGATTTAGTTACCCATGTTCATAATTACACAATTCATATTGATTAGACAAGAATTCAAGTACTTACTTTGATGAGATTGAAGAAAATCCAGAAAATCACTTGAATTCAAGAAAATGTGGCGATAAACGATTTTGCAAAAATTAAGTATTTTCCAAAACCAAATATTCAACAATCAGTATTACAAATTAGAAAAATAACCAAGAGTCTAACCTCAAAAACGAGGTTTATACCAGTATTTATAATAAAGAAGTCCTAACAAAAAAAGGAATTATATTAAAGGAAAATCTACCCAAAAATGCGTCTGAGTCGACGACCAGACCGACGGACCGTCGAGGCCTCCCGTCGTTCCCCACTTAGAGTCTTTTTAGCTTCTTTCTTCTCCAACTCAGTGTTACCATTGACGGACCAGGATGACGGTCTGTTGAGTTCATGACAGTCCATCGATGGCTTCCATTTCTCCACGGGTACTGGGGCTTCTCTCTGTTAGCAATGACTGATGTGCAAGACAGTCCGTCGTGGATATAATGGTCCGTCGATAGCTTCCGTAGCCTCATACTTTGTCAGAATTCCCCGATCTTCCTTCAACAACATTTTTCTTTAGACGAGATGGACCGTCGGTGGCTCCATAAGTCATCACTTCTGCAATTTCAGCACAATTCTTCCACGTTTTCATTCTGGAAAGTTTTCCTACAAACAAACAGAAAAATAAATTAAAACTACTACAAAAAGGTCTTAGATACACACTAAACTTATGAAAAAAGCATTGAAAGTACCGTGAAACCATGGTACATCATACTTCTCCCGAAAGGGAAATTGATTTTGGTATCGATTTGCTACCGGATACAAATCCCATTTCAATTCCTCCTTATCGTATGGCTCCGGCCGTATTGAAAGAGTTGAAGGCTCAACTCAAATATTTACTAGACTAAGGCTTTATTAGACCTAGTATCTCTCTATGGGGTGCTTCGGTTTTGTTTTTGAAGAAAAACGATGGGTACTTAAGAATATGTATTGATTACCACCAACTCAATCAAGTCACAATAAAGAATAAGTATCCTCTCCCTCGGATTGAAGACTTGTTTGATCAACTCCAAGGTGCAAGCTACTTTTCTAAGATCCAAGGAATGTTCCTGATTGGCGAACAGAACCGAATGAGGTTACCGCGAAACAAACCAACATGCATGATTTATAGAATGATGATGATCTATCGTGTACGCAGGGATCTCTACTAGATAGAGACGCATGAGATACATTCTTCAATCACGAGCCAAGGGTTTATAGTACTATTGCCAGCTTGGGAGAGTGGCTGTCGTTCGCGTCTCTTAAGGAAAAGTGCCTCAAGAATATCAATCATAATTCTAATTAATATAGTAGAAAACATCAACATTATACCTGTCTCTTATTATTCTTCAATTATCGACACCAAGCCAAGTCCGTGGTCTTTTTTAGTAGTCTTTGTAAATATCCTTTGGGATTTTCACCCTATCTCCACTTTCCTAACCCTCAGAGAATTCTGTCCTTAGTCTAATGAAAAAGACATTAGGAAAATGGTAATTTTCGATCCCTTGATACTTTAGGATTAGGAAACCTGTATCCATGATGAAACTTTCCTATTCCACTGCTTGTCCCTCATCACGCAGGATGAACATCTGAAATTCTCGACCAGGCTCCAACAAACCTTTACCGCGACCATAACGAACACCTGGGGGCAAGAGAACATTCTAAGAATACATATAGGCAGAAGACATTACGCTAGCGATAAAAGCTTTCCTTTAATGACCGATGAACAGATGAACCAAGCGAGCTCAATGCAAAGAACTCGAGTGAGGGGATCTCGTTACGTTGGTTTGACTTGAGGTCAAGATATCACCAACTTAGGGTGAGAGGTGACGATATACCAAAGATGGAATTTTGTACTAGATATGGTCATTATGAGTTCTTAGTAATGTCCTTTAATCTCACTAATGCCCCGGTGGCATTTATGGACCGAATGAATAGGGTGTTTCAAAGTTAACCTAGATTCATTTTTCATTGTCTTCATTGATGAAATCTTGGTATATTTTAAAAATGAGGGTGATCACATGAACCATTTTAGGGTAGTGTTACATATACTTAAAGAACATCAATTGTTTGCCCAATATAGCAAATGTGAGTTTTGATTAAGGTCGGTGACATTTCTTGGTCATATAATCTCTAGTGAGGAATTTTAGGTTGATCTAAGGAAAATGGAGGCGGTGAAAAATTGGCCTAGACCATTGACTCCAACCGACATTAGAGTTTCTTGGGTTTAGAGGGTTATTATCGGAGATTCGTGGATGGTTTTGCGTCCATTGAATCTCCCTTGACTACTTTGACCCAAAAGTGAGAAATTTTATTGGTCGGAGGCGTATTGAAAGATGTTTTCAAGTGTTGAAAGATAGGCTTACTTCAGCTCCAGTGTTTACTTTACCAGAGGGTACAAAGGGTTTTATTGTGTATTGTGACGCATCACGAGTGGGTTTTGGGTGTGTGCTGATGCAACATGGGAAGGTTCTTCTAGAAAACTTAAGTTTAATGAGAGAAACTATCCAACTCACGACCTTGAGTTAGCGTCTGTGGTATTTGCCTTGAAATATGGAGGCATTACTTGTATGGTGTCCATATTGATGTGTATACTGACCATATGAGTCTCCAATATGTGTTTAATCAAAAGGAGTTCAATATCCGTCAAATAAGGTGGTTAGAATTGTTGAAAGATTATGACATGAGTGTCCTCTATCACCCCGGCAAGGCCAATGTGGTTGTGGATGCTCTAAGTCGTATGACTATGGGTGTGTGTCTTACATAAAAGAAGCCAAGAAAGACCTAGTGAAGGATGTTCATAGTTTGACTAGGTTGAGTATAAGGTTGGAATATTATCCTAATGGTGGATTCGTGGTCCATCATAACTTCGAATCATCATTGGTAGTTGAGGTGAAGTCCAAACAACACCTTGATAAATCATTGATGGATTTGAAGGAATTGGTCCTTGGCAAGCTTAATAAGGCATTCTCCTTAGTGGTGGATGGTGCTTTGAGGTACCAAGGAAGATTGTGTGTTCCAAAGGTAGATGAGTTGAGGAACCGGATCCTTGAGGAAGCCCATGGGTCCCGCTATTCTATTCATCCAGGTTAGACAAAAATGTACCATGACCTTAGGAATGTATATTGGTGGGAAGGTTTTAAGAACATACCAGAGTTTGTTGCTAAGTGTCCAAATTGCTTACAAGTGAAAGTCGAACATCAAAAGTCGGGTGGCTTACTAAAAGAAATCCAAGTTCCTACTTGGAAGTGGGAAGAGATCTACATAAACTTTTTAGTTAGTTTACCACGGACTCAAAGGTAATGTGACTCTATATGGGTGGTTGTGGATAGGTTGACCAAGTCCGCTCACTTGCTTCCCGTCAAGTCTACTTATTTGGTGGTAAATAATGCTAGGATATTCATAGATGAGATTGTGTGTCGCCATGGTATTCCTTTATGCAACATATTGGATTGTGGGTGTGCAATTCACATTTAGGTTTTTGAGGTCATTCCAAGAAAGTTTGGGTACTAAGGTGAAGTTGAGTACCGTTTTTCATCCCCAAAAGGATGGTCAAGCGGAGGGTACTATTCAAACCCTTGAGGATATGCTTAGGGCTTGTATTATTTGAAAATAAAGGTGTGTATTAAATCCTAACACAAGTGTAATAAGGTCTAGACACTGTTGTAAGAGTCATTTTAATAAAAATAGTTCATTTAGGAACTCTAGAAACCAAAACATCCATGACGTTCGGAAAACTAGCCCATGGAGGTAGTAGCGTGCCTTAGGCTATTTGACTAGCTTTTAGGAGTCGGAAATTCATGAAAATTGTTTTCAATTCAATTAATGTTTGAAACATATGGGTACGACTCCCTAATTACCAACCAAGGTCCCTTGAGGAGGACCCCTGCACGTTGGAGTAAACACTGCTTAGGCAGTGTGCACCCATGATATGCAATCGACAATTCATGTGTGGATAGACGGGACATCGTCGCCAACCATACAAAAACATTTTGAAAAACTTTTGAATCCCTCTCCTGCACAAGTGTCAGACCAGAACCAGGAAATGTGCAGCACGGAGGATAGCCTGTCCGTTACTGACCCACGATCCGTCGATCATGGTGTCGTCTATGACACTATAATTTCCTGCACGTTTTTAAGTTGGTCTTAACTAATTAAATAAGGGGTTTGGTGGTTAGTTAAGGATTAAGGGAAGTCTAATTAACTTAATTAACCCCCCCCCCCATATAAAGACACCAACCCCAGTAGTCTAATTACAACTCTCAAACTAAAACTCTCTTCTTTCTCTCTTCTTTCTCTCTCTATTAGAAGACACCATTGAAGACAAACTAGGGGAGGGTTTTGAAGGCTTTAAAGGGACAATTTCACTATAAATTTTTCATCAAACATTGAGGTATGGGATCTAATTCACCTTTGCAACCTCTTTCGTCAAAGCGTTCCTTCAAAGTATTTTCAAAAGTTGAGTTTTCATATGGGTCTTTCTTAATCTCGAAAATTATGTTATGAATTTGTTTGTTATGTTTTCTATTGGATAATATGAATCACTCCCCAAGCATACTCATGCGGTGCTAGCCTTTGTTATCATAGAGTAATTCAATCACAATGGTATATGAAGAAGTACCATATAGTAGTCATAAAAAAATCATAATACACCTTACAAAAGTTGGGTCCACTAGGGTTGCCACACAATTGTTACTACGATAGATTCATGACTTTGTTAAGGATGGTTTCATGTCTTTCCATCCAACCTACACCTAAGTCCATCATTCCCACGAAAAGGATACAATTATGGCATTCAACTTCAAGAATATCATAACCTTCTACCTAGATTGAAGGTTCCACATTAATGACCATCTTAACCATGTTCAAAGTCATATTTCAATCATACATATACAGACATGACAAAGGTGCTTTAGCCTACTAAGTCAAGAGTAAGTAGAGGGACATAGGTTTACCACAACAAGCCACACATATCATAATCTTATCATATGCACATTTACATTCAAGTAGCACATAGGAATAAGTAATTATACTACAACTCACCCTATCAGCTTCTATAGAAACATCTACATTAACCATCATAAGAATCATATGTTCAATTGGGGAAGACTCATACTTCAATATCAATTATACACATATTATGTCTATGGTATTTTCTATATATATATTTATGTGCAATAAGAGTACTTATAAGACTAAGTAATCTTCCTATACAAAGGGTCTATGTATACTCGATATATATATATGTGTGTGTGTGTGTGTGTGTGTGTGTGTAGAGGTCTATGTAAATCTCCAATTAGAAGTAATGAAAAGTTATAAATTTTTCGCTAAATTTGACCTATGAATGTAATGATGTAAACTAAGAGGCTAGTCTTAGTCTTCAAAGAGGATGACGATGCTTGTTATGTCAAGGGGGTAGACCCGGATATGTCAGACAGTTCAAGGATGAAACACCATACCTTGATCAATACAATCAACGAAAATGGTGAAGAATTTATGAGAAATCAATCTCCAAGGTACCACCTTGCTTAAAGTTCCAACGGAGTTCTAGAGGATTCTTCTTTGGAATTTGGTTTTGATTTTGAATAATGAACTTAACTTGGGGTTCTAGACTTATAAAGCCACTCAAAATACCCAAAAAGCCTTTAAGTAACCGTCCAAACTATTTTTAGAACACTAGGTGACATTCTCAAAAGTCTTTTGTCCTGGCTGAGACACCTGCACAAAATATACATGTGTCAATCGACGGACCAATCCACGAGCCGTAGAGACATGACGAGTCGTCCTGGAAATCCATTCTTTGGGTCAAAGACTCTGTAAATAGGGGCATAAGCTCCCTTACTAAATATGGGGCAAAGACCCTCATCCACGAGGCATTGACAAGACCATGTTCTCTTGTTTGCTTCGTTGGTTGGGGACTGTTTTTATTCATTGGTTGGGGACTGTTTTGGCAGTCTTTACCCACAAATTGGTTAATCCTAAAGGACCCTTAGGTTTTTCCTTGGGGAGTTGTGCCTGGACGTTTCCTACCCAAATACACCTTTATATATGTTAGGAACATCTTACATCCATTTGAACCCAAACAAACACGTAAAACATGCAAAGGCACACTAAAACACACAAGCACGTCTTAAAGCAAAACTTTCAAACGTATTGGACGTTCTTGGACACTTGACCTCCAAATTTTACACACTACCTCAAAATACTATAATTATACATTTTAAGACATTATAACCTCATGACACACATGTTAGGCTCTAGTTTCACCTAGTTCATTTTTAGGGTGTTACATGGTTTTCTTAACAAGCACATCCTTCCTGAACATTTACCAATCCCATACAATATAGAGGCAACACTCCTCAGTTTGTTAACACATACAAAATTTCACAAAGAATGGATGAACAAGGGAGGGACTAATATTTATATATCTTACCTTTTGGAAAAAACCTCACTTGCCAAGACTTCGATTCTTCAAGGTTTGGTTTGTCCTCTCCCCCTTACCTTGATGTTAAATCGCATTATTCTCTTGAATTTCTAAAGATGCGAGATGTTCTACCAACTTGAACTTTGAAAACACATGTTTCCTTCAAATTTTAATGGTGAAGTTTTAGACTTGAACTCTTGAAGCTTTTATGGCTTTCCTTTGGAGCAATTTTTTTTGAGAATTGGTGATGACGTAGATGTGATAAGCTTCACTGATTTAGGGGTCCCTTTTGGAAATTTTAACTTAATAAACTGGAGAAATAATATGGTCATTTACTTTTAAGCAAGCAGGTGCATCACCTCCTTAATATCTGCCACACGTTTTTAAGTAGGTGCATCACCTACTTGATCTTTTTACTTAAATCTAATCCACTTATTATAAGTAGATACATCACCTACTAAACCCTTTTAACTTAAAATTCATTCCATTAATTCTAATAGGTGCATCACCTACTTTCTCTTTTCTCTTATAATGCAGTCCACTAATTCTAAGTAGTTGCATCACCTACTTGTCACCTACTAGCATAGTTTAGTCAAGAAAGCACCTCACTTGTTTTACACCATTTTCCCAATCTTATTTCTTTTGAAAAGACAGTAGCACTAATACGCACTTGACCACTTGGAGTTTTACATAAAATATCACCTATTACTATCCTAAGTTCGAATTGTTTTTGAGTTTACTTCCATAGGATGAACTGCTCTAATTCCACTTTTGTCACACCCCAACCCTAGGTGAGGCTAACAAGAATTGTATGAATACATGTTTTACAAGTGACTAATAAGGAGAGAAATAAATTACTATGAAGATATAATCAATAATGATAAGCTACATACAACTCATGTTGACTAGCTGAACTAATACATGTGACAAGTAAAACTAAGAAATAATATGATAGCTTTACAATGCATACAAATCCTCTACTGAAATTCATGACTGTAAAACTATTAAAAATAACATATTAAATACTCGGGAAAGCTCCATATAAACCTTGAGCTCACCAATAACCACTGAGAACCATGTTCTTCTTTTGGGGAGATCTACTAGTTGAGTATTACTACATGCAGCATGAAATACAGTGTCCTTGATAATAGACGTCAATAGGAAACGATGTACAGAATATGTAAGGCATAATATAACCATATGCAAAATGATATCTCAACTAAAACCAATTACTAATACATAAGGATTAAAGACCATCTTTTCTTATACGTATGGAATCGTGTCTGATACATTCTTTTCTTTACTTTTTTGTCCGTTATAATCTTTTAAGGCATATATAAAAATGACTAGTTGACAGTGGTAAAAGAGGATGACTCATGCTAGGCACTTTATTGTCCGCATAATTCAACAAATGGGGATTTGCCTATGCTAAGCTTTAACCCCTGAGCTGCCACCCTTCTATACCAATTGGGATTTGCCTATGCTAGGCTTTCACCTATGAGCTGCCACCCTTCTTTACCAATTGGTATCAACCATACTAAGAATTTTCCCTGGGTTGTTTCCTATAATTATACTTATAGCTTCACTTAAATTCGTTATCTTTGAGAATGTTGTTTTGATGTTCATAACTCTTTTGAGATGGTTCTTTTAATGATCATAACTCATTTAAGATTATTCTTTTGATGATCATAACTATTTTGAGAATTTATTTTGATGAAATAATCATTATTGAGATTTGGAATATGGACAAGTAGTAGAAGCCATCTGAATATGGACTTATGATAATAACAATTATATGGGAAGCAAATTTGACACCAACATAATAATTAGGAGCTTATATGACTAAGTAAGCATTTTGACATTTCAAATTAAATAACATTATATAGTGAAGACATTTATTAGTCAGCCAAGAGATTTGAACTCTATATGACATCAAAATTCTCACTAACTAATATAAAATACAAGGTATGCATGAATGTGGAACCAAGGGAGAACGTAGGAATATTAAACTTAAGAACGAATAATTCCAAGTAAGTACATATAAAATGTACAATACAGATAGTAGGGATCTTGTGAGGTAACATTAGTCTAACACAATGGGAGAAATAAACAATAAAAAGAACTTATGAACAAGTGAAAAGATGACATATATAATGGAATGGACAATTGAAGCAAGTTGGCTAGACATGGGGCAGATTGTTTATCCAACATATAAACATATGTACCATGTGCAATTTACGATGCAACACCTTTAATACTTGGTGGAGAAAGTACATAAAGCTAGCAATAAACTCATTTCAGAGTAATAACTTTAACGCTCTAGGGAGAAGGAATGAGATCATTATCTACACTGGTGCTCTTATAGTTCCACTATGGATCAATCACTACCAATGGCACTTAGAAAGCAAATTTTGTAAAACAAGTGTTAGATTAATGCCAAAGCAAAAGGAAATCTACTAGCCTTACATACCTTGCTGCACAATGGATATTACAACGAACTAACCATCTTCCTTTCAAATTATTTATCTACAATGAATTAAATAATATAACTAGCATTAGTAGTTGATCAACAAAATTGGGCTACTTGATAAGACCAAAACAGTAATTGGAAAAATATATCTATATATATATATATATATATACACACACATGCAACACTCAATTAAGTGGTGTATCACTACACTTTCACTTCTCTATCCTCTAACTAATTCCCATGACTTCTCATCAAATTTACAACAAGACACCACTATTTTATGATACAACGAAAAATCCCTAAGCATCACAATAAGGAAGTCAAAATATGAACATATGGCTTCCTATCAACATCTCGTGACTTCTAACTAACATTACATTTAAGCTGCTCTAAACAAGCTCAACAATCAAAATTTTAGAGAACTCAACTCCAAGGTTGTCCCAATAAGCATATCCTTCCTGAACATTTGCCAAGCCCACACCATGTAAAGGCAACACTCTTCAGCTCATTAAAACATACATACTTTCACAAAAATGCAAGAACAAGCGAGGGATGAAAATTTACATAGCTTACCATGCTGGAAAGAAACCTCACTTGCTAAGACTTTGATGCTCAAGGTTTACGTTGTCCTCTTCCCCTTAACTTGATGTTAATCAGATTATTCACTTCAATTCCTTAAGATGGAAGATGTTCTACCAACTTGTACTTTAAAAACACATGTTTCCTTCATATTTTAATGGTGAAGTTGTAGATCAGAATTCTTGAAGCTTTTTATGGATTTCCTTAGGGAGAAATTTTTTGGAGAATAAGTGATGAAGTAGATGTGATAAGCTTGAGTGCTTTAGTGGTCCCTTTTGGAAGTTTTTGCATTATTAATTGGAGAAATAATATGGTCCTTTACTTTTTTGAAACAAGTTGCATCATCTCTTTAATTTCTGCCAAACATTTTTAAGTAGGTGCATCACCTACTTTCTCTTTTCATTTAAATGCAGTCCACTTATTCTAAGTAGGTAAATCACCTACTTGCCCCTTTTCACTTAAAAATCAGTCCACTAATTCTAAGTAGGTGCACCACCTACTTTGCCTTTTCACTTAAATTCAATCCACTAATTCTAAGTAGTTGCATCACCAACTTGTCACCTACTAGCATAGTTTAGTCAAGCAAGAACTTCACTTATTTTACACAATTCTCCCAATATAAGTTTATTTACAAGACCGTAGCACTAATACGCACTTGACCATTTTGACTTTTACATCTAATACCACCTTTTACTATCCCGAGTTTGAATTGTTTTGGAGTTCACTTAGTCATATATTTGTTGGAAGGCACAGGGTATTGCAACTTTTGTCACGACCGGGGATCACCCCTAGATATAATGGGCGTTGTCGTCCTCGAACAGGACTAAGACTATCCTATTAGCATTCGTCATTAAATTTCATAAGTTAAAAATTTGGAAAATTATAACTTTATATATTGAGGTTTACATAGACCTCTCACATACTAATTATGGAGTTTATTTAGACTCCTCGCTTATGAAGCTTACATAGGATTCTTGTTAGACAATATACATAACATATAAGAATTTAGTTTAATATATTGTCTCACATTTAAACCATCTAAAATGAGTAAAACATTCGGGCATTTCCCATTTTTCATAACAATAAAAGCCACATATAGGCTTATACAATGATAGTCTTCAAATGAAAGAGAAGGAACAAAATGTCTTTAAACAATAACAACATCAAGTACATAGATAGTGGCATCATCCTCAGATGGGGAGGACCTAAGAAACACTTGGTCTACATCAAAGTAGTCTTCCAAATGGCCTTCTAACTTCAATGGACCGAGCCTACATTGTTTGGGAAGAGGGGAAGTAATATGGGTTAGTACATCCACTTGTACTAAGTATGGAAACATATGAACATTAAAGTTGAAATCATGCTTAAAGGAACATTTAGTTCAATATCATGTTAAATCCCTTTTAAAAAGCTTTCATGCACAATTGGGAACACATATAAGACATTAGGCACAACATCATTCAATGCAAGTTCATATTCAACATAAGACCAATATCATGATAAAGTCAAGTCAAAATGAATACTATCAACCTGAGGTCATATCACATGAATAGTAACATATTACGATCATATGAAAACCAATTTCAATATCATAACAAAGCATGTACAAGAGTGTCACGACCCACAAGTACACCCTAGAAGTTAAGCAGCCTTGTATCGTCACACGGCAAATGAGACTTCAAGAAGTCTCATCTAAGCCTCTCGTATCATTCATTGCATAATGAACATATTAAAATGGGTAAGAATTTAAAACTTTCTTCATAGATGAAGAACTCTTTTATTAACATTACACAAGTGTAAGACTTTCATTTAAAACATCAAATCTTTAAAACATCTACTTAAACATCTAGACTTTAGAGTATACAACACTTGGGACTAATCCCATACAAGACAAAAAATAAAGACTATGATATAAGGGATATGTGGATTTCGTCCTCGAATCGATGAGGAATCTCCTCTACTTCATCTTCAAGCCTTAGAAACCTATCCATTCTTCATGGCACATCAAGACTTCTAATTCCCTACACTTTAGTAAAAAGGGGGAAAGAAGAGGTTAGCACATTAGATGTACTAAGTATGGAAGTCATGCAAAAACCATGAAAAAGGGACAGTTAAAAAATAACATGTTTTTCATGAATTTCGATTAAAACATCATACTATAAGCATAAGAACATCATTTAACAACTTAGAAACATATAAGAAATCATTTAAGCAAATAATCACATTTTTAAAAATGTTACAGTGAATTCACTTCACTGTACAGTGAACTCAATTCACTGTTACAGTGAAGTTCCTTCACTTCACTTTTCACACGTTTATCATATAATTCCCTCACTAAAAGCAATCCTAAGACTAACTTAAGTAAGACAAAGAGAGAGCGCCCATACACTCTCTCTAAGCACACCTAAATGATCCTTAAGACCACCCATAGTGAGATCAACATACATTTACAAGACTTAAACATATAAACATGAGATCCTCCTACCAAAGGTGATTATAAGGTTCACCTGAGTGAGTTATTAAGCGCCGCCCATACACTCTTTTTCACACACACTTAAGAGTTCCATAGACTACCTAGGATAGAATCATTATCACTTAATACATCAACACATAGATAATATGACATTCTCCTTCCAAAGGCTATCAAAAGACTTACTTACTTAAGTAAATCAAGAAGATAATGTCCATGATTTACCTCTTCAAGATTACCTAAGTAATCCTTAAGACTACCGAAGGCTTAGATCATGTCTACATATTCAACCATCTTCCCTAACTAGAGTCATTCTTAAGACTTATCTAGGTATAATAAGAAGTGACCATTCCTATGCCCCCTTCACACCTTAACTAGACAACCCTTAACTACTCTAAATAAGTATTTATTCTATTAACATACTTTCTTAACTTAAATCATTACATTCATTACTTCATTAAGAGTCATTCATCACATAAAGGACATTCAAGATATGGTCTTGGACAAGACATAGGGACTCTCACTAACACCATCAAATCCTATTGTGCAATGTCTAAATAGTGTCTCATAGCACCACCTAAACTTCATAGAACTTCTCAAATGCTAGTACGTATCACATATGATGAGAATAGGCATTAACCGACATACACCATGGTACCAAAGCATGGAATTCGGATTTCTAACCTACTCTAATGAGGGTATTCTTCTTGCCAATGGTAGAAATTGGACACATCCCATGTAGGCACATGGTTATGAAATATGAAGGGCATGCTTTGTAATCTAATCTCATTCTTTAACTAGAACTACTTCCCTTACCATACTAACTCTGTGCTAGCCTTCGTTCTCATAGAGTAATTCACATTTAAGGTTCATAGAAAAGGTTTCCATATCAAGTTCATAACCCAATCACATTTGCCCTACCAAAGAGGTCCTATTAGGGCTACCTTCCAATGGCGACAAGAAGTTTATGATGACTTTCCTAAGGTTTGATATGATGTTGTTCCACCCTATCAACCTTAAGTCCATCATTCCTTTACTTGAAGGATACCATTATGGCCTACGACTTTAATATTCATAACCTTATCACTAGGTTCAAGGGTTCACATAAAGACCCTTTTAACATCATTGAAAGTCACATATCATTAATACTTTGAAGACTGAGATGCTTTAGCATCCTAAATCAAGACATCACATATTAATATTCACACGTGCATCAAGTAAGAGACACAAGTCAATCAAGACAAGACACCACATACTTCATTTTAACTCATAATACATGCCATTCTTGAGTCACTTAGGAATAACAATTATCATCTTTAAGTCATCCTATCCCCTACCACATCATCATCAATATGACCATTATAAACTTATATAGTCAAGTAGGAACAACCATGCATCAACCCTAGAACTACACATGGAAGCACATATCCATAGCCTACATAATTTCCTAACATACATAGAAAGAATACATACTTTCACATTATTTCACAAATAGATAGATATACTCATACTTCACATAAAATAGCTATACAATACATCATAATACTTCAAGAAGTGATCATAAGGTCATGATCATCATATTGCATAAAGTAACACTGACAAGGCCACATAAATTCACATAGCACCGCCACCATAAGTGGACCATACGAATCACAATAAAATTGAAGTCTTATAATCGTAAAATAAAAGGAATCGGGGAAGCATACCCCCACTCCATCTTACCACTTCGATTTCAAGCATAAATCATCCAATTCGATATCACAAGGCCCTTACCCATGGACAGAACCAACAATTCAACATTTAATTTTAACAATATTCATGAAACTAGGTCAATTTACCATATATTCATCAATCTAATGTAACCTAGATATCAATTTACTATAATCATTACATCAACCAAAAGTCTTGTAACGCCCCAAAATAAACTAAGGTGAACTAGAGCCTTGTGAGTGTTTATGGATTTAATTTGATGTTAAAATGATTTAATTTAGTGTTCTTAGGTAGTGTGTAAATTTTGGTTAATTTTGGAGGTCAAACGCCCAAGAACGTCCATGACGTTCAGAATGTGTGCCTAAAGTAACGCTTGGGTGTCTTGAGGTGTTTGAGTGAGTTTTATGTGTTAGTTTTTCTTGAACCTTGCATGACATGTTCCTAATACCTATACGACTTATTGTAGGGGTTTAAAATCCAGGAATGACCCCACATAGGACCCACAAGGGGCCCTAGATGAAGGGCCCAAGACTTGGACCAAACTGCCAAAGCAGTGACCAAATGACGACCCTAAGAACAGTCCATTGGTCCACCAATGGTCCGTTGACCTAGGGATTCGATTGGACCTGAAAGTCAAGATGGACAGGTTCCATTTGGATCTAAGTGTCAAACCACGAGACCCTACCAACAGTCTATTGATGCATAGACAGTCTGTTGGTTAAGTCTCGTCTGTGAGGTCTGCCAAAAGTTGTAAGTTGCTAACTCTGCTTGGGGTGTTTGGTAAATTTACCCCAATTTTTTTATGACCCTAGGACATTTGTTTTAATGTTTATTAGGTATATTAAAGTGTTCTATTCCCTAATACCACTTTTAGACCACTCTTCCTAAAAACCCAAAATCCCTCTCTCTTAGTATTCTCTCTCTCAAGTCTCCATGGAAGCTAGAAGTCAAGAAATGCTAGGAGGGAGGTTGATGGTTGTTTATTCATCAAAAATCTTTGGTATTTCTTCAATGTGAGGTATGGTATCCATCGTTTAACTCTCTTCCATTCAAGGAGTCCCTTATAATAAATTTTCAAAATGGGTTCTCAACCCTAGTTTCTTCTATCTTCAACTCTAAATATAGGTATTGCATGAAAACGTTTATAATGACTTAATAATATTCCTAATGTCAGTTGATGATTTTAAGGTTAAAACTTCAATGAAATCATGTTAAAGCTTTTCATTTAATGTTGGTTTAAGAAATGGGTTAAATGAGCATGAATTGGTAGTCTTGATTTTTGTTATTGTTGTTTAGATACTGCCCAAAGGGCTTTATTATGGTGAAATATTGAGAAAAAGTGTATCGGTAATGAAATCTTGGATTAAAGGTTATGTTGGTTATGATGTTTATCTTTGATTTGAAATGCTATTGATTGGTATGGTCCACCTTCTTGGTGGCGGTGTTTACTTGAATTGTATGAATGTAAAGTTACTAGTTTATTGTAAATGAGGATATGAAGACTTGTTATGTGAAGTAAGATGAAAATTATGTTATTATTTTTAAATGTGCCTTATGAAGCTATTGTAAAGCATGTTAAAGGGTATGCTTAAATGAAGTTATTCTTGTTAATTGCTTTATGAAACTTGTTATAAGAAGTGTGTTAAGGATTAAGTATAAAGGACTTAAATGATTATCTGAAGTATGTAAGGTGTGTGATGTGATGAATGCAGGTCTAAGCACGTATAGAAGTTAAATGTAAATGAAATGAAGCTTATGTGAAAGGTGTGCTCAGATGTACACACACACTCACACTTGAATGAATGAATGAACTAGAGTTAAGTCCTAAAGGGGAGTTTTGGGGTGAACACTCTTCGTGAGTTAAGATGAAGTGTTTAATAGCAACCCAACTACATCCCATGAGCTTTCTAAGATGGGTTGGAGGATGAATACCCTTCATGAGTTGAGATGTGGTATTCACTACTTATCCTTAACCTATAGTCTATAATTTTGAGAATTCATGGGAAGTTATACCTAGCATGAGAGTATATGAAGGAGAGGTGGATTATATTTCGTGAGTTGAGATGTTGTATTCCAATGTACCTCTTGACATGAGTACTCCTCGTTAGTAGAGAATGAGTTACTTAGTAGCAATCTCCTTATCCCTTAACTATGCGCCCGCATAGGTATAGCTATTAGGAAAGCCATGTAAATGCTACGAGAATGACCTCATTATAGGCAAGTGAGGATCCCTCATCCGATAGGGGTTAATGTTGGGATTCCATGTCTAGCTCGCATGGTCTATGTCGGTTAAGCTAACTCCCACAAAAGAAATGAACGTACTAAGTCTTCTAAAGGAGTTTTCTACTTAGAGTAGGAAGTGGAATGGGACGCTATTTATCCATTGCACTAGGTAGGCAATCCTAAAGGGGATTCTTGGTGAGACTTATTTGAAATGAACTAGGTCTTCTAAAAGAATGTACTAGTTAGGGTAGGTGGTGGTATGGGACGCTATCTATCCAATGCACTAAGTAGGACCTTCTAAAAGGGAAGACTTGGTTCCAAACCTTCTAAAAGAATGTGCTACTTAGGGTAGGTGGTGGTATGATACACCATCTATTCATTTCACTAAGTAGGCATTCCGAAAGGTAAGACTTTGGTTGTTTGTTGTGTGTCTTTTAATGTCTTGCCATTGATGGAGGGGTTTTTTTTGTCCTGAGCTGAGTAAGCCAAAAGGGGTAGTCTTGAGGATTGATTTTGTTTGTATTGAAGGAGGCATATGCATACTTCCTTCATATCTTACCTTAGTGAGTCTTAGGATAATCTTGAGGTAGGGAAACACTTACGGAAAATGAGTTCACTTTCTCTTTCGCTTGGCCTTTTGGAAATTCACTCATTTAGAATAGGATAATTAATTGTGAATGCTTTAACTGATTTATTGTAAATGGTCAAATGGTTTCACTATAAATGCTTAATTAGTTCACTGTAATGTCAGTTGGAGTTTACTGTAAGTTTTTGGAAGTTACTGTAAATACCTCTTTTTGATTAAATTATGTGAGTTATTCTTTAAGTGTTAAATAATGGTTATTATGATGTTTTACTTATAAATTCATGAATGATTTACTTAATTGGAATGAAATACTATTTTACTAAAATGTCCCTTTTCGCAACTTTTTGCATATGACATACTTAGTACATTATTTGTACTAACCCCATACTTTTCTATACTATAAGTATAGGTTGGAAGAATTTTGAAGGTTGAAGTCTAGAAGGCAAAGCTTGGGAAAGTTACTCTCAAGACAAAGTGTCCTCATATATTTGAGGGCATAATTTCTAAGTTATGTGTTTCATTTCAGTGTAAAGGGTTGTGTCCCTGAGTTATTTATGTCGTGTCTTTATGTTTGGCTTGTGACGACCAGATTTCTTAAGTATTTATAAAAGAATTTCTTTTTATATCAAATGTGTTGAAATGTTTTAGTTCCTCACTACTTTTCATGTTTTATGTAATGAATGCTAGTTAAAGGGCTTGTGCGAGACCCCAAAGGGTCAAGTACGCCCGGTCACAAAATGAGGGTTCTCCCTAACTTCTAGGAGGTACTTTCGAGTCGTGACAAGTATATATGAAAATACATTATAATTCATAACCATTAAGCCAATATCAATTCAATAATCTTAATATTCAATACATCTAAGAATGTACAAAACGATCTACACATGAATTCATCAATATCAAAGCACGATCACATAACCCATATTTTAGTCAAATTGAGAGATTTGTGAATGTCAAGGGTTCGTGGAGAATTTCATTAGAAATAATCAATTTATACATCAATTTCATCATATATTAACGTTTGAAAACCCTTCATGCAAGAACCCAAGGCTTAGAGGAGAGATTGGACTTTTCATCTTTTTGAAAACTTTGAAAATCATCTTTGAAAGTTGCTCTAAGGTGATAGCAAGCCTTAGATTAAGAACTCCCATACCTTATTAGAATAACTCAATTACAATTGAAGAATAAACTCCATTGAAGAACCATGTTCAAGCTACATGACATTGAACTCTCACGGAGGTTTTTGAAGAAACTTTAGGAGAGAATGTGTTTTGATTTAGGTATTAGGGTTTAAATGAGATTCTAATGACTTATATACTCTAAAAATACCCATAAAAACTCAAAACAACCGTCCTCACATTTTATAAGACTTGGGGTGAATTTCGCAAAAACCCCAAGCCTTAACTAAAAATTGGCAGGCAGTTCACACCACCATCGACGCCCAACCATCGACGGTCCGTGGGAGAGACCACATCCCGTAGATAGGGTCTCGTGGTTTTATCCTACTGATCCTCAACCTTCAATCCTTCAGGATCCATCGACGGGTCGTTGCCTGGTCGACTGGCCGTCGTTTGGCACAGCCTAGCAGTGTTGAGCTCCAAGTTGGGGGTCCTTCTTTAGGGCCCCTTGTGGATCCTATGTGGAGTCATACCCTGACATTTCCAACCCAAATATGCTCGTATACAAGTTTAAAACCTACCACATGAGTTTCATCTAAAATTAACACGTAAAACTTGATAAAACATGCATAGACACACAAGGTTGTTTCAAGGTAAACCTTTCGAACATCATGGACGTTCTTGGACGTTTGACCTCCAAACTTCACGAAACTTGACACACTGCCTATATACACCATAGTAACTAATTTAAGGACTTTATAACCTCATGTCAACCATCAACACATAGAACCACATATTACGCACATATGTGACTTAGTCGTCGAACGTCTTAGTCATCCCTTGACGTTTGACTTTCAATGTACCTAAACTCTTAGAAACTGCCTCAAACCCACATTATGAACCATTTTAGGACCTTATACCATCATGAAAACCATGTTATGCTCTAGATTCACCTAGATCATTTTCGTGGTCTTACAAAGAGTTCATATCATCATATCATACAAGACACTTATTCACAACCCCTTCCCATGCCTACAAGTGCAATGTATATATGACGTCCCGTAACCCCACATAGTCAAGTAAACAAGGAAAGAGATCATAAATAGTTTTTAACTTCATTTAACATAGCATCATGATAATTCATCATCATATATAGCAATATAGACCAATAACATGTTCATAAGTGAGACTAACATCAGATAGGTCATCATTATGTAAAGTTAACATTTGCATATCATTAAAGTCATAAAAGCATAAGAACATCTTCCTAAGATTTCCCTAAAGTCCAAATAGTGAAATGCATAGGTCGAGTCATATACCCCTACCTATATTAAGAAGAACCCCTTAAGTCATCCTAGTAAGATTTCACAATATTACATTCATTTTACTTTCGGGAACAATAGCCTTATCCGACATAGACCATGAGAGTTAAACCTGGAATCCGGTGTCATGAAACACGAAAGAAGGTGGTCTACTTACCAAGGTAATACCAATGAATTAACATAGCATTCTAGGTTGATTCACTATCTAGTCTTTCTATGGGGGAAACGTAGTTTAAGAACTAGGAGACATACTTGAGACCCTCTTTATACACAATTGTGTTGTAATCTATGTCTCATGAGAACCATTGTGAACCTACCTTCCTATATTGGGAAGGGAAACGTATTATAACTACTTTATTTGGTGCTAAGCTAAAGTACCTTTTTGAAATGTCTTTAATTCATTCTTAAACATCATAACTTAATATAGGACATAGGAGACTAACCCCTTGTATATCATATCATTAGCTCATTAGGCGTCGCATGAGAATGTCCTTCCATTACAACCCTTCAATTGAGAGACTAACACATCATCATCATATCGTTGTAATGCACATAAGTGATTCACAAACCTAATGCCCTTTGACCTTGTTCATTAATGGTTTTCTTTGGGGAGAGAAAGTAGAGAAAAGGAAGAGGATTTTGAGTTTGGGAATTGAAGTGTTTTGGGTTAGCTTAATGGGGATTAAACCTTTTATAGTCCCGAACAATAAAACACCCTCTATACCTTAATTGACCAACTAACTAATTAAATGACTTAATAAAAACTTAATAGTGAAACACAGACTCCACCTACGAGACCTCGACATATGGTCCATAGATGTATCGACGCCACCGTACTGGCAAGGCGTCAATGAGTTCAGAGTGTTTGTTTTGGGGCTTTTTTGGTAAATGGATAAGTGTGGGACGATGAATCCATCTATGGAGACTCGATCATTCGACGGCTCGTCGCTTGGCTCGTCAATTCCACACTGCCAAAAATAGCTTTTTGGTCAAATAGAAGGGTCCTCCTCAAGGACCCTTAGGGAGGTCCTTGGAGAGTCATACCCGGACGTTTTGACCCTAAACACACTCTAATAGATGTTTAACATCTTTCTACCAAATTTCATTGAGTTCCAACTCTTAAAACCCCATGACACATGACAAGGCACACTAACCTCTATTTCACTAGTCTCCGGACGTCATAGACGTTCCTTAACGTTTTGACTATAAAACATCCTAAATGTTTCAAATACATTATTTTAGGTAATAAAATAGTATTACAAGTACTAGTTAATCATGAGGCTCTATATTAGGTCACAGACTTTTGGAGTGTTACATAATCCCCCCCCCCCTTAGGAACATTCGTCCCCGAATGACACCAAAATCTTTTGTAGCGAAAGGATAGACTCAATACTAGCAGCCCAACCAAAAATATATATAATCAAGATGAGTTACAACTCAAAGGAGTGCTATACGACTCCATACAACATAAAATCATACCATTTATAGATAGAAACTCAAAACATCAGTTACCACATATAAGAGCTCAACATCACAACATGAGGAACTACCTTCTAAATAATAACATGAGCTCACACAACATCAAGAGTCGCTTACGCCAAAACTTCATTCAAAACACATCAACATTTTCAATAATAATTTATGAATGCAGCAATACAATAAATACACAAATTAGTGCAACTCAAGCAAAAGAGCATTTTCCATGGAAACACATTTTTAGCATAAACCCTTTTATCATAAGTATGCATATTTTTGCAAAACAATTCAAATTCAGTTATACTCATTATCTTTATTATTATTAGGAATAACTAACCTTAGTTAGGGAAAAAATGAGGATAACGGGACTTCATGTTGGCCGGCCTCCCATGTTGCTCCCTCAACTAGGTGGCTTCTCTATAGGACTTTTACGGAGGCCACCGCTTTGTTTCTCAACTTCTTGACTTGGCGATCCAAAACATCTCCCGGAACCTCTTCATAATAAAGGCTCTCATCCACACCTAAAACTTCACTAGGAAGAATGGATACGGGATCACCAATATATTTCTTTAGCATGGAGACATGAATACCGGATGAACTGAAGATAGTTCACTAGGTAGTCTCAACTCATATGCAACCTTTCAAACCCCTTGCAAAACCTCATAGGGACCCACATACCGGGGACTTAACTTCCTCTTTTTGTCGAACCTCATCACCCCTTTTATATGTGAAATCTTCAAATACACCATATCAAGCACTTCAATTTCAAGATCCCTTCTTCTATTGTCGTCATAGGATTTTTGCCAACTATAGGCTGTTTTCAACCCATCCCTTATCAAAAAAACCTTCTCCAAAGATTCATAGATTATTTCGGTACCAAAGAGTGAAGACTCACCGACCTCAAACCACCCAACCGGAGACCTACATCTCCTACCATAAAGTGCTTCTAATGGATCCATGGAAATACTCTAATGGTAGCTATTATTATATAAGAACTCAATCAAAGCTAAGTGATTGTTCCAATTCCCTTTGAAATCTATCATACAATCTCTTAACATATATTCTAGGGTTTAAATAGTATGCTCCACTTGACTATATGTTTAGGGATGAAAAGCGGTTCTAAGCTTCACTTGATTAGCCAACCCTTTTTGAAAAGACCTCCAAAAACGAGAAGTGAATTGAGCACCTTTTTTTGATATGATGGACAAAGGGATCCCATTGTCACGATCCGATAGTATCTCCTAAAAGTTAGGGCATTCTTAAATCGGAACGCGGCATACTCGACCTCTTGGAAGTATCGTACAAGACCTTTCGTATCGTTTATCGCATATAGATATATGAGAAAAACTGTGAAATTAAAACTTTTCACAATATTCGAATAGTCTTTCAAAATCTCATTCATGTAAAAACCATAGGAAATACTAAGTCTCATGTCATCGAATCTTAGACTCGAATTATACTTGGGACACAGCCCATACAATAGAAATATAGTACTACTATGCTTCGAAATAAGAAACCAAAAGACATCTATGCCCTCTAGTCAAATGAGGACATACTTCAAACTTGCTTGAAAGATACTATAAACCAAGCTTCGCTCTTAAAATCACCTTCACCTATGAATCACTTTAGAGATAGATAAAAACATGGAATTAGTACAAACACATATACTAAGTATGACATAATGCATAAAATCATGAAAACGGACATTTAATAGATTTATGCTCCTTTTTATTAAAACATCATAGTATAAGCATAAGAACAACATTTAACACCTCAGAAACACAGGATATCACATAAGCATTTTAGTACTTTTTAAGAAATATTACAGTGAACTAAGTCAATGTTACAGTGAATTTCTTCAAGATTCACAGTGAACATATTTAGCATGCAACACGCACACTAAAATTTAAACTCAGACTCACTTAATTAAGACAAAGTGAGACCGTTCATACACCCTCTCTAAGCACACATAAATGATCCTTAATACCACCTATAATGAGATAATACACTTACAATGCACCAAACACATAAACATGAGATCCTCCTATCTAAGGTGATTCTAAGGTTCAGTTGAGCGAGTTATCGAGTGACCGCTCATACAATCCCTTTACACACACCTAAGAGATCCTTTCAAGTACCTAGTATAAGATCAATCTCACTTCATAAAGTAACATATATAAGATATGACATTCTCCTCATAAAGGTTATCAAAAGACATAATTAAGTAATTCAGGAACAGAATGCACTTACTTGACCTCTCCAATATTATCTAAATAATCCTTAAGACTACCTAAGTTTGGATCATGTTAAATGTGTCAACCAACTTCCGTAAGATTCTTTCTTAAGACTTCCCTAGGTAAGATATGAAGTCACCATTCATATTCCCCCTTCACACCTTAACTAGACAACCCTTAAACTAGTCTAGGTAAGTACTCATTCATTTAACATGCTCTCTAACTTAAGTCATTATCTTCATTAATTCATTTAAGAGGAATTCATCACATAAGGAATTTTAAGCAATGGTCTTGGAGAAGACCTAGGGACTCACTCACTAACATCTTCAAAGCCTATTATTCAATGTCTAAATAGAGTCCCATACCACCACCTAAACTTGATAAAACTTCTCCAATACTAGTAGGTATCCCATAAGATTAGAATAGGCAATAACCAACAGAGACCATGGTAGCTAAGCATGGAATCCGGAGTTGTAACCTACTCTGATGGAGGGTGTTCTACTTGACAATGGTAAAACTTAGACACATACCATGTAGGCACATGATTATGGAATATAAAGGGTCTTTTTGCACTATATCCTCATTCTTAACTAGAGCTACTTCCCTTACCATACTCACTCGGTGCCATCCTTTGTTCTCATACAATAATTCACATAAAGGATCACAGGAAGAGGTTACATACCTACTTCATAACCCAATCACATTCACCCTACCAAAGAGGTCCCCTAGGGCTTCCTGTCAATGGTGAAAAGGATAGCTTAATGATTTTCCTAAGGATGATTTCATGTTGTTCCAGCCAACCAACCTTAAGTCCACCATTCATACAAGAAAGGATAGCACTACGGCTTTCAACTTCAAGGATATCATAACTTTACAACTAGGTTGAAGGTTCCACATAAAGGACCTTCTTAGAAACATTCAAGGTCTCATGAAATTCATACATACAAGACTAAGAGGCTTTATTATCCTAAGTCACGACATCTCATATTCACGTTCATGCATGTATCAAGTAAGGGACACAAGTCTACCAAAACAAGACACACACATCATGACATATAACATCATTATCATCTATAAGTCACAGTATACACTACTATAACATCATAAATATAACCAGCATAGACTCATATAGTCAAGAAGGAAGAATCATGCATCAACTTTAAGACTACATGCATAAGGACATAGTCATAGTCTTACATGATCACCTAACAACATCAATAGAAGAACACATACTTTCACCTTAATCAACTACCCAAGTTATCTTAATATACCAAGTAGTGCCTACAAGGCCATGATCATCACAATACATAAAGTAACGCCAACGAGGCCACATCAATGACAATTATAACACATTGCACCGCCAACATAAGTGGACAATACCAATCACAACATAATTCAAGACCTACATTACATAAAATAAAGAGAATTAGGGCAGCGTACCACCAATCCATATTCTCACCACTTCAATCCATAGCTAAATCATCCATTACAATACCAAAAGGCCCTTAGCCAGGGCTATGATCATCAATCAAATACAGAAGTCATAATACTTAATGAATCTAGGTCAATTCAATATAGATTTATCAATCTAATACAACCTATATATCAATTCAATACAATTTTTCCATCATTCAATAGCCCATAGAAAACTACACAAGAATTCACAAGCATTGAGACAAGATCATAACATCCATAAAATATCCCATTTGAAGAGATTATGTTTTGAATGGGTTTATGAATATTTTATGTTAAAATCATAAAATTAACATCAATTCAATCAATATACAATGATTAAAAACTTTTTATGCAAGAACCAGGGCTAGATCACAAAATTGGAGAATTCATGTTCTTGATCATCTTTGAAAAATCATTTGAATTGACTCCTTGAAGAAATAGATTTCAAGGATGAAGAACCATACCTTAATTGTGATTAAAATCCCACAAAATTGATGGAGAAAACTTGAGAAAATCAGTCTTCTTCCTTGGAGCTTCAAAGCTTCAACAATGGAGTTTTGGAGAGAATAATGGAGAGTTTTTGTTTTGACATGAGAATTTTTATTTGATTGATGAATTTTTTAGGGGTATAAAAAGACTCAGTAACAATCAATAAGTCATACCCAAAATATCCCAGAACTTATTGGACATTTTAACCAACTCAAATTTGACTTAAAAATGATGCGAACAAATCTAGGAGTTTATTGCGCTTCGCGGAGGCATTTTCATATCTTGTTTTTGGAAAATACAGAATGGTTCGTTACAGACCCGCGTCAGAGGGCAAGAATTTTTACCTCTCAGTGCAAGTTGTGCGACGCCCAGCCATTGCTAGATTCTTGCTGGCGCAGCAGCTTGGCAGTCCCATGTTTGGGTCCTCTTTGGGGATCCTTTGGCTGGTCCTCGAGGCGTCGTTCTTGAATGCTTCAACCCTTTGGCTGGTCCTCGAGGCGTCGTTCTCGAATCCAAACTTAATATACTTCCTATAAACACTATTATTACTCGTATAAGTACCTCATAATATCATGACTCAAACACATGAGAACATAAAAACACATGAGACATATAGGTAATTAGTTGTCGAACGTCTTGGTCGTCCCTTGACGTTTGACTTCCAGTTCACCTAATACATTAGACACTACCTCATTACCATATTATAAACCATTTTATGACCTTAGAACCTCATCAAAAACATGTTGGCATCTAGTTCAACCTAGCTCATTTTCGAGGGTGTAACACTCATGAAGACTCACAATCTCATCAATGTAGATTGTTGCATAATCCTCCGCCGTATAAGCAGACTTAGCAGAAATAAAGTGAGCATATTTTGTCAATCTATCCACGATCACCAAAATAGAGTCATTTTTCCTCCGGGTTTGAGGAAACCCAACAACAAAGTCCATATTAATTTCCTCCCACTTCCAAGTAGGAATACTCATTTCTTGAATTAGACCACTAGAGTTTAGATGCTCATGTTTCACTTGTTGGCAATTCAATCACCTAGATAGGAACTCCGATATGTCCCTTTTTAATTCATCCCACCAATATACGTCTCTAAGATCACGATACATTTTTGTGGAACCCGGATGGATAGAATATCGGGAACCATGATCTTCCTTTAACACCCTATTCAACAAATCATAAATATCGGGTACACATAATCTATTTTGGTACCTTAGTACACCATCCCCCCTTGGGAGAATGACTCATTCAACTTACAAAATATCAATTTCTTCAACTCAATCAATAGCATATCAAGATGTTGCTTATACTTCACCTCAACCACTAAGGATGACTCAGAGTTGTTATGAATAACAAAACTACCATTGTTGGAATCTTTCAATCGAATACCCAATCTAGCAAACCAATGAACATCCTTCACTAGGTCTTTCTTCTTCCATATGAGACACCGTACCCATGGTCCTACGACTTAAAGCATTCGTTACCACATTAGCCTTGTCGGGGTGGTAGAGAATACTCATGTAGTTATCTTTCAACAATTCAAACCATCTTATTCAAAGGATATTCAACTCCTTTTGAGTAAACACATATTGCAGAATCTTATGGTCGGTATACACATCCACATGAACACCATACAAGTAATGCCTCCATATTTTCAAAGCAAACACTACGGCCGCTAATTCAAGATCAAAAGTTGGATAATTCTTCTCATGCACCTTGAGTTTTCTAGAGTCATAGCATAATACCTCCCCATTTTTCATAATAACACACCCCAAACCCACTCGGGATGCATTACAATATACCACAAAACCCTTGGTACCCTCCGTTAAAGTCAATATAATACTCTAAAAGTCTAAAGCCTAATCTATGCCTTAACATAAGATTTTAAGAGTTTTAACACTGTTTTAAGGTCAATATTAATGTATACAGGTCATTTATAATGTTTTAGAATCAAAGTGTCATGAAACATCCATGACGTTCGGAAACTAGTTCAAGAGGTGCTAGCGTGCCTTAGCCTATTGGACTAGGTTTAAGGAGTCGACATTCAATGAAATTTGGTGGTAAGGTGTATAACAAGTATTAGAGTTGGTTTAGGATCAAAACTTCCAGGTAAAACTCCCCAAGGACTAACCAAGGGTCCTTGAGTAGGACCTTTTCTTTTTGGCTTAAAGTTGTCTAAGACAGTAGCAATAGACGGTTACAAGCTACGAGGCATGCCCTGATCGATGAGGCGTCGATGGCCACCGTAGATTGTGTCCTTATTCAATCTTGTGAGGGTTAGTTTTGGCAAGTACCTGAACAAAATGACAGATGTGCATCATGGAAGGGAAACTGACCATCAACTGGCCTACGACCCGTAGGTTAGGATCTCGTAGGTCAGGTCACTATTTTGCTAGCACGTTTTAGGTTAGTTAAATTAATTAATTAATTAATTAGGTGTTTAGTTAATTATTTAGGGGTTAATTAGTTCTAAGTAATTTATTTAATGACCTCTATAAAGACCCTATCCTAATTAAACTAACCCAGCTCTCATAATCCCCAAAACCCAATTGCTCTTCCTTATCTCTACTTTCTCTCTCCCAAAGAAACTCTATAGAAGACCAAGTGAAGGATAGTTATAGTGAAAAAATAAGACTAATTGTACCCATCAATATTCATCAATTAACAAGGTATCGGATTTCTTTCACCTTTGGTATTCTTTCCCCGAAGTGTTCCTCCAAATTGATTTCAAAAAGATGAGTTTCAAGTGGGTTTTCTTCTATTACAAATTTGATCTTCTAAATTGTATTTTTATGGTTTATTTTGATTATTATACTTAAATTATGATGTATTATGATTCAGTTATGCAAGTTCTTGATGAATAAACCTAGTTTGGTAGATTAGATCATGAAATTAACCCAAGTCACTAACCCTTGGTTATGAACTAGGAATGAATTGTTTTGTAGTGATTGAATTGACTTCCTTATTGTGTTGATTACTACTGTGTGATGATATTACACCCATTGTTCGGTTGAATTGTATGGTTCATGGTAAAACCTTGTATGATGGCTTGTTAAGGAGATAGGGTAAGTCTTGTAATCTCAATCCTTTACTTCAATTATGATTACTTGTGTTTCGTGATTAAGTTGTATAAAAGTATACCTTATAATAAGATTGATTAGGGTTTGTATGATGTTGAATTGAAATGTCCTAATTTATGACTTGTGATTTGTTGGCTAAGATGGATTGATATAAGGATAGTGATGACTAACCTATGTGCCTTATCATAATGTGATTATGTAAATGTGATAACCTTACATGTGATTAAGCTATGATGACTATATAAGGGCTAGACCCTATGACCTAAACAAAGTTATGGTTTTTAATGAAAGACATTTCAAAAGGGACTCTAGCTTAGCATCGAGTGTACTAGAAGTGAGGAGTGTCCCTTCCCACATAAGAAAGGTAGGATCACTAATATACTCATGTGATTGGATACTATAATGCATGTAGTATAAAGAGGGTCCCAACTACGTCTCCTAGTTCTTGAACTATGTTGAAAAGTGTCCCTCCTTCTTTCAATATAAGGTTTCATGACACCGGATTCCACATTAGCTCAAGTGGTCTATGTCGGTTAAGGCAAGATGTTCCCAAAAGGTAAAATGAAGTAATAAAGTGAACTCTAACTAGGATGACCTAAGGAGTTTGGCTTAGTCTACGTAGGGGTATGGGACTCTACCTATACATTGCACTAGCTAGACTTGAAAGAAGTCTTAGAAGGATGTTCTTATATGCTTATAAATGTTAACTATATGTATATGTTGATCTTACATGTTAATGACACTATGTGATGTTGGTTTCACTTATGAACATGTGAATGGTCTCTATAACTAAGGTATGATGATGTTTACTCCGAATGATATAGTATGTGAAGTTGGGCATTGCTTATAGTTCTTATTGGGTTTACTTGATTGAATGAGATTATGGGGCCTTATTTAGTCATTGCACCAGTGGACTTAATGGGGGTTCATGAGTAATGGTATTGCTTTGGTTATGATGCTATGAACTCTTATACATGTTTGTTAATATTATAACTTGATGATAGAGTTATCTTGATTATGTGCTCATTTATGTTGATATGTATGTTCACTTGACTAGACTTGGTATTGTTGTTTTTATAATGTATATGGTATTGACTTAAGAAATGTGTACTTATTTATTGGTATTGGATCTTGAATGTGTATAAGGTGTTTTCAAAGTAAATTAGCATGTTTTAATGAAATGTCCTTTTTAGCATGATTTCTATGTTCTATGTGCATATGATTCCATACTTAGTACAAGTGATGTGCTAACCCCATTTCTCCTTTTTCCCCAATATTTTAAGTTTCGGTCATTGAAGGATTCCTTACCACTTTGAAGGAAGGCTTAGATCATTTCTCCAAGTGTGGGTATGTCCTCAAGTTCGAGGATGATGCCTTGCTATTACTCTAGTTATGGTTCTTTGTTAGTCTAAAGAAAATTAAATCATTCACATTGTTTAAGGATATTGTTGTAAGCCCTAAGTGGCATTTATACATTGTGTAAGGAGTTATGCCTATGTTGATTTGACTTCGTTTAGATGGTTAATATGAGACATCCCCTTTTAATACTATATTATGTATGTTGTCTATATGTGGCACAAATGTAGAAGACTATGTAATCTTCTTATATGAAGGGTCTATGTATACTCGATATAAATATAATATGTGTAAGCGAGAGATCTAAGTAAACCTCATTGAAGAATTTAAATTTTCTGCGTTTTTAACCTATGAAAGTAATGATGAATGCTAAGAGGCTAGTCTTAATCCTCTCTGAGGATGACGACGTTGGTTACGTCTACGGGGTACTTTTTGGATGCGACAAACTTTGTATCATAGCATGAGGTTGAAGATCCCTTTAAACGATGTCTCAATAAACCACGTCTATGTAAATTCTTATTTATAATTGTGAATCGCGCCACACTTATGAATGAGAGACTATGTGATGCTTAGAAACTCTCATCTTCTTGTATTCATATACCGTGCCTCTAGAATCTTGTTATGTTCTTTCACATAAACCTTGTATTGTGGTTATAGGTATGAATACTCGAAGATCAGCTGCTAGAAGGTCCGAGGAAGAAATTGCTAATGTGGGAGATCAAGACGACCAAGTGCCTCCACAAGATAACCAAGTACCTCCACTTGAAAAAGTTACTGTAGGTGATCAAGTTCTGAATGTTCCTCCAACGATGAACGATAGAGATATAAGGGCAACCTTTCTAACTTTAACTCAAGCTAGGAACTTTTAAGCTAATGTCATCACTTCTCAAGTTCAAGCTACGACGTCCAAAATGATTAGGGAGGTTGGACCTCGAGTGCTTCAACATGATAACACTATGGCATCGCGTTTGAGAGACTTTACTAGAATGAGTCCACCTATGTTCTTTGGGTCGAGGTCAGATGAGGACCCTCAATATTTTGTCGATGAGGTTTATAAGATTCTCTATTATATGGGTGTGAACTAAATTGAGAAGGCCAAGTTAGCGGCTTATCAACTCAAAAATGTGGCCCAAACTTGGTATGTGCAATTGAGGGATAATAGGGGACTAAGAGGCGGTCCGGTGACTTGGGAGATCTTCAAGAGGGCTTTTCTTGATAGGTTATTTCCTAGAGAGATGAAGGAAGCTAAGGCGGAAGAATTCATCAACCTTCATCAAGGAGGTATGAGTGGACTTGATTTTTTTTTGAAGTTCACTAAATTGTCCAAGTATGCTCCATCTTTGGTGTCAAACCCAACGGATGAGATGAGTCGTTTTCTTACGAGGGTGTCCGATGACTTAGTGGAAGAATGTCATTCGGCTATACTTCATGATAATATAAATATCTCTCATCTCATGGTTCATTCTCAACAAATAGAATAAACTAGGTTAAGGAGAAATAGTAGGGAGGCCAAGAAGGACAAGTCTTATGAAGGTGGTTACTCTAAGTGTAGGATTGACATTCAAGAGAAGCCTAGGTTCAAGAAGAGGTTTCCTAGTCAAGTTCCTACTAAATTTCCGAAGGCTCGTAATGATAGGGTGTCTAACACTGAGTCTCAAAAGGGAAGAGGTACTAGCTCACCAAGAAAGAAGCAAACTTGTGAAAAGTGTGGCGAAAAGCATTATGCTGATTGTCTTGTTGGGATGGACAATTGCTTTGGGTGTCGCAAGAGTGGACACAAGGTTAGGGATTGCCCTAATGTGAAAGGGAAAGACAAAGGAAGCGGGCTAACTCAAACTAGTGGTTCAAATGATGATGCTCCAAAGAAGAATCAATTCCATGCACTTCGTTCTAGAGGTGAACATGAAGTTCTCAGATGTGGTGACCGGTATGTTACAAGTCTTCTCTATTAATTTTGATACTTTACTTGATCCGGGTGCTACATTATCGTTTGTTACTACCTTGATAGTTAAGAAGTTTAAAATTTTGCCCGATATTCTAAATGAAGCTTTCATTGTAACTACCCCTGTAGGTGAGTCGGTGGTTGCGAACATGGTATATAGAGATTATCATATAATGTTGCCCAATAGATTTACTCATATTGAACTAGTAGAACTTGATATGCTCGATTTTGATGTCATTTTGGGAATGGATTGGTGGCATGATTTATTTGCTTCCATTGATTGTAGAACGAGAATTGTTTCCAAATGAACCCGTATTAGAGTGGAAGGGGGGAAATTCTACTTCTAGAGGTCGTATTACCTCTTGTCTTAAGGCTTGTAAAATGATCTCAAAAGGGTGTTTATACTAAGAGTCAAAGGTTTAGACTCCGAAAACTCTCCCATTGAGTTAGTCCCTGTAGTGAGAGAATTTCTGGAGGTCTTCCGTAATGATCTTTCGGGAGTCCCTCTCATACGGGAAATTGATTTTGGCATTGACTTTCTACTGGATACGAACCCCATTTCAATTTCTCCTTATCAGATGGCTCCGGCCAAATTGAAAGAGTTAAAGGCTCAAGTCAAGGACATACTAGACAAAGGCTTCATTAGACCTGTATTTCTCCATAGGGTGCTCCGATATTGTTTGTGAAGAAGAAAAAAGGGTCCCTTAGAATGTGCATTGATTATCGCCAACACAATAAAATCACTATTAAGAACAAGTATCCTCTCCCTCGAATTGATGAATTGTTTGATCAACTCCAAGGGTCAAGCTAATTTTCTAAGATCAACTTGAGATCAGGGGTGGGGGGAGGTATCACCCACTTAGGGTGAGAGGTGAGGATATACCAAAAAATGTCATTTACGACTACATATGGTCACTATGAGTTCTTAGTGATGTCCTTTGGTCTCATGAATTCCCTGGTGGCGTTTATGGGCCTCACGAATTGGGTATTTCAAAGCTACCTAGATTTATTTGTCATTATATTCATTGACGACATCTTGGCATATTCAAAAAATAAGGTTCAACACATGGACCATTTAAGGGTGGTGTTACAAGTGCTTAAGGAGAATCAACTTTTTTCCAAGTATAGAAAATGTGAGTTTTGGTTGACGTTGGTGGCGTTTCTTGGTCATATCATATCTAGTAAGGGGGGTGAGATAGATCCAAGAAACACGTAGCAGTCAAGAATTTGCCTAGACCATTGAATCCAATAGACATTAGAAACTTTTGGGTCTAGCGGGATACTATAGGAGGTTTGTGGATGGTTTTGCATCCATTGCATCTCCTTTGACTATTTTGACCCAAAAGAATGTGAAATTTGAGTTGTCGGAGGCATGTGAAAGAAACTTCCAAATCTTGAAAGAGAGTCTTACCTCCATTCTGGTATTGACTTTACCGGAGGTTACCAAAGGCTTCGTTGTATATTGTGATGCATCCCAAGTGGGCTTAGGGTGTGTACTTATGCAACATGGAAAGTAGTGGCTTATGCTTCTAGGCAACTTATGGTTCATGAGAAGAATTATCTAACCCGTTATCTTGAGTGGTATTCACTTAAAAATATGGAGGCATTATTTGTATAGTGTCCATGTTGATGTGTATACCGACCACAAAAGTGTTCATATGTGTTTACTCAAAAGGAGTTGAATCTCCGGCAGAGAAGGTGGTTAGAATTAATGAAAGATTACGACATGAGAACATACTACCACCCCGAAAGGCCAATGTGGTTGCGGATGATCTAAGTCGTATGACCATGGGTAGTGTGTCCCGTGTATAAGAAGCCAAGAAAAACCTAGTGAAATATGTTCATAAGTTGGTTAGATTGGAAGATTGTCCGAATGGTGGTTTTATGGTCCATAATAACTCTGAATCATCTTTGGTGGTTGTGTAAAGTCTAAGCAACACCTTGATCAACTATTGATGGAGTTGAAGGAGTCAGTTATTGGTAAGCTTAATGAGTCATGTTCCTTAGAGGGGTGATGGTGTCTTGAGGTATCAAGGATGGTTGTGTGTACCCAATGTTGAAGAATTGAGAAACTGTATTCTTGAGGAAGCTCATGGTTCCCATTATTACATTCATTCGGGTTCTAAAAATATGTATCATGACCTTAGAGAAGTGTTATGGTGGAAAGGCTTGAAAGGGGACATAGCGGAATTTGTTAAAAAAATTTCCAAATTGCCAACAAGTGAAAGTCGAACACCAAAAGTTGGGTGGTTTACTTCAAGAAATCCAAGTTCCCACTTGGAAGTGAAAAGATATTAATATGGTTTTCGTGTTAGGTTGTCCTCGGCCACAAAAGCAACAGGACTCCGTATGGGTGTTAGTGGATAGGTTGACCAAATTCTCTCATTTTATTCCTGTTAAGTCCACTTAGTCGGTGGATGATTATGCAAGGATATTCATAGACGTGATTGTATGTCGCCATGGTATTCTGTTATCTATAATATTGGATAGGGGTGCACAATTCACATCTATGCTTTGGAGGTCATTCCAAAAAGGGTTAGGTACCAAGGTAAAACTAAGCCTCGTTTTTCATCCCCAAACGGATGGTCAAACGGAGCTTACTATTAAAATTCTTGAGGATATGCTTAGAGATTGTATAATTGACTTCAAACGGAATTGGGATAGAGACTTGCCTTCGGTTGAATTTTCCTACAACAATAGTTACCATTCATCTATATATATAGCTTATATTGAGGCCTTGTATGGTAGGATATGTAGGTCTCCAATTGGATGGTTTGAAGTGGGTGAGTCTTCAATTTTGGGTCCCAAATTGATTTATAAGACTTTGGAGATAGTTCATATAATAAGGAATTGCTTGAAAACAGCCTATAGCCGGCAAAAGTCTTAAGCCGACCATAGGAGGAGAGACTTAGAATTTGAAGAAGGGGATAAGGTTTATATAAAAATTTCACATATGAAAGGGGTGGTGAGATTTGGCAAGAAAGGGAAATTGAGTCCTCATTATGTGGGTCCTTATGAAATCTTGAAAAGGGTTGGTAAGGTTGCATATGAGTTGAAGTTACCTAGTGAATTGGTTTCGGTTCATCCGGTGTTCCATGTTTCCATGCTTAAGAAGTGTATCGGTGATCCCGAGTCCATTCTTCTTATTGAGGGTCTAGGCGTGCAAGAGAACCTCTCTTATGATGAGGATCTGATTGAAATCCTTGATACACAAGTAATGGAGTTAAGGAACAAGGAGGTGGCTTCCGTAAAGGTGCTATGGAAACCACCTAGTTGAGGGCGTGTAACAACCCGCAAGTACACCCTAGAAGTTAGAGCATTCTTGTGTCGCCACACGGCAAATGAGACTTCAAGAAGTTCATAAAATCCACTCGTATCATTCATTGCATAACAAACATTCTAAAATGAGCAAGAATTTAAAGCTTTCTTCACACACGAAGAACTCTTTCCATTATCAATACGCAAACGGAAGACTTCCATTTAAAACGTTAAACCTTTACAACATCTCATTGAACCATCTAAACTTTGGAGTATACAACACTTGGGTCTAAACTCATAAAAGACATAAAATAGAGACAAAGACATAAAGGAACATGTGGATATTGTTCTCAAATCAATGAGGACGCACCAATACTTCATCTTCAACCCTTAGAAACTTATCCATCCTCCATGGCATATCAAGACTTCCAAGTCCCTAGACTTTAGTTAAAAAGGGAAAAGAAGGGGTTAGCAAATTAGATGCACTAAGTATGAAAGTCATGCAAAAACCATAAAAAGGGACATTTAGTGAATAACATGATTTTCATGAATTTTTTATTAAGACTTCAGACTATAAGCATAAGAACAACATTAAACATCTTAGGAACACATAAGAAATCATTTAAACAATTATTCACATTTTAAAATAACTTCACTGTAAGCAAGTTCACTGTTACTGTGAAGCCTATCAACGTTACATAAAGCACTTCCTAGCATGCAATCCTCTCACTAAAAGCTATCCTAAGACTCAGTTAACTAAGAAAAAGAGAGACCGCTCATACACCCTCTCTAGGCAGACCTAAATGATCCTTACGACCACCTATAATGGGATACACACCAATCACATAAACATGAGATCTTTTACCAAAGGTGATTCTAAGTCTCACTTGAGTGAGGTGTGAAGTGACCTACCATACAATCCCTTACACACATACTTAAGAGATCCTATAGATTACCTAAGAAATCATTCTCACTTAATAAATCAATACATAGATAATATGACATTCTCTTTCCAAAGGCTATCAAAAGACTTAATTAAGTAAATCAAGAAGATAATGTCCATGATAGACCTCTTCAAGATTACCTAAATAATTCTTAAGACTACCTAAGGCTTAGATCTTGCCAGCATAGTCAACCAACTTCTCTAACTAGAGTCATTCTTAATGCTTATCAGGTAAGATACGAAGTGACCATTCCTATTCCCCGTTCACACCTTAACTAGACAACCCTTAACCACTCTAGATAAGTACTTCTTCATTTACCATACTTTCTTCACTTAAGTCATACATTCCTTAGTTCGTATAAGACATATTCATCACATAAGCACATTCAAGTAATGGTCTTGGAGAAGACCTACGGACTCTAACTAACACCTTCAAAGCCTATTGTGCAATGTCTAGATTGTGTTCCATACCACCACCTAAACTTCATAGAACTTCTCTAATGCTAGTAGGTATCCCACATGATGAGAATAGGCAATAACTAACATAAACCATGATAGCTAGACATGGAATCCGGAGTTCTAACCTACTCCGGTGACGGTGTTCTACTTACCAAGGGTAGAAGCATGACACATCCTATGTAGGCTTATGGTTAAGGAATATAAAGGTCTTTTATGCACTCTAGTCTCATTCTCAAGTAGAGCTACATTGTAATCTTGTCAACTTTTCAAGTAGAGCTACTTCCCATAACACACTAACTCGGTGCTAGCCTTTGTTCTTATAGAGTAATTGATATTAAAGGATTACATAAAGTGGTTCCATATCTAGTTCATATCCCTATCACATTCACCCTACCAAAGAGGTCCACTAGGGATACCTTTCAATGGCAACTAAGATAGCTCATCATGACTTTATTAAGGATGATATGATGTCGTTCCAGCCAATCAACCCTAAGTCCATCATCGTTTACATGAAGGATACCATTACGGCTCTCGACTTCAAAAGTTCATAACCTTAACACTTGGTTTAAGGTTCCACGTACATGACCTCCTTATCATCATTTAAGGTCTCACATAGAATTCATTCATACATGACAAGTGTGCACTAAGCTTACCTAGTCTAGACATATCATATTCTCATATCCTTCATACATGTATCAAGTAAGGGAGACAAGTCTACTAAAACAAGACACAACATTCTTTACTTTATTCCATATATCATATCATTCTTTGAAGCTCTTAGGAATGACCCTTATCATCTTTATGTCATCCTATACATTACTATAATATCATCAATATAACCATCATAGACTCATATAGTCAATTAGGAATAATCATGCTTCAACTATAAGACTACACACATAAGACATAGTCATAGTCTAATGATATGCTCAAACTTACTTCTCAAATAAGAAGTAAAGAGGTCGTATCAAGTAAAGAACCCAACTAATGAGGTTGGGGTCGTTCCCACGAGAAAAATAGTTCAGACTTAACTTCACTCTGTTATTAATATTATTTAGTCAATTATTTCCTTAGAAAACAAAAGACAATAAAAGGGGGGTTTATTTCTAAATTAACAAAGATAACTAACTAAATTAAAGTAACCAGCTAACAGAATCACACCTTGGATTTTAATCAATTACTAAAAGTAACTAGGGTTTAAGTGTTCCCCACAGGTTCCTAACTTAATAATTCTAGCTGTAACAATTCTTTCCTAGTATCTTGCATGCAAAGTGATAAGTTATGTATTTCTAAATCCTTGGTCCGGCATCTAGAAAATTTCACTCCGCACCTTGGTCCGGCTATGTGTGTTGCTATACTAACCCTTACCTTTACCTCATATTAAGCATTGTATTCGATATTTGACTAAGTTATTACCTCGTACCAATTAATACTAGCCTATTAGATAGTATATACTAAATCTATGTTGATAATTCTTTTCCTATTATCTACCTCCTTGGTCCGGCAAGTAGCATTAAGGAAGTTCTAACGTTGGCCATCCGTTTAAAAGACTTCTAAGTGAAAGAATTATAAATACATGCAAGACACTATTCTAGAATTGTTATTTTAGTTAAATTTTACCTCATTATTCACCCATGGTTCCCACAACCCTAGTTATGGAGTTTAGTTACCCATAGTCATAATCATAATATTCATATATGTAATATAATAATTCATGCACTTACTTCAATGAGAAAGAATAAAATCCAGAAGTTCACTTGATTAATCAACAATGCACCAACAATCAATTCCAGAAAAAGTGTCTCAATTACAGAAGAGTCTAAAAACTATATGAGAGTCTAACCCCAAAAACGAGGTTTTTCCAACTATTTATAAAAAAAAACCTAATAAAAGAAGGAATCTAATTGCTGAAAATCTGTCAAAATGTCGCTAGGTCGACGGACCTCGTGACGGGCCATCGTGGTCACGACGGGCCATCATGGCCACCGTCATCCTATACTTTACAGATCCATCTGCTGCTTTCTTCATTACCCTCGATGAATAGGTATGGCGGACCGTTTCTATCATGACGGTTCGTCGAGGGTCTCCGTTCCATAACACTTGAACTTCTTTGAATTTAGGTACTGGGACTACTTCTCTGATCATCACGGCGAACCAGCAGGATGGACCGTCATGGCTACGACTGTCCCTTATGAACTTCGTAATCCCACACTTAGCAGACTTCCCCATCTTCCTTCGGCAGTTTCACTACGATGCCACCTATGGACCGTCACAAGCACGACGGACCGTCACAAGCTCCGTAGGTGGTAACTTTTCTGCATTTCTTGCTCAAAAACTTTCGCGTTCATCTTTAGATAGATTTCCTGCAAATAAAGAGAACCTTACATAAAAATCAATACAAAAAGGCTTTTGGACACACACTAAACTTAAGGAAAAAAACATTAAAAATACCATAAAACTACGGTATATCATCTAACATGATCACCTAACATCAATAAAACACATACTTTCACTTAATCACATGTATATAGATATGCTCATAATCCACATAAATCAACTATACAAATCATCATTATACTTCAAGTAGTACCCGCCAAGGCCATGATCATCATAATACATAAAGTCACGCCTACAAAACCACATCAATTCACATAGCACCGCCACCATAAGTGGACCATACCAATCATCATTGTAATACAAAAGCTATACATAATAATAAGAGAGTTAGGGAAGCATAACACCCATTCAATCTCACTATTCAATCCAAAGCTAAATCATCCAATTCAATATCATAAGGCCCTTACCCATGGCCATGAACATCAATCAATACATAAAATATAATACTCAATGAATCTAGTTCAATTCAATATAGATTTATCAATATAAGACCAATTAGACATCTATTGAATACAATTCTTACATCATTCAATATCCCATAGAAAACTACAATAGAATTCATAGGCATTAAGTCAATATCAATTCAATAAGGTAAATATTCAATGGATCTAATAATACAAAATACTCAATTGATCAAATTTAAACAGCCTATAAACCGTACAATCATAATCTATACATAAATCAAGAGTCCATAACAATTTACACATGAATTCATTAATATCAAAGCATGATCACATAACATATATTTTAGTCAAATTAAGAGATTTGAGAATTTCAAGGGTTCATGGATTTCATTGGAAAATATAAATTATACATCAATAATATCATATCTTATGGTTTTAAAATGTTAAGTGCAGGAACCCAAGACTTAGAGTAGAAATTGGACTTTTTCATCTTTTTGAAATCTTTGAAAATCATCTTTGAAATTGACTATCAGGTGATAGAAACCCTTACATGAATAAATCTTATACCTTATTAGAAGAATCCAATGATAATTGAACAATACACTCCATTGAAGATCCATATTCAACCTCTATCTTCACCTTGAGCTCTCATGGAGGTTTTTGAAGAAACTTTAGGAGGGAATGGGTTTTGATCTAGGTTCTAGGGTTTAAATGAGATTTTTATGACTTATACACTATTAAAATACCCATAAAAAAACTAAAATAACCGTCCTCCAATTTTCAAAGAATTGGTTGAATTTCCCAAAAAAAAAAAACAAGTCCTAACAAAAAGCTGGCAGATTAATCAGCACCATCGATGCCCTAGCATCGACAGTCCGTGGGTGAGACCACACCCCGTTTATGGGTTTATTTAGTTGCTTCTGGATATCCTCAACCTGCACACTACATGTCTCCATCGACGCCACCCATCGACGGGCCATCGTTTGGGGCAGTCGATTGCCATTGCCTAGCGGTGTTGAACTCCAAGTTAGGGTCCTCCTTCTAGGGCCCCTTGTGGGTCCTAGGTGGAGTCGTACCCGGACGTTAAACCTATAAACATGTTCATATATGTATTAGGAACATCTCCAAACAAGTACAACATCAAACAATCCACGCAACATGCTAAAACACATCTAAACTCACTAGGACGTGAAATGGCTATCTTCCTAACGTCAGCGGACGTTCTTGGATGTTTGACGTCCAAACCTTACCAAACCCAACATTCAGACTCTAAGAACTATTATAAATCATATAAGGACCTCATAAACTCATTACTCACACATAAGCACATGAAAACACATAAGGCACATAGGTGATTAGTCGTCAAACGTCTTGGTCGTCCCTTGATGTTTGACTTCAAACTTTACAAAAATCTTGAGACAGTTCCTCAAACATCATTTTAAACCATCATATGACTTAAAAACTTCATGTCACACACATTAGGCCCTAGGTTCACATAATTCATTTTTGGAGGTGTTATAGGGTGCAACATGGGAGGCCAAGGCCGACATGAAGTCATGTTACCGTCATCTATTTTACAAGTAAGGTTAGTTGTTCCTATTTATAGTGAAATAATGATTTTATTTGAAGTTGACTTGATTTTTTGTAAAATATTGAAATTTATGTGTTGTGACATTGATTTATAGTGAATTATTCCTACAGAAGTGAAAGTTTTAAAAAAAAATAGTGCACTTTTACTTAATCTGAACTTATGTGTTGTATTTTGGTATGTTTTTCCTTATTTATTTATATTGATCATGATGAGCTCTTATGAGTTGAAAATGATGTTTTGAGTTGCATTGTGAAAAAAGGCCATGTGGTTATGTTGATTTGAATTTAAACTCATAGTTTTACATGTTGTTGTTGGTTGGGCTTCTAATCTTGACTGTATTTCTTCCTTTCAAAGAATTTTAGTTGTATTGATCATGATTATATGTGTTGAACAATGCTATGGCATAAGTGAACACACATGTAGTGAATGTTGAGCTTTTATGAGTTGAAAATGATGTTTTGAGTTGCATTGTGAAAAAGTCCATGTCGTTATGTTGAATTGAATTTAAACTCATGTTTTTACATTCTGTTGTAGTTTGGTCTTCTAATCTTGAGTGTATTTCTTTCTTTAAAAGAATTTTAGTGTCAACGTTCCTTAGGGGGGATAATGTAATACTCCGAAAGTCTAAAGCCTAATCTAGAGTTTAACATGAGAGTCTAAGANATATATATATGTATATATATATATAATTTATGAAGTTTTAGAATCAAAGCATCAAGAAACGTCCATTACGTTCGGAAATCAGTTCAAGAGGTGCTAGCGTGCCTTAGCCTTTTTGACTATGTTTAGGAGTTGAAATTCAATGAAATTTGGTGGTAAGGCGTCTAACACGTATTAGATTTTGTTTAGGGTATAAACTTTTGGGTAAGACTCCCCAATGATCAACCAAGGGTCCTTGGGGAGGACCTTTGCATTTTGGCTAAAAGTTGTCTAGGACAGTAGCCATCGGCGGTTGCAGACTACGAGGCGTGGCCTAATCGACGAGGCATCAATGAACACCGTCAATGTTCCCTTATTCAATTTCATCAAGGGTCATTTTGGCAAGTCTCTTACCAAAATGACAGATGTACAGCACTGAAAGTAGACTGACCGTAAACTAACCTACGGCCGTAGGTTGGGGTCTCGTAGGTCGGGTCATTGTTTTGCTGCCACATTTTAGGTTAGTTAAATTAATTATTTAGGGGTTAAGGGAGTTCTTATTAAGTTAGTTGATGACCTATATAAATACTATATCCTAATTAAGCTAACCCAACTCTCATAATTCCCAAAAACCCAATTGCTCGTCCTTCTCTCTACTTTCTCTCCCAAAGAAACTCCATAGAAGACCAAGTCAAGGAGGGTTCTAGTCAGAAAGAAGACTACTTTTCTCCATCAATATTTATCAATTAATAATGTATGGAAGGGATTCATTTCACCTTTAGGGTTCTTTCCCCAAAGTGTTCCTCCAAATTGATTTCATAAAGATGAGTTTCAAGTGGGTTTTCTTCGATTACGAATTTGATCTTCTAAATGTATTGTTTATGGTTACTTTTGATTTTTATAATTATGTTATGATGTATTGTGATTAAATTATGCTAGTTTATAACTTAGTTTGGTAGATTAGATCATGTAAATTGACCCAAGTCCCTAACCCTAGGTTATGAACTAGTGATGAATTGTTGTGTAGTGATTGAATTGACTTCATTATTGTGTTGATTACTATTGTGTGATGATATTACATCCATTGTTGGGTTGAATTTGATGGTTTATGGTAAAACCCTGGATGATGGCTTGTGAAGGAGATGGGGTACGTCGTGTGATCTCAATCCTTTACTTCAATTACAATTACTTGTGTTTAGTGATGAAGTTGTATCGAAGTATTCCTTATGATAAGATTTATTTGGATTAGTATGATGTTGAATTGAAATGTAATGATTTATGACTTGTGATTTTTTGGCTAAGATGTATTGATATAAGGATGGTGATGACTTACCTATGTGCCTTATCATAATGTGATTATGTAAATGTGCTGACCTCACATGTGTGAATTGTAATGAAAGGACAATACTCATGCAATTCCTATTAAGCTATGATGATGACTATATAAGGGGTAGACCCTATGACCTAAACTTAGCACCGAGTAAACTAGAAGTGAGGAGTGTCCCTTCCCACACAAGGAAGGTAGATCACTAATGTACTCATGAGATTGGAGTCTAAAATTCATGTAGCATAAAGAGGGTCCCAACTACGTATCGTAGTTCTTGAACTATGTTTCCCCCATAGGAATACTAGCTAGTAGATCCACATAGATTCTATGGACATGCTCCAATGGTAACTATTATTGTAGGAGAACTCAATCAATGGTAGGTGATCATTCCAACTTCCCTTAAAATAAATAACCCGGGCTCTTAATATATCTTCTAGGGTCTGTATGGTACGTTTCGCTTGACCATTTGTCTGAGGATGAAATGCGGTGCTAAACTTAACTTGAGTACCTAAACCCTTATGAAATGCTTTCCAAAAATGAGAAGTGAATTGGGACTTCTATCCGAAATGATGGACAAAGGAATCCCATGAAGACTCAGAATGTCATTAATGTAGATTCTTGCATACTCTTCGGTCGTAATGTAGAGTTAATGGGGATAAAGTGGGCAGATTTGGTCAACCTATACACAATAACCCATATTGAATCATTTTGCCTCCGGGTTTGAGTCAACCCAACAACAAAGTCCATATTGATGTCTTCCCACTTCCAAGTAGGAACATCCATGATTTGGGTAAAACCACCCAGTTGTAGAGGCTCGGCTTTGACTTGTTGGAAATTTGGACACTTAACAACAAACTCCGCTATATCACTTTTTAAGCCATTCCATCAATAGACCTCCCGAAGGTCATGATACATTTTGGTGGCACCCAGATGTATAGAACAACGGGAACCATGGGCTTCTTCTAAAATTCTATTTCTCAAATCCTCCACATCCGGTACACATAACCTCTCTTGGTACCTAAGAACATCATCCCCCCTTGGGAGAATGACTCATTGAGCTTACCAAGTACCAATTCCTTTATCTCCACAAATAAGGGATCAAGATGTTGCTTAGATTTCACCTCAACCACTAATGGTGACTCTGACTTATGATGGACCATAAAACCACCATTTGGAGAATCTTCTAAACCACACCTAAGCAAGCCGACCTTTGAACATCTTTAAGTAGTTCTTTATTTTCTTGTTCCACATGAGACACACTACCCATGTCGTAATCCTTAAAAAGTTCTAACCATCTTCTCTATCGGAGATTCAACTCCTTATGTGTAAACACATATTGAAGAATTTTATGGTCAGTACACATATGAACATTCACAACCATACAAGTAATGTCTCCATATCTTCGAGGAAAAAAATACTACAGCTAACTCAAGGTCATGAGTTGGATAATTTTTCTCATGAAATTTGGGTTGCCTAAAGGAATAACATATCAATTTGACATGCTGCATGAGGACACATCCCAAGCCCACTCGGAAAGCGTCACAATACACTATAAAACCTTCATTACCCTCCGATAAAGTCAATACCAGAGTGGAGGTAAGCTTATATTTTAACTCTTGGAAACCTTTTCAACAAGCTTCCGACCACTAAAACATTCATCTTCTTTTGGGTCAAGGCTGTCAAAGGAGAAGCAATATATGAAGATCCATCAACAAAGCTTCTATAGTACCCAGCTAGACTCAAGAAACTTCTTATGTCAATGGGAGTTAAAGGTCTCGGCCAATTTCTTAACCACATTCGTCTTCTTCGGATCGACCTCTATGACCTCAAAAGAGATAATATGTCCAAGAAAAGCAACGGACCTCAACCAAAATTCACACTTACTAAATTTGGTATAAAGCTGGTGTTCTTTTAGGACTTGCAAGGCAAACCTCAAATGACTCTCATGCTCATTTTCATTCTTGGAGTATATCAAAATATTATCAATGAACACAATCATAAATGAGTCGAGGTAATCCTGAAAAACCCTATTAATTAAGTTCATAAACGTCGTCGAGGCATTTGATAACCTAAAATACATCACTAGAAATTCATAGTGACCATATCAAGTTTGGAAAGCTATTTTGGGAACGTCTTCTCCTCTCATCCTAAGTTGGGATATCCTGATTTTAAGTCTATCTTGGAAAAGTAGCTAGCACCTTGGAGTTGATCAAATAGTTCATCAATACGAGGGAGAGGATACTTGTTCGTTATGGTGATCTAATTGAGTTGATGATAATCAATGCACATTCTAAGGGACTCATCCTTCTTCTTCACAAACAAGACCGGAGCACCCCATGGATAAATACTAGGATGAATGAAACCCTTGCATAGTAAATCAAAGTTGGAGCTTCAACTCTTTCAATTCGGTCGGATCCATCTGATATAGAGGAATTGAAATGGGATTCGCATCCGGTAACAAGTCAATGCCAAAGTCAATTACCCATTTGCGAGGAACTCCTGTAAATTCATTAGGAAAAACCCTCCAGAAATTCTCTCACTACGGGTACCGACTCAATAGAAGGAGTTTCACATTCTAGATCTTTAACCCTCACCACATGTTATAGACAACCCTTGGATATCATCTTACAAGCCTTCAAGCAAGAAATGATTTGACCCCTTGGCATAGAATTTCCCCCCTTCCACTCTAAAATAGGTTCATTTGGAAATTGAAGCTTCACTACCCTCGTTATACAATCTATGCAAGAAAAGAAGTATGAATGCAATCCATACCATAAATGATATCAAAATCAAACGTGTCAAGTTCTAACAAATCCATAAGAGTAACTCTATTGGGAAGCATTACATGACATTTCCTATAAACTATCTTTGAAACTACCGAGTCACCCATTGGGGTACAAATCGAAAGGGTTAAATCAAAACATCGGGAAGTATATCAAACTTCCTAGCTACCAAAGGTGTAACATAAGAAAGGGTAGCACCGGTGTCAAGCAAATCATAAACATTAATAGAGAAGCTAAGAAGGTAAGATCCTTTGAAAGTGGCTCTTCTAAGAGTAGGCATCACATCCGGAGAGCACCCCCCCCCCATATGTACCGGTGTCGTCGTCCTCAAAGAGGACTCAGACAAGACCTTGGAATTCGTCATAACATATCATTGGTTAAAAGTCACGGAAAATTAAAACTTTTACATATACTAAGTGAAGTCTACTTAGACTTCTCGGTTATCATACATTAAAGCTTACTTAGGATTCTCCATTTATCTTCCTTCGGCGAATCTCCTCTAATTGTTGTGCATGAACCATCAACCTAGAAAGATTCATGTTGTCATGAAGCATAGCTGCACGGAATTCTTCTTCAAGCTGTTCAGACACGCCCGTTACATAATGGCTCATTTCATCCCTATCATTTGAAACCAAAGAGGAAGCATATTTGGGAAACTTAATGAACTTTAAGGAGTATTCCCTGACATCATACCTCCTTGATGATGGTTGATGAACTCTTCTACCTTAGCTTCCCTTTGCTCCCTTTCAAAGAACCTATCAAAAAGAGCCTTTTTGACGATCTCCCAAGTCACTGGACCTCTTAAAGCCGACTATCCTTCCATTGATGGTATCAAGTCTAACCACGTCCTTAAGTTGATAGGGAGCAAGCTCGGCCTTTTTCAGTAGTACTCACCCCCATAGCAAATAAAATCTTATAGACCACATCAAGGAAGTCTTGGGGGTCTTCATCAACCTTGGATCCAAAGAACATATGAGGATTCATTCTTGTAAATATCTCAAACGGGTAGCCATAGTACTAGCATGTTGGTTATCTCGAGGTACAACCTCCCGGTTAGCTTGTGTCGTCATGGCTTGAGCTTCAGTAGTGTTGGCTTGGGCCATTTGGAGAAGGGTTGCGTCACCTCACCATCTTTCATGGCTAGAGCATTGATCGGAACTTGATCATTCACAACAACTTTCTCTTAACAAGGAACTCGATTGCCCTGGGGGGTAGCTCCCGCATTAGCGACCTCCTCTTCCACTCTTCTAGAGGTTGTCCTTCTAGTGTCCATCGCTTTTAACCACAAGAAAGGGATTAGATGCTAAAAGACACATAGTGTCAAAACTCTAGAGGCACGACATATGATTGCCAAGAAAAGAGAATTTTCCTTATCATCACATAGTCTCTGATTCATAATTGTGGCGCGATTTACAACCATGAAAAAGACACTATATAAATGTGGTTTAGTGAGACACCGACCCTAGGTTATTTAACCTCATGCTCTGATACAAAATTTTGTCACATCCAGATAGCACCCCAAGATGTAACTGGCGTCGTCATCCTCGAAGAGGACTTAAACAAGCCCTTAGCATTCGTCTTTACATATCATTGGTAAAAAATCGTGGAAAATTAAAAACTTTTATATATGTGATACGCTCAAACTTACTTCTCAAATAAGAAGTAAAGCGGTCGCGTCAAGTAAATAACCCAACTAGTGAGGTTGGGATCGTTCCCACGAGGAAAATAGTCTAGACTTAACTTCAACTTGTTATTACTATCGTTCGGTTGATAACTTCCTTAGAAAGTAAAAACATAAAAAGGGGGGGTTTGTATTTCCTAATGAGTAAAAATAACTAGCGAAATTGAAAGAGACACTTAATGGTTTTGAAAGTTGGATTTTAATCAATTAATCAAAGTAACTAGGGTTTACGTGTTCCCCACAGGTTCATAACTCGATAAATCTAACTATAACAATTCTTTCCTAGTATCTTGCATGCAAAGTGATAAGTTATGTATTTCTAAATCCTTGGTCCGGCATCTAGAAAATCTCACTCCGCACCTTGGTCCGGCTACGTGTGTTGCTTTCCTAACCCTTATCTTTACCTCATATTAAGCAT
>NC_028640.1:30729337-30729856 GCF_001406875.1 Solanum pennellii
ACGTGCTTCAGACTCTGTAATCGACTTCTGCATCCACGGCTGAATATGGTGCAGAAGGGTGGCCATTTGTGCCTCTAGTTTTTGGACCCTAGCAAGCGGGACCAGTAACGGTAGAGGGGCTGTGCGAGAGGAGCTCAGGGCTATGCCACTACCCGGGATAGACTCAACCGGGGTAGTGTCAGTGGACGCCTGTGTAGCTGTGCGGGCCTGGGCTACCGTATCTGCAAGATCATGAGCAAGTGGTGGCAGCTCTGGACGGGGCCCTCTACGTGGGGCCAACTCATTGGCCTCGTCTCGGATGAGGCCGACGTCAACGGTACCCTGCGGGGTCCTCAACTGATCTATGTGCCATATGGGCACACCTGCGGACCTGCAAAGGGCAAAGATCATGCACGGAAAGGGGTATGTGGTAGTGACCTTGAATGCCCTCTCGTGCATGACTGCCTGCAGAAGCCATGCGTAGTCCACCTCGAAGCCAGCTATCATCGCCGCCATCAACACTGCTCGATCCCAGGTAAC
>NC_028640.1:30731010-30732898 GCF_001406875.1 Solanum pennellii
CGGGAAGGGGCGGAAGTGCCTGGGGGCACGTACTCAGGGTCACGCTCATCATCAGAGCCGATGACCATGCGGGCAGATGGAGCGACAGACTTAGATCGCCCGCGTGCGTAGGTGCGGTCTTGCTTGAGGGCCATAGTCGATAGTACCTGTAAAGGAGCAATATTAGTATGAGTAGTGGCAAACAAGACAGGCAAGCCCATACGACATAAAACATTGAAAATAGTGTGTTAGTGATATTGAAACTGTATCACACGATGGGACAGATGACGGCTTGTCGTGGCTACGACGGTCCGTCATGAGGTCCGTCGTGTTGTACTTGTTCTATGTATATATAAAGAACCCTGAAGGGGGGGGGTCTCTGACCATCATGACGGTCAAGCAGGACGGACCGTCGTTGGTACGACGGTCCGTCTAAAGTGTCCGTCGTAGGACACTTAGAAAATGTTGGGAGACCCTTAGCAGAGGGGTCTCTGACCATCATGACGGTCGTGCAGGACGAACCGTCGTGGGTATGACGGTCCGTCGTATGACACTTTTAGAAAATTTTGAGAGACCCTTAGAAACAGGGTCTCTGATAACCAGCACGGTTGTGCAGGACGGACCGTCGTGAAGACAATGGTCCGTCACATGTGTCGTTGGGACAGGGTGCTAGGGCTTCTGGAACGGGACCTACGACGGTCCGTCGTGTGTGCGACGGTCCGTCATCGGGGTCTCGTTCTGAGTGACAGTGGCAGAACTACAGGTACCCTAAGCAACCCCGATGAACCCACATGGTCTTGTAGTGTTGTGGACCTATATGTGTCTATCCCTACTACCTAGGAAACTACCAATGCAAAAACACTGATGCCTAGGGTTATCAACATGGCAAATTCGAACATTTTGAGCCTAGGTTTAGATATAATCATATCAAGGAAACAATATACGACTAAGAACTAAGCTAATACTAACTACTAAACCAAAATGCAAGATAAATGAGTATAAATTTAGAGACACATACCTTGGAAATGGAGAAAAAACAAATGGAGAATGATTCAGTTGGCAAGGTAGACACCTACAGCAGCAGCACCGACTAGTAGATGATAATTATAAGGCTTAGGAGGATTTTGGGGGCAATGATCAGTGGGGGGGATGTGGAAGTTGAAAAGAGAGGGGAGATGAGAGGAATAAGGAAGTAATGGGGTGAAATATGGAGGGGTGGGGAGTATAAGCGGTCAGATTTTAAAAAGGGTCCAGCCGGGTCGGGTCGGGTAGAATTCATTAATCACACGACGGTTCCCCGACGACGGTCCGTCGCAGTTGTGACGACCCGTCGTAGGTTCCGTCGTGTGTGCCCTAATTTCAAAATAGCAGAAAAACGTACCTGGACGACGGATGCATACGACGGTCCGTCGCATGCGCAACGGTCCGTCGATGTATCCGTCAGTGGCTGCTGCGGAGTAGTTTTCTGCAGAATTTCCTGGTGATGTGCCTGCGAATTTAAAAACCCATTAGTAGAAAAAATCTATCCTTACTAAAAAACTGACAAGTATTGGGTTGCCTCCCAACAAGCGCCTGATTTAATGTCGCGGCACGATTGGGGACACTTGATTACTCAGCCTTCATCAAGATGGTTTGCCTCTATTACTTTATTCCCCGATGCTTTATGCCCAAAATAGAGTTTTATTCGTTCTCTATTCACCTTAAACCACACTCCCTCCTTGGCTTTTAACTCAACTGCTCCATGAGGGAATACTTGGGTAATCAAGTAAGGGCCAGTCCATTTGGACTTGAGCTTGCCCGGAAGACGAGGCGACCCAGAACTGTCTACAAGCACCAAGTCCCCAACCATAAAATTTTGTTTTGCATTTCCCTGTTCAGTCTCCTTCTTCGTCTTTTCTTTGTGGGATAT
>NC_028640.1:30733130-30733328 GCF_001406875.1 Solanum pennellii
ATCAGCCATCAGTAGCCGCATCGCAGTGGGCTTTGGGTCACCCAAACCCAACTTCTTGTAAATCGAGAGAGGCATGAGATTTATGCTTGCCCCCAGATCACATAATGCTTTCGCAAAATGTAATGACCCAACTGTACAAGGGATAGTGAACGCATCAGGATCTTCTTTGTTTTGTACGAGGGATCTAGTAGCGATAGC
>NC_028640.1:30737160-30761807 GCF_001406875.1 Solanum pennellii
CCACCTACGGACCGTCACAGGCACGACGGACCGTCATAAGCTCCGTAGGTGGTCTCTTCTGCATTTTTTCGCTCAAAATCTCCGCATTCAGCTTTGGACAGATTTCCTGCAAAACAAAGAGAAACTTGTATCAAAATTAGCACAAAAAGGCTTTTGGACACACTAAACTTAAGGAAAAAGTATTAATTATACCGTGAAACCACGGTATATCAATATGCTAAGTGAAGTATACTTAGACTTCTTGCTTATCATATATTGAAGCTTACTTAGGCTTATCTTTTATCAACATGATCAACATACATACGACAGTCTAAAAAGTGCCTCACATAAAAACCATTTAAAGAGTACGAATATTGGACTTAGCCAATAGAATGTCAATATTCCATATAGGTCTTACTAAAATAAAATTCAATAGTAAAAGGAATAAAAGAGTATTTTTAAACTACTACAATCTTCATGGATATATTAATGAAAAGATAGCGTCCCCGAACATGAGCACCTACCAATGCTTGGAAGAAGGGTTCCAAGATTCATCAATCGGCCTTCTTAACGTACAATGGTTGGACCCTACATTTTAGTTATATAAAGTATATGGGTTAGTGCACCACATGTACTAAGTATGGGTATATGCACATAAAACATTTAAAGGCATGCATGAAAAGGACCATTTCTTAGAGAGCATGCTAAGTCATATGAAAGCCTTTAGTGCACATACAATAGAACATATACAAGATAAGGATCATAACAACATAAAGCATGATTATAACCAAAGATGTATCATCATTGGTTCATATTAACATTTCATGTTCAATATTTCATATCAACATAACATACAAAACACATACCAATAATCCCATACCAAGCCTACAACTGCGATGATCATGTGAAGCCCCATAACCCCACATAATCAAGTAAACAAGATAGGAGACCATAAGTAATGCTTGGTTCATACAACTTATATCATCAGTAGTCATCATCACATATAGCAATATAGACCGACAACATGTTCATCAACATAACAAACATCATATATCATAAGCATAATACCTTTCATGTTATCATATTACATAAGAACAATCTCCTCAGACTTCCCTCATAGTCAACTTGTGCAATGTCTAAGTAGAGTCCCATACCCCTACCTATACTAAATAGACTCCTCAATTCACCCTATTCAATGTCCACATGTTAAATGAATGAGTACTTACCTAGACTAGTTTAAAGGTTGTTTAGTTAAGGTGTGAAGGGGGAATATGAATGGTGACTTCATATCTTACCTAGGGAAGTCTTAAGAAAGAATCTTACGGAAGTTGGTTGACACATTTGACATAATCCAAACTTAGGTATTCTTAAGGATTTTATAGATAATATTGGAGAGGTCAAGTAAGTGCATTCTCTTCCTGAATTACTTAATTAAGTCTTTTGATAACCTTATGAGGAGAATGTTATATCTTATATATGTTACTTTATGAAGTGAGATTGATCTTATACTATATACTTGAAAGGATCTCTTAGGTGTCTGTGTGAAGGGATTGTATGAGCGGTCACTTGATAAATCGCTCAACTGAACCTTAGAATCACCTTAGATAGGAGGATCTCATGTTTATGTGTTTGGTGTATTGTAAGCATATTTATCTCATTATAGGTGGTATTAAGGATCATTTAGGTGTGCTTAGAGAGGGTGTATGAAAGGTCTCTCTTTGTCTTAATTAAGTGAGTCTTAGGTTAACTTTTAGTGTGAGTGTTGCATGCTAAATGTGTTAACTATAAAGCTTGAAGAAATTCACTGTAACATTGACTTATTTAACTATAATAATTCATCATCATTATTCATAAATTGCGAGTTTGGAAGAAAACCCACTTGTAGAGTAAAAATACTGGGAATTTAAATTGTTAGAAATTGTCTTTGACAGGAAACCTTGGGGAAAGGAATACCAAGAGTGAATAACTTATACCTTATTGACGAATTAATCAAATAAACTTGAATGAAAACCTTGGAGACTTTGTCTTCTTCCTCAAGCTTGGATCATGTCAAATGTGTCAACCAACTTCCGTAAGATTCTTTCTTAAGACTTCCCTAGGTAAGATATGAAGTCACCATTCATATTCCCCCTTCACACCTTAACTAGACAACCCTTAAACTAGTCTATGTAAGTACTCATTCATTTAACATGCTCTCTAACATAAGTCATTATCTTCATTAATTCATTTAAGAGGCATTCAACACATAAGGAATTTCAAGCAATGGTCTTGGAGAAGACCTAGGGGCTCACTCACTAACATCTTCAAAGCCTATTATGCAATGTCTAAATAGCGTCCCATACCACCACCTAAACTTCATAAAACTTCTACAATACTAGTAGGTATCCCATTAGATTAGAATAGGCAATAACTGACAGAGACCATGGTAGCTAAGCATGGAATCCGGAGTTGTAACCTACTCTGATGGAGGGTGTTTCACTTGAGAACTAAGAGATATATTTGGGACTCATATTTCCACATTACATGGCAGCCTTTATATCATGAGTGTCATTGTGAACCTACCTTCCAATTTGGGAAGGGACACCTCTCATATCTAGTTCACTCGATGCTAAGCTAAAGTCCCTTTTTGATTGCCTTTACGTTATCATTAATCAGCAATATTATCATCGGTCATAGGAGATTAACTCCTTGTATAAACATGATCAAAGATGAGAATTTTCTTTCATCACAACCCTTCATTAGTGAAATTAACATATCGTAGTCATATCATGTAAGGAGCACAAGAGAAGCATCATCAACCTTTCATTGTCATTCCCTAACCATGATCTCACATTCAACATATTTATAGGTCATCATATATGTATAGAAACATCATACATACTTCAATTGCATAACAACATAAATTATAGGATAACATCAACATCATAGAGCAATCATGACTTTAGAAGACTTACCTAATTGCTTCCAAGAATCTTCATCAAGAACTTACTCTCAATTTATAAGAATTATCCAATAATATAGTAAAATACTCAATATCATAACCAATCCCAACCACTGTAATCATATACAATACCAATTCATAGTTGGGGTTAAGGGAAAGCGTTTATTTATGAGTTCGCTCAAGCAATAGTTCAAATCCCAACATTACATGACATTAAGTGAATGATATAACATAATCAAATTCCATAACTTAGGAAGAGAAAATGTTTCACAAAAAAACCAACAATGCTATATTAATTATTCAACAATGCATACTTAATTAGCCACAGAAAATCATAATTCATCATCATTAGTCAAAAATTGCGAGTTTGGAAGAAAACCCACTTGTAGAGTAAAAATTCTAGGAATTTGAATTGTTAGAAATTGTCTTTGACAGGAAATCTTGGTGAAAGTAATACCAAGAGTGAATAACTTATACCTTATTGACGAATTAATCAAAGAACCTTGAATGAAAACCCTGGAGACTTTGTCTTCTTCCTCAAGCTTTCTTGTTCTTCAATGGTGGTTGAATAGAGAGAGTGTTTTGATGAAGATGAGAATGATTTGGTAATTCTGATTTGGAGTGAGTGTAAAAGGTTTAAAACTGACCTAAAACCAATATAAACTCGTCCCCGAAATTACCCAGAAGACCCCTCACTTAGTTAAGTCTTTTTGTGAAGTTAAATTGACTTAAACTACCCAGACGAATCTGAAAAGTGGCTGCACATCACGGAAGCAATTCCAATTATTTTTTTTAAAATTTGGGTCGAGGCAGTGAGCCTCGTGAAGGGATACGTCGCAAGGCAAAATTTTCCTAGCTAGAGCTGACTGCGCGACGTGCAAGGGGCTTCACATCTTGGCTGTCGCAAGCTGTTTTGGCATCTAGCTCGCCAATGTTTGAGTCTTCCTCAAGGACCCCTCGGTGGTCCTTGGGGAGTCGTGATTGGAAATTTGGACCCTTTATACTATATTTTACCTATTTAAAGTCTTTTTATATATTTTGGATTTCATTTGACACTACCAAAACTTCATCAAACATAGGGACGTCTACTAGTTCAATTTAGCTAGTTTTCGGACGTCAAGGTTTTTCTTTTTCGTTTTGGCTCTAACATTTTCTAATTGATCATTACATCATAATAGGTCTGGAAACATCATTTTAACCATTATTTAATACTCTAAGCTCTAGATTAATTCATTAAACTTCCGGAGTGTTACACTTAAACTCCTCGCGTAGGAAGCTTACATAGACTTCTCGTTTAGACAATATACATAACATATAAGAATTTAGTTTAATATATTGTCTCACACTTAAACCATCTAAAATGAGTAAAGCATTCGGTCATATCCCATACTTCATTACAACAAAATCCACATATACGCTTGTACAATAATAGTCTTCAAATAAAAGAGAAGGAAACTAAATGTCTTTAGAAAATAACAACATCAAGTAGCTAGATAGCGGCATCATCCTCGGATGGTGAGGACCTACCAAACACTTAGGGATATCCAAGTAGTCTTGCAAATGGCCTTCTAACTTCAACGGCCCGAACCTACATTGTTTGGTAAAAGGGAAGGAAATATGGGTTATTACATCCACTTGTACTAAGTATAGAAATATATGCACATATAAAGTTTAAATCATGTTTAAAGGGACATTTATTTCTATATCATGCTAAATCACTTTTGAAAAGCTTTCATGCACAATTAGGAACACATATAAGTCATTAGGCACAACATCACTCAATGCAAGTTCATATTCAACATAAGACCAATATCATGATAAAGTCAAGTCAACATGAATACTATCAACGTAAGGTCATATCACATGAATAGTAACATATCAAGACCATATGACCAAAGCAATTTCAATATCATAGCAAAGCATGTACAAGAGTTCATATCATCATATCATACAAGACACTTATTCACAACCTCTTCCCAATCCTACAAGTGCAATGTCGATATGACGTCTCATCACCCCACATAGTCAAGTAAACAAGGAAAGAGATCGTAAATAATGCTTAACTTCATTTAACATAACATCATGAGCATTCATCATCATAAATAGCAATATAAACAGACTAACATCATATAGGTCATCAACATGTAAAGTCAACATTTGCATATCATTAAAGTCATAAGAGCATAAGAACATCTTTCTAAGATTTCTCTCAAGGCTAACTAGTGCAATGCATAGGCAGAGTCTCATACCCCTACCTTTACTAAGAACCCCTTAAGTCATCCTAGTTAGAGTTCACATTATAACATTCATTTGAATTTCATGAATAATTGCCTTAACCGACATAGGCCATGTGAGCTAAACATGGCCGCATCATGAAACCCTACACCGAAAAAAGGTGGTCTAGCCAATGTAGGACCAAAACATTAACATAGCATTCTTGTTGGACCATTAGCTAGTCTTCCTATAGGGGCAACATAGTTAATGAACTAGGAGACATACTTGAAACCCTCTTTATTACAATTGCATTGTAATCTCTATCTCATGAGAACCATTGTGAACCTACCTTCCCACATTGGTAAGGAAAACCTCTCATAACTAGTTCACCCGGTGCTAAGCTAAAGTCCCTTTTTGAAATGTCTTTTAGTCATTCTTAAAACATCATAACTTAATGTAGTCCATAGGCGACTAACCCCTTGTATATCATATCATTAGTTCATTAGGTATTCCATGAGAATGTCCTTTCGTTAGAACCCTTCAATTGTGAGATTAACACATCATCATCATCATATCATAGTAATGCACATAAATGATTCACAATCATCCTTATATCATCATGCCTTAATCATAATCTCACAATTAATATACTCAAGACATTTAAATTACATCTATTATTCCATCACCTACTAAGTCTAATCACATTTATTACTTCAATTGAACATCATCATCAAGTACAAGTTATCACAATTGAAGTAAGGATTCAAGATCGCAAAGTCTTACCAATTCACCTTCAAAAGCCTTCTTCATTGGTCTAATCACTAAAAAAACCATATTCAACCAACAATATACTTAATAAAATAATATAATAGTAATTAACACAAGAACTAACTCAATTGTATCATCACTATCCAATTCAACATTTATTCATAAGCTAGGGCTAGGGAAATAGGGTCAATTCATGATTTCTTCTATAGAATTAGGTCTAACATCAAGAACCACCCTAATTAGAAAATAATCAATCATAATATATCCATATTAATAAAAATAAACCATGAACAATACAATTTGAAAGATCAATTTTGGATTGAGAATGAAACTCATGTTTTCTCAACTTTTGGAAATCAAATTTGAAGAACCCTTTGGGAAAGGAGTCCCAAAGGTGAAGAGCTTCCATACCTTAACAATTCTTGAAGATTGACGGAGAGAAAGTTGAATTCTTCCAACCCAATGCCCTTTGAATTTGGTTGTTCAATGGTGTTTTTTGGGGAGAGAGAAAGTAGAGAGAAGGAAGAAGATTTTGAGTTAGGGAATTGAAGTATGTTGGGTTAGTTTAATGAGGGTTAGACCTTTTATAGTCCCCTAATTAACTTAATTAAACACTCTACCTTAATTAACAAACTAACCAACTAACTAATTAAATGACTTGATTAAAAACTTAACATTGAAACACAGACTCCACCTACTAGACCTCGACCTACAATTTGTAGGTGCATCGACGCCACTGTGCTGGCAAGGCGTCGATGAGTTTAGAGAGTCTATTTTTGGGAATTTTTTGGGAAATTTCTAAATTTGGACGACATAACGTCGATCAATCGGCGGCTCGTTGCTTGGCTCGTTAATTCCATACTGCCAAAAACATCTTTTTGGTCAAATTGAAGGGTCCTCCTCAAGGACCTTTAGGGTGGTCCTTGGAGAGTCGTACCCGGATGTTTCGACCCTAGACACACTCTAATACATGATTAACACCTTTCTACCAAATTTCATTGAATTTAGACTCTTGAAACCCCATGACACATGCCAAGGCACACTAACCTCTATTTCACTAGTCTCCGAACGTCATGGACGTTCCTTGATGTTTTGACTCTAAAACTTCCTAAATGTTTCATATACATTATTTTAGGCCTTAAAATAGTATTACAAGAATTATATTATTTGATTGGATGGTATAGTTCTCTAAACAATAAAATTACCTAAGAATTCTATGAGGCATTTGATGGTATAAATTACCTTTTAATATAAAAGTAGTATAAATATTTCAATTTAAATATATCAAATTACATACCAAACTGTAAAATGGTTATGTAAATATTGTCAAACAACCGTCAAAAGGTTGATTTTCTTCATTGTATAAAATAATTTTTCGGGAAAAATAAATATTAAAATGGTTTCATATACATTGGTGTATTTAAAGGTCTATACTATTATAATAATTGTTTGTATAATGTTGGTTCTATAATTGGTATAAAATGTTTGTATATTAAGTGGCTAAATATTTATTTAAAATATGGTACAAATTTTTGATATTTAATTCTATCATTGAATTATGTTGTTAGATTAACTCATGGTATAATCTAGTAAATGATAGAATCGATATATATTATAATAAAGTTGAATATAGAAGAAGCCAGGTGCCACAATTCTATGAGCACAATTAGTACTTGTCTTTTTTGTCAAATTCTTTTGGCCTTTTTAATTTATTTTTCTGATTAAAAATTTAATATATTATGGTATTTAAATTTATAATTTGTATGAATGTTACATGCTTATTTAAGGCTATTTTGCTATAGTGCTTTTGTCGTTTTTAAAATATCATTAATGTTTATAAATTTATTGAATTAAGTGGATTGTCTATTTAGCTTATAATAAATTTATTATTATCGTGGATATGTATTCCCAAGGCGATATGAACCTTTTTGGGATAACGATGTATCTACTAATATGGCATTAAACATGGTGAGCTTTTGGTTGATTTCGATCTATTATACCGTTGGTTAAGGGTAAGACGACGGATTCAAGTTTTATCGCACCAAAAAGATAAGATATCAAGTTAAAGTCCGGATCTACCATAATGAAAAAAAGATGTTTAAGGGTAAGATAGTAGATTCATGTTCTATCGCACCAAGAGGGTAAAACATCAATTTGAGTTTTGATGCACCAAAATTGGGTTCAAGTCCAGTAGAATTATAGCGTAACACGCCTTATATAGGTAAGACATTGAGTTTGAGTCAATGCACCATAGTGATGGTAAAATAATGACTAAGCCAAACATAATATATTTTTAATGAAAATTCTTGAAATTCGTCTCATGAATTTGCTTCATTCCCTAAAACGAATATGATAGCAATATATGATAAGGTTGAAATTCGCTCACCTGCTCCATTCTATCGTATGAATGTGGCCGCAGTAAATAATTAGTCTAAAAGATGATAAATTATTAACGATATGAAAAAAGGCGTGAAGGGACGAAATTATAATAGTCACCATTGTGGTAATTATTAAAGGAAGAACACTATAGGTTCTCCAAATAGTCCTTCAAAATGTGAAGGCAATTTTTATTAAAAAAATTATATGGAAGGTCATTGGACTTGTGAATGACCAAATAATTTAACAAGTTTATAAATCCTCCATCAAAGTACAAGAAGATAAAGTGATGGTACACTTGATCTTTCAAAGTGATGTTGATGTGTGTTATGGAAATATGATAAATTTTTAAAACCATGACAATGTGCTTATAATGCAAACTTATGAAGTACATATAAATGATTAGTTCATTCCTTGAAGAGAATGTCACTTGTGATGAGTATCTGATATACCGTGGCTTCACGGTGTTTTTAATGCTTTTTCCTTAAGTTTAGTGTGTGTCCAAAAGCCTTTTTGTATTAATTTTTATGTAAATTTCTCTTTATTTGCAGGAAATCTGTCTAAAGATGAACGCAAAAGTTTTTAAGCAAAAAATGCAGAAAAGTTACCACTTACGGAGCTTGTGACGGTCCGTCGTGCCTGTGACGGTCCATAGGTGGCATCGTAGTGAAGCTGCTGAAGGAAGATGGGGAAGTCTAACCAAGTGTGGGGTTACGAAGTGCATGACGGACCACCGTAGCCATGACGGTCCGTCCTGCTGGTTCGTCGTGATGATCAGAGAAGTAGTCCAGTACCCAAATTCCAAAAGTTTAAGTGTTATGGAACGGAGACCCTCGACGGATCATCGTGCCTATGACGATCCGTCATACCTGCCGTCGAGGGTAATGAAGAGAGCAGAAGAAAAATTTGCAAAGTATGGGACGACGGAGTCCATGACAGCCCGTCGTGACCACGACGACCTGTCGCGAGGTCCGTCGATCCAGTCGCATTTTGACATATTTTCAGCAAATAGAGTCCATCTTTTATTAGGTTTTTTATATATATAGTTCGAAAAAACTCATTTTTGGAGTTAGACTCTTTATTGGAAAAACACTTTTATGTTAGATTCTTTGTTAGTAGATTAATTTGGATATTACACTTTGGATTGTTACATTTTTCTCTTGAGTTGATTGTTGGTGATTTTATCGATTAATCAAGTAAATTTCTGGATTTTATTCTTTCTCATTGAAGTAAGTGCATGAATTCTTATATCATATATATGAATATTGTGATTTATGATTATGGGTAAGTAAACTCCATAACTAGGGTTGTGGGAACCATGGGTGAATAATAAGGTAAAATCTAACTAAAATAACCATTCTATAATAGTGTCTTGCATGTATTGATAATTCTTTTGCTTAGAAGTCTTTTTAACGGATGGCCAACGTTAGAACTCGCCTTAATGCTATTTGCCGGACCAAGGAGGTAGATAATAGGAAAAGAATTATCAATGTAGATTTAGTGTATACTAACTAATATGCTAGTATTTATTGGTACGAGGTAATAACTTAGTCAAATATCGAATACAATGCTTAATATGAGGTAAAGGTAAGGGTTAGTATAGAAACACACGTAGCCGTACCAAGGTGCGGAGTGAAATTTTCTAGATGCCGGACCAAGGATTTAGAAATACATAACTTATCACTTTGCATGCAAGATACTAGGAAAGAATCGTTATAGTTAGAATTATCAAATTAGGAACCTGTGGGAAACACGTAAACCCTAGTTACTTTTATTAATTGATTAAACTCCAACATTTGAATCTGTTAGTTGTCTACTTTAATTTAGCTAATTATTTTCATTAATTTAGAAATTAAAATCCCCCTTTTATTGTCTTTGTTTTCTAAGAAAATAATTGACTAAATAATAGTAATAATAGATTGAAGTTAAGTCTGAACTATTTTCCTCGTGGGAACGATCCCAACCTCATTAGTTGGGTTCTTTACTTGATACGACTGCCTTACTTCTTATTTGAGAAGTAAGTTTGAGCGTATCAGTATCGTGAATGTTCGACCATTCCATAAGGGAATGGGTCAAGATATGATAAATCATTATGGGTTGGATATATGCCACAACTCACCTATGAGAGGTTTGAGAAAAATTATATATGACAAAATTCCCCTCTACGGAAGGTTTGAGAGGAGATAAATTTTATGTAGCAAAAATGGTTAATGGTATTGTACGTTTATACATCACTAGTATGTGTATTGTGATCTACTGAAAGGGCAAAAGAAACAAATAGTTTTTGCCTAGGGTTATGGTCATTATTGTGTGGCAATACAAATTTGTCATTTGTTGTTGTACCTATAGTACAACAAAAGTAAAGAAACATGTCTTGTTCGTAATGATTTTGACCATGACAATGATAATATAATTTTCTCCTTGAAGGAGATGCTCTTCATAGGGACGGTATCATGCAATATGTGATAGTACACAAAATTAATAGCAAGCTCTAACGAATTGTGTTATTCCCAGAGGAATAATAATGGGGTTGTAGTAAGTCTCAAAGAACTTTTTAAGTTTCGGATGAATTAACAAGAAATATTGAGACTATAAATTATGAAAAGATTTATTATCTTTAAATTACAACAATTGAAGCAGATTATAAATATTTATGTAAAAGATTACCCATTTTTTCATCTTGTTTGTTACACACAAAATGGACATGCTGATAAAATCACATGTAAAAGTAAATTGTAAGTGTACTAAAATAAAGATTAGTTGGCATGACCGGTTGACCATTCTGATTTAAATGTGATGCAAATGTAATTGAGAATTCATGTGGATTATATGATGAAGAAATAAAAGATTCTTTAAGAATTCTCTTGTGTTGCTTGTTCTCTTGATAAAGTGATCATTATACCAGCTAAAGTCGGGATTGTAATCCTCTGAAGTTTTTGGAATATATAAAAAGGTGATATAGACGCATTCACCTACCATGTAGAACATTTGCAACTATATGATAGATGCATCTATGGGATGATCAAATGTGCTTTGATGTCAACTTACAAATTGGTGTTTGTAAGCTTGTTTGCTCAATTGTTAAATTAAGAGCACAGTTGTAACTATGAAATTATACTGATAATGTTGGTTGGTTTAACAGAAATTGTATGTCTCCAATTATAGCTAAACCATGGGTATGAGAGCAAAACTTTCAAATAATATTTGGTATGAGATAATTTTATTTAACATGTAGCAACACATGTATGCATCAATCCAACAAGATTTTCCCATTAAAATTTGTTCAGTGTCAGGAACCATATAATTTTCATCTGAAATGTTGAATGTGCGGTTATAATTTTAATTGTTCCACCACGCACAAAAATGAATTTTCAAATAAGGTTGGGATGAATGTTAAATTTTCTAACATAAGAGGGAGAGATGATTGACAACTGAAAATTATTTATGAGGTTAATTATGAATTATTTGGATGCTCGTTAAATAAATATATGAACTTAAAGTTCAAGTGATCATTCATTTGTATAATGTTGCAAATCAATTGCCAGATGAATATACTGACCCTGTGATATAATTCAACTGCAAATGCTCCAATGTGAAGTCCTTGAAGGACGGAGTCTATGATACGCTGAAAGCGTAATAAAATCAATCGGTTCCAAATATAAAATTTCTTGAAGAAGGAGAGGAGCAAATGATCAATATGGTCATAATAATTAGGCAAGTTCTATAGAGAGAAACATGACATAACACTTCATAAAACCTCTGAAATAGGTTCAGGTACCTAAAAATGATGAAATATGAAGAGATCTCGATAAGTTATGTCTTGTTGAAATCGATATCAAATAACTGTCGATGGTATCTTTGATATGAGTGTGCGCTCAATGATATAAATTGTGACAATGATATTGAATTCAAATCTGTCATATAGTGTGGACACATAAATGATTGACAAGTAAAATGCATGATCCAAGTATATTTTGTTTCACTTAGAAACATAACGTTTTGGACTGATAGTCCATAAATGAAGGTATAATGTCAGTGAGGTACAAATAAATTATTATGTGATAGTATAGCCGTAAGTATCAAATACAATGAGGTTTGTTTTGATCTGGCAACATATGAAAAACTTGAATGCAAGCAACGAATAATTGTAATGTCTAGCTAGACAATGAAGGTTATATTAAAAAGATCCTTGAAGCAATCGAGGTGTCTGAAGCATATAAGCGTTTGAAAAACTTTTTCAATAAAGTTTCAAGAATCCTTATATGGATTGAAATAATCAAGGAAGAAAAGGGTACAAAAACAATGACCCTAATTGTCCTTGTATTTTTATGAAAGGTCTTGGTAAGACAGGATTTTATCTTGACCTATAGATTAATAATTTGACAAATAATTAGTGCACATACACAGATATGTTTTGATGTGTTTTTATATGGATAAATCACATTCATTGAGTACCTCAATGATTATGAGATCACTTGAAATAAATGGTGATTCATTTTGATCTCAAGAGAAGGATGAAGAGCTTTTTGGTGATGAAACTCCATATCTTAGTGCAGTAAGGGTACTGATGCATCTTGCTAACAATACTCGACAAGATATCTATTTTGCAGTAAATTTACTAGCAAGATTTGGTTCCTCCCCAACAAAAGGACATTGAAATGGTGTTATGTATATACTAAAATATCTTTGAAGGACCATAGACATGGTTTCATTCTATTCCAAAGGATTCAAATCAGAGCTGATTAGTTACGCAGATGCAGAATATTTATCTGATCCGCATGAAGCACCACTCAAACACGCTATTTGTTTGCATGCGGAGGCACACTAATATCTTGGCGATCAATGGAGCAAATGTTGCTATGCAGAAATAAAAGTCCTCCATGAAGCAAGTCGAGAGTGTGTCTGGTTGAGATAAATGACACATTCAGAAAATGTGTGATTTTTTATTGAAAATAATATACTAACCACAATGTACGAATATTTGAGGCATCATCACGAGAAATTAAGTGATGTTTTGATCAAGAGGAGTATAATACACGTTGCACTCATTTCTTCTTGACCGAGGTTTTTTCGCACAGGATTTTCCTAGCAAGATTTTTTAATGAGGCAACAAATAATGCGTATCAAAAGATATGTGTATTCTTTTTCCTTCACTAAAATTTATTCCCACTGAGTTTTTTCTAGTAAGGTTTTAACGATGCACATTATCTATGGAAATCCAAGGGGGAGTGTTATAAATCCATTGAATTAAGTGGATTGTCCATTAAGCTTATCATAAACTTATCCTTATCATGGATATGTATTCCCAATGTGATATGAATCTTTTGGGATAGAAATGTATCTACTAATGTTTCATTAAACATGGTGACCTTTTGGTTGATTTCTCTACATATAAATAGAGATATCAGTCACCATTATAACATACACTTGAATAGAAGAAAAGTTCTATCTTCCGTCTTACTTCTGTTGTCTTCTCTTTATATTATATCATTAGGAACTTAATTTTATAACAATTAATCCTTTTAATCGCCTTGCATCCCTTTTTATTCTATTTCCAAATGTTACGTGATATTAACGAACAGTGAAAAATATATTAAAAATTCATGTTTACTTTTGTCCATATAAACATTTAAAGGTGAATACGGGTAAGTATTTTCACTTTCTTTCCTTTAAATTTATTTTTCCCTTAATATGCATTTATTCATATGTAATTTCTTTCATATTTTCATTTTTTTCTTCCTTCATTTTAGCGTCATTTATTCTCTCAACATTTCATCTTACTTTTATCAAATTTTATTTTATTCGTTTAATTTTTTTTTATAGAAAAATAAAACAACTGATGATTGCAAAAGATGATCAAAGGAGAAGTTTTGGGATTTTGACTAACATACAACAAGAACAAATATTTTTAAAACTAATTAAAGCAGGCGGATCTACAGTAGTAGAAGGAGATTCGGTCGAACCCATCAGTTTTTTCGTACACATCATATTTGTATAAAAAATATGAAGTAGAATTTACATATATTTCCTGCGAACCCATAATAACAGTGAAGCATTTGTCCTAGTGCTAACATTGCACCCAACGAAGTTGCTTGTCCTTGTGGGTTGTGTGTTTGATTCCGGTGGATGCACTTCTTTTTGTGAATAAGTTCTAAGTGTTTCATAAAAAAAATCTAAATGAATGTTTTTTTTTAAAAAAAATAGAATATCAGAAAAATAGTATTTGTATCATACTCTGAAACTACAATATCTAACTATTGACTGCTACTCACATTTGAACTCATTTTTTTCCTCCAAAAGTTAGAACCAAAACTTTTGTTGTTGATGTAACTCCTGCTATCCAATGTCTGATCTTGGGTGTGTACTCTTGTCATTGCCTTTTAATTTTTTCTTATTTGTTTGATTTGCCATTTTACAGTTAGTTATTAAAAAATTGATCTTTAATCTTTGATTCTACGGGTTATCCAACATATTGATAATTGATTATATTAGATTAAATGTTGTTTGCTTTTTAAAATTTTAGCTTGTGATGGCATTAATCGTCAAGATGATAGTAAAACTAATAAAATATTTGTTTTACCTGCCAAAATGTTAATGTTAAATTTAATAATTTGTCTCACTTAGAACTATATTAAAGATTATACTAAAAATGTTCAAAATTTTAATTTTAAAAAATAATGTGTTTTATTAACAATTTTTTAGAACTTTAAATTAAATTACTGAAATCTATGTAATCAAATTAAGTTTTGACAATAACAACATCTAAGGAACAATATCTAAGGTAATGTTTTCAAACACATGAGTAACATCTCATTTATATAACTTATGTTTTGTATTTTTTTAGGATTTTTCAGAAAGAGTCAATATGATTACAAATTTTTTCAAGCCTCAAACTCATTTAAATACTGCTCCTACCTCTCCTTTGTCAAGATTAGCATCGCCTGTGTCAAGTTCGACATCGTCTGTTGATCTTTTTGAAATATAGGATGATGACAAAGGATTAACCAATTTGGATCTTAAATCCGATCTGGCTGAAAGAACACAAATTTTAAAATTATCTCCTAATGTATGTGACCGAATGAGGAGATATTATATACAAAAGGGACCTTGTCAAGTTGTTGATTTTACTTTTCCAATTTTGGAGAAACACAGCGTCATTTTTAATCGAAAATGGTTTAATAAGCCTCCATATTCTCAGTGGCTAGAATATAGCATTAAAAATGATGCAGCATATTGCTTATGTTGTTACATGTTTAAAAATGAGATTGGAGGATATGGAAAAGTGAGTGATTCTTTCATAACGAAAGATTTTCGAAATTGGAATAAAGCTTTAGAAAGACTTAAAAAGCATGTCGATGAAATCAACAGTGTTCATGCTCGTTGATTCAAGATGATGCTAGATTTAATGAATCAAAACCAATCTATTCTGATTTCATTTGACAAGAAATCAGAAAAAATCAAAGGTGAGTATCGAATCCGCTTGAATGCTTTGATTGATGTGATAAGATATTTGTTGAAGGAGGGAATGCCTTTTAGAGGTCATAATGAAGGCATAAATTCTACCAAGAGAGGGTATTTTTTAAATCTCTTAAAGTGGTATACAGATAGAAAAGAAAAGATAAAAAATGTTGTACTAGAAAAAGCTTTAAAAAATAACAGTTTGACTTCACCAGATATCCAAAAGGATATTGTAAATGTTTGTGCAAAAGAAACGGTGAAAGCAATTATTTAAGCTTACTGAGAGATTTCTTGGTCTTGTTCATGTTAATGACACTTCTGCAAAGTCATTGAAAGAGGCGATATACTCTTTGCTTTTAGACCATTCTTTGAGTCCAATTACATATACGAGATCAAGATTATGATGGAGCTAGTACCATACAAGGAGAGCTTAATGGCCTTAAAACTTTGATTTTGACAGATAATTCTTCGACATATTGCATTCATTACTTTTCTCACCGATTGCAATTGACTTTGATGGCTGTTACGCAAAAACATGGTAATGTGAATAATTTGTTTTTGACATTCTTTCTAATGTTTTAAATATTGTTGGAGGTTCTTTTAAGCGTAGGAAAATGCTTCGAGGGGATCAAGCTGAAAAATAAAGGAATTATTAATGATTGGTGAAGTTCATACAGGAAGTGGATTAAATCAGAAACTCGGACTTCAAAGGCCAAGTGATACTAGGTGGGGATCTCATTTTAAGACAGTACATAACTTCATTTCCTATTTTCATCATTTGTCTATGTTATTGAAGTTCTTGAAAATGAGGGGGTAAATTATCATGAGAAAGCAATGGCAAAAAGTCTAGTAGGACACATTAAATCTTATGAGTTTATCTACATATTGCATTTTATGTTAAAGATGTTGGCACTTACATATGATTTGAATATGGCTTTGCAACGAAAAAAATCAAGATATTGTTACTGTCATGAAGTTTGTCGATCTTGCAAAGGAACAATTGCAATTGATGAGGGAATCTAAATGGAATTATTTGTTATAAGATATATGCCTATTTTGTGAAAAGAATGATATTATGATACCTTAAATGAATGAAAAAGATGCTCTTGAAAAGTTGAAGCGTAAAAGTTTAAGTGTAACATATTCTCATCATTTGCGTGTGGAAATTTTTTATGTTGTTATAGATTTGCAGCTTTTAGAACTTAACAATCACTTTAATAAAGTGATTAATTAAAGTGATTATTGATCTACTTCTTGGAATGGCTAGTTTGAGTTCGGAAAATTTCTTTATAAATTATGATTAAAAAAATCATGCAGCTTGCAACGTATTATCCGAATGAATTTGATGTTTCCAAGATTGAAGAGCTTAGTTTTGAGCTACACTTATATTTACTAGGTAAGTAAAGTGGACAATGTTTTCTTAAATTTGATAGGGCTTATAGATCTTTCGATGGCAATGGTAAAAACAAATATGCACAAGACATGGGGACTTGTTTATTTGCTTGTGAAGTTAAGCTTGATATTACCTACCTATGGCTACTGCAACAATGAAAAGAACTCTTTCCTCAATGAAGTTCATTAAAAATGACTTGTGAAGCAAAATTGGCGATGACTTTTTGGATGATTGTTTAGTTTGTTATATAGAAGATGACTTATTTGAAAGTGTACCGTATGATGTGAACATCATCGTTTTCCAAATATGACAACTCGTCGAGTGCAATTGTAATAATAATGCTTATATACAATGTTTAAGTAATTTGTTATTTTTAGTGGATTAAATACTTGTATTTGTTCGTTAATTTGATGATTTTTACTTTAGGTTAAGATCATTGTTCTTTTTAGAAATTTAGAACCCACTGACATGAATTCATGGCTCCGCCTCTGGGAAAAATGGATATTTGATCAATATAAAATACAAATCTGCAACGATCTCATCTATCAGTGCTCAAGCCCATTGCATGGAATCAGGTTTCAGTACCCTACTGATTGTGACAAGACGTCATTCCAGCTGAAAAACCTGAGAACACATCTCATATCCAATAGTTTTCAAGCGGAGTTGTTTCTATCTCTTTCAAGGATCTCTTAACCAAAGAGTATCCACATCATCATTTGTTCCTCTAGATTCACAAGTTGTGAGGCATTTAGTCTCCTCATTTCCTACTAGAGTTGAGGTTGTTATCTCTGGCTATAGGATTTCGGAAGCCAAATATTTTGTAAAAACATTTCCTCTGATATAAATCAATGATGACCAACCTCAATCTTCAATTTACTCGTCACTAAGTGGAGAGCTGGATGTTTTGACACAAGATTTTTAAATTTATAAAAATAATCTTAAAAAAGAATTTTATTCACAAGAAAATATTTTCAGAAAGAAAACTTTTTTAGCAATTTTCAAATCAAAGAAAGACAATCAATATAGTACATTTATATTTTTGAGAGTAACAGTTAAAATAAAAAACAATCATAGTACATTTGGCCTAGCGATGACAAGTTACTAGTGATGACAAATTTCGATTATATAATAATTAATTTAATTATATCTGAATTATTTAATAACTAAAATAATTATATATTTCGTAGCTTTGGCGCATATAAGAAACGTGCAATTTTTTAAATAGTGCCAAGAAAAATTGTGAATATCATTATACTACACATGTCTTCTATAAAGATAAAAATATCAACTGATGTACATTTCTTCAGCCATCTTCATAATCTTCTTCGAAATGTTTTTCTACCATATCAATTTACAGATTTTTATCACTTTTGATATTAAAAGTTCACTCTGATTTCAAATATGTGTATGCTTCATTCTTATTATACTGTATTTTTCTTATTCAATTCATATTTTATGAAAAATAATTTCGAAATTTAACCTTACACCAAAAAAATTCCTAGATTACTGTATAACAATAGCTTGAGTAGACCATCAATATTTAATTTTCTCTCACAAACACCAAATATGGATCACAAGAAGGCCAACGAAATTGATATTGTTTTCATTGAAATCAGTTCAAGGAAGCAATACAATCAAAAAATTGCAATAATATTAATTCTACACAATCGTAAGATTCATATTTAGATTTTATAAAAGAAAATAATTACAAAAATAAAAAATAAGAAGGGTGAGACTTCAATGTGCGCGTGAAGAAATCAAATTTCAAAAAGAAAAAGTTGCTCAAAAGGTATAAAAAGTTCAATCTTTTTTTTATTATTTTCGTGATTTATTTTTAGATATTGCATCATAATTTTATTGATTGATATTTATTCTACATTAATTTTTGTATGAACTCGATTTATATTCATTTGTATGCAAAATAGGCATAAAAATTTGAATTATTGTTTATGGGTATAAGTATGAAGTAGCCCTTTTTAAAGTACGTTATCAAATTTTCACCCAAAAAAAAAATATTACCAATTTTCATAGCAAAAGTATATACTTAAAGAATATTTAAGTATTCATTCTGCAATATTTCTTAACTTTATGATTTTATGTGATTTTTGAAATATATGTGATTGTCGTGCTTTTTTTTATTTTTGGCTTTAAAAGTACATTTTTATTACTTCATAAAAAGAAGAAACATACACATTGATGTTCTTATATCGATCTCGGTGTTTTTAATCATTTTAGAAAATGTCTTATGAACAACAATTTTAATTGTTTATGGAGTCTATTATTAGCAATTAAGTCATAATACTTAACATATTTAGTCAAAATAATAATATTTTAAAATATTTATTTAAAATGACAATATTTTAATAAAATAAAGTGTATTCTAATATGATTTATTTATCTTTCTTTTATTTTTCAAATTAGACCATTTTTTTGACTAAAAATAATAGACTTTATTATTCATTTTTCACTCTCTAAATATTTTGAAATAATTGTAGAGAATGACAAACTAATGAAGATAATTAAGTGGAGTAACTTACCTTTCATTTATTCCTTTAATAAGAAAACTCTCGGTCAATTTGCTATATTAAGACCCACAGAATTGTATAAAATATCTCCCCAAAATTAAAACGGTCATTTTTCTCTTTCCCCTTTATATTATACAATCTCTTCTCCTTTCCTTCAATTTCTCCTTAATATTCTCTACAAATTCAATTCAAATTTCAAACTTCTTTAGCACGTCCTTGCGATTTTCAAAAGTATTTCAAAACTTTCAAGTACCGCCAAAAACCCATCTAATTTTGTCAATTTTATTTTTATTTTTTCAAACTACCTTTTCACTCCACTTCATAATCCATTCAGTTTTTTCGTGAATCAACATGGGTGTGTTGCTTTCTTCAATCTTATACTCAATTTTGAGTTTAATCACATTAATGTCAATCCCTAATGGCATTACAATGACATTATACAACTCATTATACGATGAACTTTCTTTAAAAATCATCCCCTCAATTGTATAATCGAAGTAACAATTATCATTGTCCCATCTACCAGAATACATAACCAAAATAGCCAATGAAGCCATTTTCAGAAGTTCTGTATAAAAAATTAAATTATTTACATATACGTTTGAAGCTTAAGAATTTCAACAACAAACAGAACATATATTTATACAAGTTCTAGCAACTTTAGTTTTAACTTATACACATTTTCAAATTATATTAAAAGCCTTTATATACACAAAATTAAAGTTTTATACAATTATACAATTCACCCCAAAACACTAGATATGTATTTGTATATAACTGATAAATTCGTATAAACATATAAAAATTCTATACAATTATACAATTCACCAAAAAAAACTCTTAATAGGCATATTTATATAACTGACACATTCGAATAAACATACAACAGTTTCATACACTTATACATTTATTAGCAAATTTAAACTTTGCTATGGAACACAATTTTGAAAAGTTTGTCATAGCCTAAAATTAGAAATTTTATATTTGCTATATATAAAAATTTTCCAAATATTTTTATCCAAATTCTATCATCTTTTTTCTTCTCTAAAGATTTCTTTCATTATTCCATAGTTTGACTAAACCTTGTCTTATTCTTAAATCAAAATCATCTATTTTTCTAGGAAATCTTAGAAATCATTCAAAAGATTTTCAATATTTGTCAAAGTATTGAAATCAAAAGTATTTTATATATTTTGTATGTTGGATCTGGATCTGGATCTGGAAGAAATATCAGGTGAAAAAGTGTCATTTTTGAAGTGTCAATTTTAGGATAAATCGCTCAAAGTATTGAATTGGATCTAGATGATGTATCGGGTGAAGAAGTGTCATTTCAAATGTCAATATTTGAAAATTTGATAAAATTATTGAATATTAAGGTGATTAAAAATAACTTTATGGTATGTTGCATTTTGTATCTAAACTATCAAATTGTATTCTTTATTGTTTTTATCGTTTGTTGTATTTTGAATTCATTACAGAATTCATGTGTATCTTGCTAAAATTTGAATTTTTTTAGATGCAACTTGTATTTATTTTGTTGATGAGATTCATTTCAAATTATTTAAATGTTTAATTTTGTATTAGATAAATAGTTTTATAAAATTTCGTATGCTATTCTAAATTAGGCTTTATACAATTTTATTTTTTGATATATATTCTAACTATATGTCAACAAGTTCCGTATTTTTTGTGTTCATTGTGTATTTCAATCTCATTTTGTATGCCAACGAGTGTTGTATTTCTTTTTCGTTTTGTATTAATTATAAGTGTATGTATGCCAACTATTTTAATTTTTTTTGTGCTCACTTTGTATCTCAATATCATTTTGTGATTCAATCTCACTTTGTATGCTAAAAAATTTTGTATTTCTTTCTTTGTTTGTATTAAATCAAAATGTATGCTAACAAGTTTTACACTTTTTGTGATCACTTTGTATGCCAACAAATTTTATATTTTTTTATTCTTTATTCATTCTAAATTTTTCTTCTAACAGTGAAATGAATTACTCTGTTTAAATTTTGATGCATAACAATGGAATTAAATTGACTATTTAAAATAGAAAGTATTATATATGTTTTGCATGTTGGATCTGGATTTAGAAGAAGTATCAGGTGAAGAAATGTCATTTTCGAAGTGTCAATATTAAGATAAATCACTAAAAAGTATTGAATTTGATCTGGAAGATGTGTCAGGTGAAGAAGTGTCATTTTTGAATGTCAATATTTAAAAAATTGATAAAATTTTTGAAGATTAAGGTGATGAAAAACAACTTTATGACATGTTGCATTTTATATCTAAACTATTAAATTGTTTTTTTTTTTTATTGTTTGTTGCATTTTGTATTCATTACAAAATTCATGTGTGTCTTGCTAAAATTTGAGTTTTTTTAGATGCAACTTGTATTTATTTTGTAGGTGGAATTCATTTCAAATTATGTATATGTTTAATTCTGTATTAGATAAATAGTTTTATTTGTATGCTATTCTAAATTAGGCTTCGTACAATTTTATTTTTTTGGTATATATTCTAACTATATGTCAATAAGTTTCGTATTTTTTATGCTCATTTTTATGCCAACAAGTGTTGTATTTTGTTTTATTTTGTATTAATTCTAAGTGTATGCCAACAAGTTTTGTATTTCTTTTTTTATTGTGTATTAATTCTAAGTGTATGCCAACAAGTTTTAGATTTTTTGCGCTCACTTGTATATTAATATCGTTTTCTATTTCAATCTCACTTTGTATGCCAACAAGTTTTGTATTTTTTTTTGTATTAATTCTAAATGTATGTTAACAAGTGTTAGATTTTTTGTATTTTATTTTTTATTTTTTATTCATTCTAAAATCATCTTCACTGCTAGAAAAAAATCTTAAATCAATAGACTTCAATTCGACATAGATTGAATTTTTTCAATGGAGACTTAAAAATTAATATTGAAAATTTAGTTAAAACTTATATTGAAAATTTGAGGTTTAAGGGAGAGAGAAATAATATCAATTGTGGAACGAAACACGTATAATAAGAAGTAGATTTCATGATTTTTAATTCCAAAAATAAAAGATGAAAAGAGCAAGAGTTGAAAAAAATCTAGGCCGACTTAAAGTTATACCAAAATTATGATTAGTAATTATAGTAACTTTGTTGGTTTAAATTGAAAAATTATCTTATTTGAAATATTATTTTTCTTGATTTTCTCCATTCTATTATTAACTAATTATATTTTTTAAATTAAGCAGATGACGAAAATACATAAATCAATAATCAACAAACTAAAATATTGACATCTTTAATAAACATTAAAAATTCTCTGATGAGGTCCATTAAATATTAAAATATTGTTTATTTGAAAATTTTCCCTTTGATCATCTTAAGAAATTGTTACTATTTGGAGCAAACTTAGTGGGCCAAATTGTAGAAAGAAGTTATTCCGAATAGGAAGAAATTTCAGCGACCCAAAATAAGAGTTCGGAGTCTAAAGGGTATAAAATATTAATAAAAATTCCAAGACGACATATAAAATTTTATATTAACCAAAACGGTAAAATCGCTGCATCAACAACAACTTACTACACCGGAAAAAACAAAATCGCTGCCTCTGCAGCGAATTTGCAAAATATGATTTTATTTTTTTTAATTTTTTTTTTAAAAATAAGGTAAATTGTTGCCAAGGCAGTGATTTATAAATTATTTTTAAAAAAAACATATGGAAATCGCTGCTGAGGGCAACGATTTCAAAAACAATTTTTTAAAAAAAAAAACGTTAAATCAGGCAGCGATTTTATTAAAAACAAAATTTTCTTTTAAAATCGCTGCCTCAGCAGCGATTTTCATATTTTGTAATTTTTTTTTAAATCGCTGTTTAGGCAGCGATTTTGTAAAAAAATTAAATTTAAAATCGCTGCCTAGGCAGCGGTTTCATTTTTTTAAAAAAAAAAATCACATTTTGTAAAATCACTGCAGAGGCAGCGATTTTGCTTTTTCCGGTGGGGTAAGTCGCTGTTGATGCAACGATTTTACCGTTTTGATTAATATAATATTTTATATACCATTTTAAAATTTTTGTTAATATTTTGTACCTTTAGGCTCCGGACTCCCCGAAACAAGATCAAGAGTGAACAAATAGTTATGAAAAATTATCGTGTTTCTTAAAAAAAAAAAATCTATTTTAGTGGATAATCTTACTTTGGAGTAAGACTTGATCACTTACTATCGATTTATATATCAATATTAACACATTATGAATAATTCGTTAATGTTCACAAAATATGTTTAATATCAAATATATACTCTACAACATATAATTTATCTTTTATAGAACAGTTTATATTCACATTATATACAAGTGTAATTTGTGAATAATCCTATTGGATTTCTAACCCTTCCTCAAACGTTATAAAATCATATTCAAATAGTTATAAATTGTCTTGTTTCTTAAAAGTTATTCATTTTAGTAAATAATTTTAATTTAAACCAAGAATTCATCACCTATTATCGATTTAATATATCAAATTTATACACTTTGTGAATAATTTATTAATGATTAATAAATATGTTTAATACCAAATATATACTCTACATTATATATCTATCTCTTATAAAGTATTTTCATTCACATTATATTTCAGTTAAAATTTGGGAGTAATCCAACTGGATTTTTAACCTTTTCCTTAAACAGTGCAAAATTATATCCAAATAGATTAAGAGTGTGTTTGGTATGAAGAATGTTTTTCAATTTTCTCATGTTTGGTTGGGACAAAAGTTTTGGAAAATGTTTTTCAAATCAACTCATTTTCCTTAAAATTAAGGAAATTGACTTCCCTTAAAAAATTAAGGAAAACATTTTTCCATAACTCTCCTCCAATTTTAAATTACATTTTTTTTTGGGAAAAACATCAATTTAAATAAATATTTTCAATTTCAAAATTTTATTTTTTCACATGATCCTTGACCCTCCCCCCACCGGCCAGCCCCCCAACCCCAACCCCTCCCTAAA
>NC_028640.1:30762549-30770227 GCF_001406875.1 Solanum pennellii
CTCCCCACCCCCACCCCACCACCCACCACCCCCCAAAAAATAATAATTTTGATTTTAAAAATATTTTCATGTCATAAATTATTTTTTACTCTAGTAAAATTAAAAGATGTCTCTCAAAAACATTTTTCATTCATAAATCAAACACTAAAAATCATTTCCAGAAAATATTTTCTACTCACCAACCAAACATGAGAAAATAAATCAAAAATCCACTTGTTTTCGAGGAAAACATTTTCTAGGAAAACATTTTCAATGGAAAACATTTTCCTCCATACCAAACACACCCCAAGTTAAATTTACTTGCTTAAATTTATATATCGAATCCATACACCTTGTATAAGTTATTGAAGTAGTTTCATTAACATTGCATACAAACTAGTTTTAGTACTAATTAAATACCCATACCTTGTATATTCAGCTGAAACATTATCACAATTAGGTTATTAATAGTTTTTGAGATACATTTACTTAGCTTTTGCAATTATTTTATGAAAATTACTAATTGTTTAATCATTTTGACTGTGAAATGAATTACTGTGTTTAAATTTTGATGCATAGCAATGGAATTTAATTGGTTATTAAAAATAGTCTTCAAACATTGAATGCACATTACCTTTAATGATGAAAAACAAAAACAAAATAGAATACTGCAGATACCAAAAAATAATGAAGCAAAACTGTTAATAATTACGATAACCTCTAATCAAACAAACAAACTAGAGCCGTCAATATGGGCTACGCCCGTTGGACCGATCTGGCCTAACCCGAGATTTAATAGAGTTGGGATAAGATTTTTGGAGCCTATTAAAGAAAAGAGCTTTTTAGCCCGGCCTGAATAAATCTGACGATTTGAGGGGCTTGAGAAATATCGGTAGGGCCAGCCCGTGGGCCAATAAAATTTAATTAAAAAATAATATAATATTAAAATTTAGAATTAAAGATAGTCCAAACTCAAAACAATTAGATTAATACTTTTTCTTAAAAAAAACTTAATAAGTTTTTTTTGTTTTTTGAAAATGGTAACTTACTTAATAAATATTTTAGGCAAAACAGTCTGATGGACCCCTGTACTTGTACCAGTTTGTATTATGGACCCTTCTACTTACGTCTTTGTCATCTAGACTCTTACACTAAATAAAACACAATATATCAAACCCCTCTGACCATTGACCATACTTATGTGACATTAAGATGGTTGAGTTGGCAAAAGAGTGAGGCTAAACGCCTATTAAGGCAAATGAGCAAGTGAACACCATATTTTAATTTAAAAAAATATTTAAATTATAAGACAATAAACTAATAAACTTAAAAAGAAAAAAAATCGTTCTTCTTCAACCAACCCATATGCTTTTTCACTCATCCATCTGTGCCCAAACCTTTTTTTTCCTTCCATCAATGATCTGCTACGCTAGTCTCCAGAGGCGTCGGGGAGCCTCTGTAGCTGGAGGCAATAAGTTTCTTGGCCTTTTGGTACGCCGGAGAGGATGGAGAGCATAGGGGGTCTCTAGTGGTTCGCATCGGTCAGCAATGACGAGGAGCTGGTGCGGCCATTTTTCTGGAGGTTGAAGAAGGAGGAAAGAAAAATGGTAAGTATGTGTGATGCAGATGTAGACTGGTGAGAGAGATCGTATTTGTAGTTTCGCCGACAAGAGGTTCTTTGGCAGTTGGGCCAGTCCACTGTGAAAATGGATGATACTAGGAAATTCAAACATTTAATTTAAAATAATAAATTAAAATTCAATTTGTCAAAATTGCATTAAATTTTATGATTTTTCTTTTGTCAAAAAAGATATTATTATAAAAAGGATAAAAAGATGAAGTGACAAATTTTATCTGATATAGAGTGTGACATCAGCGCGATTGAGAGTCACGATGTGTTGAAAGGGTTCAATTGGTTGAGTTTAGACGGGTTGAGGGGTCCAAATGACAAAGAGATAAGTAGAAGGGTTCACAATACAAATGCATACAAGTACAAGGGTCCACCAAACCATTTTGTCAATATTTTATAAAGACATTTTTATTTGTGAGTTTAATTAACAAGTAGTAACATTAACATCATGTAATATTGTTGTCAATATTTATGATAATATTTTAAAATTATAATTTATAATTTAAATTAATAATTATATAAAAAATATAATTTTTTAAAAAGTTGGCTGGTCCGGCAAGCCTGTAGCCCACGTACTTGTGGGTTGGGCCGACCATTTTCTGACCCACACAAAAAGTGAGCTAGCCCGGCCTGATCCGTAAAATGTCAAAGCCTGTATGGATTAGCCCGAATGTGATGTGCTAGCCCATATTGACAGCTCTAAAACAAACAAACAAACAGATTTAGAGATAATTAAGGAATTTATATATTGTGATAGTTACAAAAAGCTATATTTGTGGAATGAATATCCTGTTTTAATTTTTGTATTGATTTAATATACTATATTATTTCTTTTTTTTAATTGTTTTTTAAGTTCAATTTGGTAGTTTGTTAGGTATGGTTATATTTTGTTATTATCTAAAAATAGATGTGATTGCACTCGTCTTATTCCACCAACACATCAGCCTAAAATCAAATAATATGATAATTAGGTAAAGCGAGAATAAAAGTCTAATACTATAAGCTAATGCTGGAAATTTCTAATTAACGTAAATATACTTTCAAAACCTAGTTATCATGTCTACACGTCTATAATTTATTACAATGAATTTGAAAGAAAAATACAATTCTCCAATGATTATGTTTTTAAAATAGAACAAGATCATGAATAAGGAGAAAGAGGATCCGTTGAGATAAAAGTCAACTACCTCACAAGTCTCCCCAGTAAGCCTTGAAAAAGAAAAGAATTGAATGTTACATGGAGATTCGAGCTATAACTTACAAAAATGTAGAAGCAAGGGGTGAGTATCAAATCACACGGTAATCAACAACTAAACTGCTAAACACAAGCTAAGGATATGGAATACAAATACTCCTTACCATCCCAACCAAACCTCCATACAAACTGCACAAAACAAGTTCAATCGAACAATTCACAATTTACATAGCACACAACTCAACAACAAAACTCTAATAATTACATATTCTTAACAACAAACACAATATCTATCAATCACAAGTTTCAGAAAAGTACTCACAAGTTCACAAATAATATAGATATGCATTGCAAAGCCAAGTATAGTGATGCATGTGTGATCATAATGATATAGATATGTAATGCAAATGTCAAGTATAGTGATGCATGTCTAACCTAAAGAGACACAATTGTTGTCTCTCAGTCATGGACCCGTGGAGGACATATTCCTCCATGCATCTGTCAGAGCGTGTGACACGACCTCGATAGTAAAATTCATCACGGTGTGCGACATGTATCTCAAAATATAGTATTTGTCGCGACGTGTGACAGTCCCTCGATAATAGTATCTGTTGTAGCAGTGCATGACACGTCCCTCAAAATGGTACATCCTCTTTAAAAATTTATTATTTCTCAATTCACGTAACACGTATCATAATCATGTCTCAGAAACAATGCAAATGACATGTTTACATAACTATTGAGGAAATGATCATTTTCATAAAAATGCACAATTCATAACAACACATTCATGATACAACTTCAACAATGAGTCAATAAGCCTTTCAAGTCATTCTTAACACATAACACACCAATAATTAATAACATTGATTTTTGTTGCCCTTTTTTCACCATTAGAATTATTTAATATGGACAAGTCAAGTCATCTCCAAGCCTCATTGCTCCCCTACACATACCACAACATCAACAATGAGATAGTAAGTCTTTCAAGTCGGTCTTAACACATCAGACACCACCAATTAATCCACATTGTATTTTGTTATCCATTTTTCATTATTAGAATTATTTAATAAAGATAAGTCAATCCATCACCAAATGCTATTACTCCCCAACACATACAACAAGGAAATGCACGATTGTGTAGACTTAATAAGTATTTAATGTCTCAAATAATCAAATAATTACTCATGGACTTGAGTCTTTTCGTTTTGTTAGGCTTCCAAATCAATGCAATCTATCCAAATAAATAATCACAATATGATTTCAGAAATAATAACATTCATATCACTATATGTCTAGATTAGATCCAAAAAAGTCGCTCAGATCTATAATCAAATTTCTAAATTTCAAATCTAGGATTAAGTCAAAATTTCTCCAAATACTACGACACTAAATTTTTCACATAATTTAATACATTTAGTATTTAATTATATCTCAATATATTAAACTTGAATCTTGATATGATAATCAAATATATTTAAAATTGACTCACTTATTTACGAAATCAATAAGGTGCACTGTGTACACGACCAAGTTGAAATCTATTCTATATCATATCAAATTTTGGATAATGCATAAGTACCCCCTCAATCTATGCCCGAAATCTCAAAAACATACTTATACTATACTAAGGTCCTATTACCTCTCTGAACTTATTTTATTAATAATTTTTTACCCTTTTCGACCTACGTTACACTATCATGTGAGTCCAATGTTTGATTAGCTTTTTTTTCAAGCTAGTGCCACATAGATCGAAAAAGGATAAAAAATTACTTATATAATAAATTCAGGGGGTTAATAAAAATTTAGCATAGTATAAGTCTATTTCTGAGATTTCAATTATAGGTTGAGGAAATATTTATGCATTTTCCTTATCAAATTTTAAAAAGCAAATTACACATAAATGTCAATTGTTGCTTGATGATCCAATAAGAAACATTAAATATTCCGCCACCCCTTAGGTTGATATAATTACAATTTTCCATTTAAAAAACAAAGAATTTCAACTGGTACAATTTTTTCACTTTGTTATCAATAAACAATAATATAATGATAATTACAACAACAAACCAATTACTTTCACTTGTCTATTATTTTCTTTTCTTCTTTTTGTTCCAGTATACATACTTATCATAATAGTAATGACGTGACTTATCTAATTATCAACATTCATAATTGTTGAGATGGAGACATGATTAAATTTTCTTTACGTGCAAGTGGTCGCCGATTGTATCTTAGTTATCATGTTCTCGAGCGGTGTACCTTTTTCCAAAATAAACAAGGTCTAAAATGAAATATTGTATTAATTTAAAGGGAAAAGGCGTAAATATATCATTAAACTTTTAGAAAAGGCTTATTTATGTCATCAGTTAAAAGTTTAGTTCATTTATGTCATTATCGTTAAAGAAAAGGCTCATTCATGCCATTATTTTTTAACGATGATTTTACAAAACTATTTTTGACACGTAACCAATTATAATTCGGCCACGTCATCAATTTTTTTAATTAAAAAATCAAAAAAAATTCCATTTTTATTCTGAATTTTAATTTTTAATTTAAAAAAATTGATGTCATGACCAATTATAATTCAGTCACGTCATCAGTACTAAAAAATAAAAAAAATAATTCAATTTCTTTTTCAAAATTATGATCTTTTTATTAAAAATTGATGACTTGGCCGAATTATAATTGGTCACGTGTCAAAAATGGTTTTGCAAAACCATTATTGAAAAATAATGGCATGATTGAGCCTTTTCTTTAACGGTAATGGCATAAATGAGCCAAACATTTAACTAAAGGCATAAATGAGTCTTTTCTGAAGTTCGATGGCATATTTGAGCCTTTTCCCCAATTTAAATTATACTCTATATGGACTTACATAATTAATCATAAACTAAATTAATTATTTTAATTTATCCCTTAATTAACTAACTGTAGTTATCGAGTAGTTTAAAATTCTCAAACAAACTTCACCAACAAATCAAAAATCACTTGAGACAATTATCGGGAGGGATAAAAATGATAATTTTATAAGAATTTACAATAATGACATTCTGGGTCATTACATTATCTACCACCAAAAATCATGTTCTTCCTTAAATATAAAGAAGGAGAAGGGAGAATAACCGACACCATCAAAAGCCTGAGGTATGATCTTCCAGAGTCTATGTTTCTCTCTCCAAGTGAGGCTCTCCTTCAGATCATTCTGTCCAGATCAACTACTAAGAATTGAACTTTCAAATCAAATTTGATAGATCTACGAATCAGGAGTGATTACCAATCCACAAATAACCTATGAATTGAATCTGAACTGAAACTCTCTAGACCATATCACAACCACCAAGACAATATTTTCTCACATAACCACAATAAATTCCGAATTGATACTTGCTACAATCAGAAGTAAATCTAACAACACAGAAATCATCATCGAGCTTATCAAGATTTCATTCTCACAATTAAATCTCCCCACAATCTTAAGTTATAGAAACATCTTATATTTGAACATCTAGTACTCATTAATGGATTATCAAACTTATTTAATTGAAAGAAGAATAATATTGAGAAACCACCTAGCGAATGATTTACCCAAACATACAACATATCTAACAATACTATCGAAAATGCTAGATCAGTATCCGTGATTGTAGACAACCCTCATAGACAGTACAACTAAATATAATGGACTTTTACATTCAACCACACATAGTTGAAATGTGACCTCGACAATGAGAGGAATATTAAAATTGTCAGAAAACTAGATTTTCTATAAATTTTCATAAGCAACGTAGTACATGTGAAACCATTGTAATACTTCAACTGCTCCAAAACAACACCAAATGTGTCATATTGATAAACTAACCAGGACCGTCAATGTCACATCTAGAAACCACACCCTAGAAGTTAGGGCCAATCTCGAATTGCGATTGGCGTACTTGACCTCTTGGAGGTCTGTACAAGCCCTCTCTGTATTGTTCATCATATATACAAAACGAAAAGCAGTGCGGAATTAAAGCTTTTCACAAAACATTAGAACATCTTTAATAACATCTTTCATTAGAAATAATAGGAAATAATAAATCGCAATCTCATCAAACTTAGACACGATAATACTTTGGGACACGGCCCATACTTCAACATATAAAAATACTTAGTCTATTACAATACTTTGAAATAAAGGACATATACGTACGCCCTCGAGTCAATTGAGGACATACTTCACTTCGCTTGAACGACTCTAGAATGCAAGCTTTCCTTCATGATCCTTCTCACCTTTCACCTACACCTTTAGAGATAAACTTATGCATGGAGTTAGTACATACAATTGTACTGTAACGACTTGTTTAGTCGTTTTGAGCAGTAGAGTTTATTCTGGTAATAACTGTCAGGGTCGACGGATTCCACGACGGACCGTCATGGGCACGACGGACCGTCGAGGGGGTCTCGTTCCAAAACACTTAGATTCTGAAAATTTGGGTACTGAGATCGACTCTCTGAACTTCACGATGGAATGGCAGGACGGACCGTCGTTGGCACGACGGACCGTCACAAATCTCCCCACAGAATTAACTCTCTGAACTTTGTGACGGACATGCAGGACGGACCGTCACAGTCGTGATGGACCGTCACAGACTGCGTAACCCTGACTGGGTCGGATTTCTGTTAAAGTTTTTAAAGGGGCATTTTGGACTATTCATGCTTATAATTATAAAGTTAGTGGGTTAATGTTAATAATTCAATTACTTGGGGATTAAAGGAGATAACCTTGAAATAAATAGTGGGTTATTTTTATCATCTTTTATACTTAATTATATGACAATTAGGGTAAAAGAAAAAGGGTTTGAATAAGAAAAATAGAAAGAACAGAGAGAGAG
>NC_028640.1:30777795-30784696 GCF_001406875.1 Solanum pennellii
TTGTGGAGTGCAGCAAACGTGCCATCGTCTTCAACTCAACCGCAACTCTAGCCAGTCTTCATCACGTCGGATCTCAGGGTGAGCTAATGCTTCTAGCTTGGACTGGATCTTCTTCTTCATGTCTTGATGCCTTGAAGTTCCGGCATGGACTAGCTGTTATTTATTTTAGCTTCCTAGATATTCTTAGATTTAGTAATTTGAGGATAGATGTTCTTGTGGTGATGACTTCCAGATTTTGGGAATAATAAGTATTGAGTTTTTAGAAGTTATTTAATCGATTTTCATTAATGAGTTTTAAGTCTTCCGCATTATATTCTGTTTTATTATGGTTGAAATGTTGGGGTTTAGATTGGTTGGTTCACTCACATAGTGGGATAAGTGTGGGTGCCACTCGCGGCCCGTTTTGGGTCGTGACATGTACTAAGTATGACATAATGCATAAAATCATGAAAATGAACATTTATTAGAAATATGCATCTTTTCATTTAAAAATCATATCATAATCATAAGAATAACATTTAATTCCTTAAAAACACATAATATAACATTTAAGCAATTTAGGACATTTTTCAACCAACTTTACAGTAACCTATAGTTACTGTACAATGAATTGCTTCACTGTAACAGTGAAGTGCCTTCCCTTCCCTTTTGACACTTTCTAGCATGTAATTGAGATTATCCCACTAAAAGCTATCTTAATACTCTTTTAAGCAACAAAAAGAAAGACCACTCACACACCCTCTCTAAGCATGCCTAAATAATCCACAAGACTTCTCATAATGAGACACATACACATTTCAACACACCAAACGCATAACATGTACAATATGAAATTTTCCTCACCAAGGCTATCAAAAGACTTACTTAAGAAAACCAAGAAGATAACGTCCATGATTGACCTCTTCAAGACTACCTAAATAATCCTTAAGACTACCTAAGGATTAGATCATGTTGATATAATCAACATCTTCACTAACTAGAGTAATTCTTAAGACTTATCTATGTAAGATACGAAGTTACCATTCCTATGCCCCCTTCACACCTTAACTAGACAACCCTTTACTACTCTAGGTAAGTACTTATTCTTTTAACATAGTTTCTTAACTTAAGTCATTACATTCATTAGTTCAATTATGACTCATTCATCACATAAGGATATTCAAGTAATGGTCTTGGACAAGACCTAGGGACTCTAGCTAACACCTTCAAAGCCTATTGTGCAATGTCTAGATAGCGTCCCATACCACCATCTAAACTTCATAGAGCTTATCTAATGCTAGTAGGTATCTCTATGATCAGAATAGGCCATGACCAACATAGACCATGATAGCTAGACATGGAATCCAGAGTTCTATCCTACTACGATGGGAGGGTGTTCTACTTTCCAATGGTAGAACTTGGACACATCCCATGTAGGAACATGGTTAAGAAATATGAAGGGCATGATTTGTACTCTAGTCTCATTCTTTGACTAGAACTACTTACCTTATTATACTCACTCGGTGCTAGCCTTTGTTCTCATAGAGTAATTTACATTAACGATTCATATAAAGTGTTCCATATCAAGTTCATAACCCAATCACATTTACCCTACCAAAGAAAGGTCCACTAGGGCTACCTTACAATGGCGAGAAAAATCTCATAATGACTTTCTCAATGTTTGATATGATGCAATTCCAGTCAATCAACTTTAAGTCTATAATTCCTTTACTTGAAAGAAACCATTACAACTTTCGACTTCAACATTCACAACCTTACCACTAGGTTGAAGGTTTCACATAAAGGACGCTCTTAACATCATTTAAGGTGTCATGTCATTCATACATACAAGAATAAGAGACTTTAGAATACTAAATCAAGACATCTCATATCCATATTCATACATGCATCAAGTAAGGGACACAAGTCAAACAATACAAGACATAACATACTTCACTTTAACACATATTACATGTAATTCTAGATGCACATAGAAATAACCATTATCATCTTAATTCATCTTATACACTACCATATTATCATCAATTTGACAATCATAGACTCATATAGTCAAGTAGGAATAACCATGCATCAACTCTAAGACTAAACACAGAAAAACATAGTCGTAGTCTAACATGACCATCCTAAATAGCATCAATAGAATAACACATATACTTTCACATTACTTATCATGTACATAGATATTATCCAACTTCACATAATAAACTACACAAATCACCAAAATACTTCAAGTAGTTGCCGACAAGGCCATGTTCATCACATTATATAGAATAACGCCAACAAGGCCACATCAATTGCAAGTAAAGCCCAGAACACCACCACCATAAGTGGATCACACCTATCAAAACATAAATAAGTCTAATTAACATAAAATAAAGGGAATTAGGTCAACGTACCACCACTCTATCCTCAACACTTCAATCCAATGTTAAACCATCCAATTCAATACCATAAGGCCCTTACCCATGGTCATAACCAATAAATTAATACATAAATTCAATACTCAATTAAACTAGGTCAACTCACTATATATTCATCATTCTAAGACAACCTAGATATAAATTTAGTACAATTATTACATCAATCAATAGCCCATAGAAAACTACACTAGAATTCATAAGCATTATATCAATATCAAATAACCCATAAAGTAGTCAAAAACTATAGTTCATCAATTACATGGGTTCATAGGTTAATTGAGTTAAAATCATTAAATTACTAACAATTCCATCAATATTCAATTCTTTAAACCTTTAATGCAAGAACCCATTGATAGATCATGAAATTGGACAATTCATCTTTGAAAACTTTAGAAATTTTTTTTGAAAGTTGGGCTACTTGATGAATAAAGTTTCAAGGATAAAAAACATACCTCAATGAAGCTAATTCTTCAATTTGATGAAGAATACCACTCAATTCTTCAATCCAATCCCTTCCTTGAGTTTTGGCTCCAATGGAGTTCTAGGAAATTTGTAAGGAAATCTGAATTTTGATTTTGAAGAACGAAATATTCTAAATGTTTTAGGCTTATAAACATATTTAAAATATCGAAAAGAACCTTTAGGGACTGACCTTTCTCTTATTTGGAAGTGGGTGAATTTACAACTTCACCCCTCAACTTAACAGTGGCCTGCGCAGGGAAATAAACCCATCGACGGAGGACCATCGACGACCCATCTCTGACCAACGGACCGTCCTACTGGTCCGTGGTCTAAGATTGAGGCTGTTCTTTGGCCTCTCCTTCCCCACGCCTAAGTATACATTGACAAGACCTCACCTACGGGGCGTCGACTGACCCATTGGGCGTCAATTGCCTTCGTGGTTTGGGCAGTCTTGGCACTCATGAAGGGTCCTTCCTCAAGGACCCTAGGATGGTCTTTGGGGATGTTTTCCCGGATGTTTTCTACCTAAACATGATTGTATGAGTCTAGGACCTCTCTCATAAATTTCATCCAAAAATAACACATAAAACTCGACAAAACATGCATAGACACACAAGGTCGTTTCAAGGCAAACCTTTCGAACGTCATAGACCTTCTTGGACGTTTAACCTTTTAACTTCACAAAACTTGACACAATACCTATATATACCATAATATCTCATTTAATGATCTTATAACCTCATTAATCACACATAAACACATAAAATCACATATGAGGCACATATGTGACTTAGTCGTCGAACGTCTTAGTCATCCCTTGACGTTTGACTTCCAATGCACAAAAACTCTTAGACACTGCCTCAATACCATATTATAGACCATATTAGGACCTTAGACCAAAGTAACAACTATGTTAGGCTCTAGCTTTACCTAAGTCATTTTCAGGATCTTACAGTCCAAGGATATATAACACCCTATCAAAAAGATCGGTACATCAGATCCATCACTAGGAATTCACCCATGGATGTGGAAACAGTTGTTGCGTAATCAGTGGATCATACTTCAAATAATGTCCATTATGAAGAAGGTGGTCACATAAGAATATACAAAAGCAAGGTCTAAAAACACAAAATACTCTTTCCATAGTGCCCATATAAATAAAAGGGATAATATTCAATTACCCCCCTAGCCTATACCCAAAATCCCTACGACACACCTTATCTTTGATGAGGTCCTATTACCCCCTCCAACTTTTTTTTAAGTAATTTATCACCCCTTGCGTGCATACGTGGCAATAATCGTGATTTCACCCATGTAGGGCGCGTGAGTGCAGATTGAGTGCAGATTTTGGCTAACAATGACCAATAAAAGTTAGCCACGTGTCAAAGCAATTTGAAAAGAATTCAAAAATAAATTTTATTGTTTCTCTCAAAAGCAGTTCTTCTTCCTCTTTTGAAAAAATAACTCCATTTTCATGGTTCTTCATTTTTGAAGAAGCTCCATCCATTATCATTCAAGTTAAATAGCTCCTTGATTTGAAAAGGTAAAGTAAAATTTAATATATTCTTTACATCTTTTTATGTCGATTATTAATTCTTATTTTTTTTGACAATGTTTATAAAGTTAGGGTTATGAAAAAATCCGAGTTGAATAAGTTATGTATGGATGAGAACAATTCAATGTTTAACGCGGAAGTGCGATGCAAGCATGGAATCTTACTGCAAATGCAGACGTCTTGGTCAAATCGCAATCCCGGAAGACGATTTTGGTCTTGTCCTCACTATGAGGCCATAAACTGTAATTTCTTTAGATGGAGAGACACGGAGAGAGTTGATGAAAGATCTCGTTTTGTTATTCCTAAATTGGTGAATAGGATTAACGAGTTAGAAAAAAATTATGAGCGTGTGAAGATGCAACTGGAACAGCTTGATAATTCCAACATTGAACAGTCAAAACTAGAGAAAATTCCTTTGGATGAAGGTGAAAGTCTTCGAAATCGTAATGAAAATCTGAACATCAATTCAAAGGAGAAGGTTGACAACGTAAAAGAAATGGGTGAATTGAAAGACAAGAAGAAGATGAAAGGGCTGAAAATGAAGAAAACAAATGAAGGCTGTTGTTTTGGCAAATTCCTTTGTTGTGTGATGATTTGTTTTGTTGTTGTATTTGTTAGTTTTCTTACCCAAGTTGGTAGGTATAAGGATCATATGAAATTGCCATAATTTTGTGTGGTGACAAAACCTTTATTTGCTCTATTGTAATGTAAAATTGAATTTATTTGTGTTTGAAACTGTCTTAATTCTCTATTTTCCATGTTGATATGTTTGTGTTGGAAGTTGTAAAATGAAGTAAAGCAACAGGTATTAATCATTCTTGAGAGCAAATTGTAAGTACAAAGTTGATTGTAAAAATGCCGAGAATTAGTCACAGCGCATAGGTGCCCAGAATTTCATTGCTTAAGAGCAAATTTTCAGTACAAAATCTAAATGTGCCAAAAATTATACAAGTCACAACACATATGCAAAACAAAGTTTTCACATTGCATAAGTACCCGTAATTTCAGTACTATAACAAAAAATAGGAATATTTAGTTTTCCTTCAAACATGAAACAAAATACTACTTATAGTTGGCACCAAGAAAGTAGTGATAAAACACCATTGATATCAACATTATAGTTTCCATGGGTGTTGAGCTTGTGAAGAGGAGGAAGCATTTGGGTTTGAAAGCCTTGATTGATCTCTAATCTGCTGGAGCCTTCTAGTTGTGATTGCCTGATTTCCTTTCCACTTCAATCCGCTTGTCGGTTTGAAACCAACATCCCCAGTTACAATACTTGATCTCAAAACTCTCTTTGGTCCGGCTAATATTGTGCTACTTGGCAGTCCAGGCTACAAAATTTTTAGAGAACTAAGATTATTAGAGAATAAATGTGCAAGTTATTAGAGAACAAACAATATGAATGCATCGCAATACTTACATTGAAAGTTTTGAAACCATTTTTAGCTTGAAACACACCCATACCAGTGACTCTTGGCCTTTTAAATTGAGTTGTGTTTTCAACACCCTTTCCTTTCCTGGTAGTAGCAGTTTCCTTTGGTGCAACATTTGTGTTCTGGTCTACACCCTGTGTTGTACTACCTTGAGAACATGTAAACCAATTTTCAAGTGGATGATTACTACCTCTTCCTGCACTTCCCAATCCCCTACCCCTTCCTCTACCACTCCTGGATCTTGATAATACTCCAACACCATTTACACATGCACATTCTTCATGTGTTGGTGTTCTTGAAGTTGTAGGAGGTGCAGTGGTTCTAGGAGAGGCCCTTGATGCACTTACACTTGCTCTAGCTCTTATTGTTCTTGAAGTTGTTGGAGGTGCAATAATTGTAGGTGAATCCCTTGTTGCACTTGCATTTGCACTTGTGTTTTTAGGTCTGCCTCTCCCCCTTTTGGCAACAGGCTCACTTTCAATATTTGTTGATTTCTAATTAGCAAAAAAATAATATTATATTAGTAAGTTGATTACACTTTAAAAGTAAGTGACAAAATAGTAATGTACCTTTGGTCTTCCCCTTCCTTTTTTTGAACTTGATGGTTCTTCAACATTTGAAGTAGGGGTAGCTCTCTGTTCCGCGGCAGTAGAACCAACTCCATCACTCCTTCGTAAATGACAACTTCTTTTATTGTGACCTTTAACATGGCAAAGACTACATGTCATAGTTAGTCCTGTTTTAGATAATTTAGCAGACACCTTATTTTCACCAACCTCTTTCCTTCTCAACTTTCTAGGTCTGCCTGGCATTTGTTTTATCACTTGTGGATCAACAAGAGGATTTTTTGATTCTGGCCACATTGGCATGTTATTCATAGGTTGTATGAAATGTGAGTAAGTCATCAAGTACCTCTCTTTAGAGTAGCATGGATGAATGAAATCATGTGGGTCATATTGTTTATGCAACATTGCAGCTAAGGCATGTGCACATGGTATACCCTTCAACATCCAAGATCTACAACTACA
>NC_028640.1:30786210-30789280 GCF_001406875.1 Solanum pennellii
AATTAAAATACACCTTACACCAATATTCTTTATCATAGTAAATTAGGTCATCCACTATACCAGTACCTCCAGTACCTAATTTAGACAACTCGTGCAGATTTTCTCTGAATTCAGCTTCAAAAGTACTTTTTGCACACTTCCAGAACTGATTCTTCCTTTGCAGCCCTCTCCAATTCTTTGACCAATTTGCTAGTATATGCCTAGCACACCTTCTTTCTTCACAAGCTGGCAACAACTCCTTTATAGCTATATGTAGTCCCTACAAGTTACAACAAACATTATATAATTAAGTTTAAAAAAGGGATAAACCAACAGATAAATTTAAAACAAGTTTACCTTTTGCATGTCTGACATAATTGTGAAACTTGTTCCATCTCCTAATCTCAAGTCTTCTTTCAACAGAGAAATAAACCAACTCCAAGTGATTGTGTTCTCATTTTCAACTACAGCCCAAGCAAGTGGAAGCATTTGATTATTGCCATCTTTAGCCACTGCAATAAGTAATTGACCCCTGCAAACCCCCTTCAAGAAACAACCATCCAGACCAATGCATTTTCTAGCTGACATAAATGCCATCTTGAGTGCAGCAAAACAAATGTAAAATGCCTCAAATACTGGCCTACCAGATTCATTAGCTTCTCCTAGCTTCACCACACAAGCACTCCCAGGATTAGTCCTCAACAACTCATCCTTATGATCAAGAATTCTCCCAAATTCCTTAACATGATCACCCATAAGTTCATTCAAAATTTTAGCTCTTGCTCTTCTAGTTGTGGTCTTACAAACATGCACATTATACTTCTTACGGATTAACTCTTGCAACTTGAACACTCTGATATTTGGTTGTTCAATAACTTTCTTTTTAAAAACAGTAGCAATGAATCTAGAGTTGCACAAATAATTCCTAGTAGCCTTTTGACATGAATGGACTGGCATGTAAGTCTTAATAACAAAGTTATTGGTCTTCTTGTCCAAACTTGCATATAACAACCATTTGCAATTTACCTTGCAACATCTCACCCTTACTCTATTTGGCTCATTCACACACTTTTCAATCTGAACCCCTCTCTGAATTGCATACTTAGTGACTGCCAATCTAAACTCTTTTACACTTTCAAAAACCATACCCAATTGCCACACAATCTTCTTAATATTGGGATCAAATCTGACTCTCTCTATGGTATGTTTTTTCCTTTTTGTGTTAGGCAGTTTCAACTTCATTTTTTCACCTTCCTCTAGACAACTATCATCTGTGTCAGTTTCAAAACTACAAGCATCAGAACTTGCATAATATGGTTCATCACCCCCCAACCTTCCTTCTAAAGTACATCTATTGATAGCTGTCTCATCAAACCCAAGATCTGCTCCAGCATTACCACATGCTACTTCTTCAGTATCTGCAGGAATTTTTTCCCTTCTTTTTCTCCTCCTCAGAAAAGATCTTTTCTCAGCCCTCAGTTGAATTAACTCCTCATGAACATCACTTCCATATTGATCATCTTCAAGTATTTCACTATCTTCAGAATCATCACTCTCTTCAGTTGACTCATCAGATACTTTTACAGAGTATTCACTATCTTCAGAATCTGATGGATCACTATTTAGAGCTGTTGGGTTTGAAGTAGAAGGAATATTTGAGGTAGTATTTATAGTTATATCTACCCCATTATAAGCAGCCTCACCTACTTGATTATATCCACTAGCCTCAGTGGTCCCAAATTTATTAAAAGTTGCACCAGAATCCTCACCAGGCATGTGGACATATACTTCCAAAACAGACCCACTTTGCAAACAATTACACATTGCTAAGAGAATATCATCATTGTCAATATCTCCTAAAATGCAACTATTAGGTGGCCGGACAATAAATTTACAATTTGGACTATACCCTAGTTCTTTAATATAGTCCTTAATCTCAAACTATGATATTGTATCCACATCAATATCATAATATTCACTCACTAACCCACCCACATATCTTGCTTTATCACCTTCATACAATAAGGCCCCACCATGATAAAACTTTAAAGTAATGAATGTAAACCCACTCATACCTATGTGCATAAACATAACAATTATTAAGTAAAAGTTGCTAATAGAATATAATAATTGACTAAGAAAACACATACCCAAATAGTTATAAAAACAATTCAAGTTGAAGAAAACACATACCCAGCCCCACACATACAGAACACAATACCCCACATAAATAACACAATACACGACATATCTTTATCTTCTTACAATTAGGTATGTAACCCCACACAGACACAACACAACACCCAACATATATTTTCTTCTTAGGATAATGTTATTTAAATTTAACCCCACACCCACACAGACACAACACAATACCCAACATGAAATTACTTTATTGTAACCCAGAATATAAGACAACACAGAAAAACACCCAACTCGTCTTTATCTTCTTGCATGTTTCATATTATAACAACATAACTCACACAACTATAATACCACCCAACCAACCCACACTCAAAACACGTTTCATATAAATGTATGAATAACAAGTTACATACCCCATAACAACAAATGTGACAGTATGAATATATGAATAACATCAACCCTAAAAATAAGAAATTTGATATCTAACAGAACCACAACATAAACCCTAAAAGTTATATTTCACTCAAAATCGAAATCAATAAAGAAAAAACAGTTATATTTCACTCAATCAAAACCCTAAAAGTTATATTTCACTCAATCGAAACCCTAAGCATAACAAAAAACAAAATAAATGAAGAAAAAACTAACCTTTGAACTCAACTCAGTCACGATTCTTGCTGAATGAAATCGACCCACACTTTCAAGATTGAAATCAATCCTGTCACGACCCAAAACGGGCCGCGAGTGGCACCCACACTTATCCTACTATGTGAGCGAACCAACCAATCTATACCCCAACATTTCAACCATAAATAACAAAATATAATGCGGAAGACTTAAAATTCATTAATGAAAGTCGACTAAATAACTTCTAAAAACTTAATACTTATTGTTCCCAAAAACTGGAAGTCATCACCACAAGAACATCTATCCTCAAATTACTAAA
>NC_028640.1:30791258-30792019 GCF_001406875.1 Solanum pennellii
GCTAAACCAACAAAGCTCCTTACCTCTGTAACATTAGTGGGTCTTACCCAATTCTTCACCACTTAGATCTTGGAAGGATCCACCATCACTCCATCCTTGGAAACTACGTGCCTCAAGAAGGACACTGAATCTAGCAAAAACTCACACTTGGAGAATTTGGCATAAAGCCTTTTCTCCCTCAACATTTCCAACACGATTCTCAAGTGCTCCTCATGTTCTTTCCTGCTCTTTGAGTATACTAGTATATCATCAATAAACACAATAACAAAGAGGTCCAGATATGGCTTAAAAATGCCGTTCATCAGGCTCATGAACGCAGCAGGGGCGTTCGATAGTCCAAAGGACATTACCAAGAATTCATAATGCCCATACCTGGTCAGAAAAGCAGTCTTTGGCACATCCGGTGCCCGTATTTTCAATTGATGATAACCAGACCTCAAATCGATTTTTGAGAAGGTACAAGCACCTTGTAACTGATCGAACAAATCATCAATGCGAGGAAGAGGATACTTGTTCTTAACAGTTACTTTATTCAGTTGTCTGTAGTCTATGCACATCCGAGAACTTCATCCTTCTTCTTTACAAACAAAACAGGAGCACCCCAAGGGGATGCACTTGGTCTAATAAAGCCTTTTCCTAACAATTCTTGAAGTTGGGCCTTTAACTCCCTTAACTCTGCTGGAGCCATTCTATAAGGGGGGTATGGAAATGGGGCGAGTACCCGGCTCCAGATCAATGCAAAAGTTGATATTCCTATCCGG
>NC_028640.1:30793785-30794395 GCF_001406875.1 Solanum pennellii
GATCAAATAATACAGAAGCCATGCAATCACAAACCAAAAGATTACCTGTGATAACAGCATTTGATGTCTCCACTTCCGACCGCCCAGGGAAAGTGTAACAATGGGACCTATCACCTGTCTGCCCATTGCCCCTACCATGTTGTGCTGTAGTAGTTCCAGTTTGCCCGCCACCCCGGTTGGTTTGGTGACCACCATTACCTTGACTACCACGTCCTCCAGAATGGCGGCCTCTCCCATGACCACCTCTACCTCTGACTATTGGGGGTCTGTAACTTTGTTTTGGACAAAACCTCCTAATATGTCCGATCTCTCCACATCCATAACACTCTCTGGATTCGAGCATAGGTCTCTGTGAGAACGACGAAGTCTGGGGATAACCTCCAGACTCAGAGAAATGTTGACCGGTCTACGGTGGACCCCCAGCTACAGCCTGCAGTGAAGACTGAATAGGTCGGGCCGGATAACCTTCTGAACTCTGCCCTCTGGAGTAAGAACCAATAAACTCGCTTCCCTTACGAAACTTCTTAGTTGTTGATGCCATGGTGAAGTCATCTTGCTTCAATCCCTCCACCTCTATCACAAAGTCTACCACTTCCTGAAAGGATTTTGC
>NC_028640.1:30796723-30802124 GCF_001406875.1 Solanum pennellii
CTGGTGTCGGAACGTGACACTCCGATCCCCTAATACTACGTGTCGGTTCGTGACACCCGATCCAGTAACAATCATTCTTTTAGTTCATCAAGTCTTCTTTTAAAACAAGACATCATCATTAACAAAGAGGTTTTAAGGTTTTAAGATTCAACAGCCTCATCATGCTAATTCATTACAATTATATAATCACATCATGCATGCACACAATTAAGTATATAGGAGACTTTACAATACTACCCAATACATATCATTCGCTATTAAGAGTTTACTATGAAATAGCATAAACCATAACCTACCTCCACCGAAGAATTCGTGATCACGCAAGCTACTCCTCAAAATCTTCGCTTCCCTCTTCGTTCTCTCTTCTCTCGCTCGTTCGTTTCTCCCTCTCTCTCTGTTCTTTCTATTTTTCTTATTCAAACCCTTTTTCTTTTACCCTAATTGTCATATAATTAAGTATAAAAGATGATAAAAATAACCCACTTTTTATTTCAAGGTTATCTGCTTTAACCCCCAAGTAATTGAATTATTAATATTAACCCACTAACTTAATAATTACATGCATCAATAGTCCAAAACGCCCCTTTAAAAACTTTAACAGAAATCCGACCCAGTCAAGGTTACGCAGTCTGTGACGGTCCGTCACAACTGTGACGGTCCGCCACGACTGTGACGGTCCGTCCTGCATGTCCGTCACAAAGTTCAGAGAGTTAATTCAGTGGGAAGATTTGTGACGGTCCGTCGTGCCAACGACGGTCCGTCGTGACCATGACGGTCCGTCGTGGGATCCGTCGACTTAGACAGTTATTACCAGAATAAACTCTACTGCTCAAAACGACTAAACAGGTCGTTACAGATCCACACATGCAGCACTGCAACCAAAAAATTAACTCCCAAAATCCAACATCGAAAATCAAATTTCAGTTGGAAATCTAATTTCTAACCTTTGAAATCGATCCCGTCCACAGATGCAGCACTTTCCCTCTTTCTACTTCATCTACTTTTTGGTAAAATTAATTGGAAAACATAAAACGCCAGCTTTTCAGACTTGGGAAGTGTAAAGTTACTTTATCGAAAGCTGAAAAAGTGGGTCCCGGCGCGTGTTGAACAAACACATCGACCTTGCAGATTATTATTGCCACGTAGGCACGCAAGGGGTAATAAATTACTTAAAAAAAAGTTGGAGGGGGTAATAGGACCTCATCAAAGATAAGGTGTATCGTAGGGATTTTGGGTATAGGCTAGGGGGGGTAATTGAGTATTATCCCTAAATAAAATTTCATTCATCTAACTCTATCTATTGATTTTTCGCCACCCACAATCAATCAGTTTGATCTCCATTACAATATTATAAATACTCGATTCATCAAACTCCACATACTTCTCATAGTACTCCATTTAAGCCAACACTCTTAATACCAACAAACATCATAACCGCACCAGCCATTTACCTCACTCTCAAATTGTCACTAGTATCAAAGTCCTCTTAACAAACACATTGTAGCCTTTAAAAATTTTAAACTACAACTCTGTGTCTCACTCTCTCTTTCTATTTAAGCATTGCACAACAAATATTGGTCACACCCAAGACTGATAATACTAATTCCAAATATGAAAGTATTTTCCCATCGCGGTACAAAAATTGAATCACACCTAATGTCAACTTCACGTAATCATTCACATACCAAGTTCTAACTATTCTTCAAACCATCATATACCGCATGACAAAGCATAAAGAGATTTTTTAGTCACCCCAATAATTTTGTATGCTATAAGTACATAACATTTAATTACCATTTAGTATCTATGTGATGCATCACAACAGTATGTGTAGTCCCATAAACTATCAACATTATCTCATACATTAAAGATATTTATGAATTCCTGTAACTTAGCCTATTATTGGTCGCCTCTTAATCGATCTTGTCGTATCCTCTATTAAAAATTCAGCCTAGTTACCAAAGTCAAAACCATAACAAAACTTATCACCACACTCAAGTTAAACGTATGTAGGCGTATTTCTCAAATCTTATCCAACAACTTTTAACTAGTATGAACGACATGCAACACTATCATAATAATTTGGCAAAACAGATAAAACCACGTGTCTCTGAATCTAATCATCCATTCTCTTAAGACATATCTTTGGCCCTCACAATATGAGTAAATGTCCTTGTTTCCACCTCTTTCCGAAGGCTAAACTACATTTAACTAATTCTTTTCATTTGTAACCCACCATAGCTCATTTCAATTTTATTTGAGCGATGTCACTCCACCTTCTAAAAATTTTCATGCAACCACTTTACTCACCAGAATAGAAGCTAAGCACAACCATAGATACTTACAAGACGTCATTACGATATAAAATTTATTCAATCAACAATCCTCATCATATAGCATCACAATTAGAATCCATCACCAATTTCTATTACTATTGTGTTCGGTTAGCTCTTGTCATCACCACAAAGTCCACCTTGTCATCAACATGACATCTCAATCCATACCCATCAAATTCAAAGGACTACTCAATTTATGTGCATTTTCTTACTAAAATTCTAAATTACCTTCACACAAGTATACTTGTTAGAACTTTTTTTATACATAAGTTTGTCATTCCGATATTGATCCATTCTTTTGGACCTTCCAATGAAATTATGAATCCTCATTTAGAACCATTGAAATAAACTTCAGAACCTAAATGCATTAATACCGTTTAAATGATCCACCACTAAAACCTTCATTATAAACAATGCTTAACTCAAGCGCCCATAGTAACAAATAAGTTGGTTTCTCAAATGTAAATGCAACATCAAATCTACTTAAGTAGCTAGTATTTATATTTGATAATTGACATATCCATTTTATCTACCCGAAGTACCACACCGTGAAAGTCCGTTAGATCCTCCACTAGAACACATCATACCTATCAAGAATATCGTACCAAAATAGTGCACACATTTTTACCCGTTGAATAGTTGCAAAACATTATCAAATTCAGTTCGTCTCTAGCTCAAGAGATATGCATTTTTTTATAGATAAGGTCGATAACCGAAGTAGCACACTCTATAACTCTAACCAAGTGAGCATTGATATTGTTGTAGTAGTTGTATCATGACCCTCTTTGATATACACTCTATCTATAAAACTAAAATAGAAAGTCAAACCTCAATTTACACAACATTATTCTCATATTTTCTAAGCAAGTTAGACATGCTATCACAATTTTACTAACTGTAGTTTTCAAAGTTACATTGTTCATTATCTAATTATCCTTTTAATCATTCAACTTTCAATTATCAAACCACTCAAGATATTGTCTATACCACACAAGTATTATTCCCTCTACTGGTAACTAACCTAATTAATACAACACATTCATGAAGTTCTTTTATTCCCCAACACATACCACAAGGAAATACATTATTACACTTAACAAGTGTTTAGAAATCCACTTGCCTCAAATAATCAAACAATTACTCTGAGACTTGAGTCTTTCCGTTTCGTTAGGCTTCCAAATCAATACAATCTATCCAAATAAATAACCGCAATAAGATTTCAAAACTAATAATACCCATATCACTATATGTCTAGCCTAGATCCAAAAAGTCACCCAAATCTATGATCATGTTCCTAAATTTCAAGTATAGAGTTTAGTCATAATTCTCCAAATATTACGACCCTAATTGTTTTCATATAACATAATACTGCTAAAGGTTGAGAACTAGAAATTTCCGTGACGACTAATAATATGTACTCTTAAATATGTCATTTATTCAACTTTCTCTTTATTTTCCTCTTTTTTTTTTTTGTTTTTATAATGAAATTTTGCTCTAGTAAACCACTAGATAAAATAGGAGAAAAAATAACTTTGATTTTTTGTAAATAATATTAACACTTGAATCATTTGTACCGTAAATTTGTCAAATTTTCATGAAAGATCTCACCTATGATTAAACGTGTTAGTATGTCAGTGTTTTATTGCTTATTTCTTGATGTACTAAAGGAAGTTCAATTTATTAGAGATAGGATTTGTTATGTTGATTTAGATATAATTTCTCCCAATATGGGTTAAGTAAACTTAATTTGTGATGAATAATTATAGGAGTTGAAATTGATTAAGAATACACTTCGCATGGTAAAAACACAAAATTATTCTAAGACATCTACTAATATTAATTATGAGAAACGATGAGAAATAAAAGCAAAATAAAAAATTCTTGCTGATTTAATTTAACCATCGTGTATGGCAAGATTTTCTCCACATTTCAATCATAAGATAAATTTTATATGGTAATCAAAATTTTATATTTTACTTATTTAAAATTTATCTTCAAAATATACAAAACTACATAATTTAAATTAAAATATTTTTATTTTTAAGGAAATATATAGTTATAAGATAAAATTTAGGGAAAATGCACAAATACCTCCTCAACCTATGCTCAAAATCCCAAAGACACACTTATACTATAATATGGTCCGATTACCCTCTTGAACTTGTTTTATAAATAATTTTCTACCCTTTTTCGGCTACGTGGCACTAGCTTGAAAAAAAAAAACCAGCGTTGGGCCCATAAGATAGTGCCACGTAGGCCGAAAATGGATAAAAAATTATTAATAAAATAATTCAGGGATAATAAGACTTTAGTATAGTATAAGTGTGTTTGATATTTCAACTTGTCCATCATCCCTAAAATTTATACAAAATCTGCAACCACTTTTTTTTCTTTTTTATCTGATAATTATATAGTTCCTTATGTTAAATCTTATAAGAAAATCCTTAGGAATAATACAAATACATACTTCTTTATGCGCCAACTTTTACTGTTAACTTTAATCATGGTTCATCATGAAGCATATAATAAATATAAATGGATGTTAGAATGTTTTTTGGAGAGTTACGTCTTTTCATTTGTAAAATTTATTTAGTGAGAAGTTATCTTATTCTTTAATTAACTAATTATGTAAATATTTGTTAGATTATTGAAAATTTGATAATAATAAAAAAAAAAAGAAATCTCATAGTTAAGAGAGTCAAATGATGATTTAACTGTTTTCAAGCTATTTGAAATAATATTTCATTAAACTTCTCTATTTTGATAAATTTTTAATCATTAAGGAGGAGAAAATGAAAGATTTGAGTGATAAATATTTTTACCTTTAAATTTACGATAAATGATAGGAATAAATGAAGTAGTAAATTTTGAGGTATTTTGATTTCTTATTATAAATAATAGAAATTAATGAAGAGAATAGTATTTTACAAATTCTTTTTAACAGTAATTATAAGTAGAAATATAGTGAAAATTACAACAACAAAAAAAAAGATCATTGGTCAAAGAGGAGTGTCAAATGATTATTTTTAATATATATATATATATATATATATATATATATAAAT
>NC_028640.1:30802775-30810532 GCF_001406875.1 Solanum pennellii
TATATATATATATATATAAATATTTAGCCCTTTAAATTTACAATAAAGAATTAGAATAAGTAGAATAATAAATATTGAGGCATTTATGTTCTTACAATATAAAATAGAAATAAATGGAGAGAGTAATAAATGACATTTTTTAATAATAACAAATTAAAATGCAGTGACATTTATCAAAAGACTAAGAAAAAATAAATAGGATCGTTGTCTTTTTATTCTTTTTATTAAAAAAATGAATTTTTGTACTTCTTTAGCTTTTCATTAGAACCATACAAATAATCAAGTTTTTTTGTCAATTTTTTTAATTCATTATTTGGATAACATTTTTTTCTTTTTGTAAGTTATCAAATTTCTGCTTTTCAAAATGCTTCTAATCTTATTGTCATATCTAGGAATGCACTTTGGCATAAAAATAAACAGTAACATCGAGTACACAATATTCGTTTTAAAATGTTACAAAAAATTATCATAATACAGAAGAACTAACAATAATTTAACCTGAAAAGTATGATAAAATAAAAGTTAAAAATATGAATCCCATAAAAAAATCAACTCACTAACCAATAAAATAGGTCTTATATCGAGTAATTATTTATTTTATGATAAATTGTCATATTTGTAATCAAAATGTTAATGTTGTAAAATGTTAATGTCAAAAACCAGGACAGATACATAGGCACAAGAGAAAGTTAGGAATGAGGTATGCTCAGTGAATCAAAATTGAAAGATTCGGACATTTATGCCCGATGATATCCATATTACTATTCTTGTTGACTCTGACAAGAAATTGACTACTCAACTAACCATGGTGGATGGTAAAAAGTGGCCATAACAACGATATATGCAAAGTATGATGCAGGGGAGAGGACACATTTGTGGAATGACATTTACATTCTTAGTCATGATATGACATTGCCTTGGATGATAGGGGGGATTTTAATGTCATTTTGCATGAGGAAGAGAAAATTGATGGCTTACTTGTTTATCCACAAGAATACGAAGACTTCGCTTTCTGTATAAAGTCTTGTGAGTTATTTGATATTAGATATAAGGGAAGTCCATTTACTTGGTGGAATGCGAGAGCTATTGAAGATTGTATCATTAAAAGGCTTGACAGGGTGTTGTTGAATCAAACCTTTTTAGGTTTGTTTCTGACGGCTGAGGTTGAACATTTGGTAAGAATCGGATCACACCACGCTTCATTGTTGTTCACTTGTGGGGCACCAATTTCCTTGGTTGCAGGGCCATTTACATTTCTGAAGTTTTGGACCGAAGTTGCAGATTTCAAAGAGGTGGTATGATATAACCGGAGGGCAGGTGAAACTGATCATGTCTTCATCAACTGGAAACACAAGATCAAAAACACTAAAATTGCCTTGTCGAAATGGTGCAAAGAGAAATTTGGGGACATTTTCAATAAATTAAAGGTGAGGGAGACAGATTGAGGATTAAAGAAGATATGTTTGAGAATAACCCATCTGCAGAAATAGGGTGGTGTTACAACATGCACAAGATAAACTGAGGAAATACTTGTATTATGAAGAAGAATATTGAAAGCAAAAGACCGCCATTCAATGATTTTCTGTAGGTGATTAGAAATAACAAGTTCTTTCACAACTTAATAAAACGTAGAAAAGAGGTTGGTAAATAACATAATTGGAGAAATAATGGGGAATGAGATGTATGTTGGAAGAGGTAGCTACTGAATCTATACAATTTTATCAGATACAATTCACCTCTAAGAAGGATAATGAAGAGTTTGAACTTGGTGGAGAATATTAATGCATGTATTATTAGAGATGACAATCTGATATTGAACTCTATTACTTCAGAAGAAGAATTTTAGAAGAGTGGTATTCAAATTAAATGGAGACAGTTCCAGTGGTCCTAATGGTTTCACTTGAATCTTTACCAGGTCTGTTGGAGTATAATTGATAGGGATGTTGTCAAAGTGGTGAACAAATTCTTTTCATGTTGCACACTCCCAAAGTCGATCACACACACAAATTTGGTCTTACAATAGAAAAATGTGCAAACCTTTTGTGACTTAAGACCAATCAGTCTAATCAACATTTTGGACAAAGTAATTTCCATGGTGATTCATGACAAGATGGAGAGTTTGCTTCTAAGAATTATTTCACAAAACCAATGAAGGATAGAATATTACTGAAAGTGTATTATTGACTCAAGAAATTATTGGTGACATCAGGAAAAGAGGTAAACATGCAAATGTTATAATTAAGTTTGGTATGGCTAAGGCCTATGATAGGGTTGATTGGAGGTTTTTAATGAAGGTGATGGAGAAGTTGGGTTTGGATAGTCTGCTGGTGGACAGGATTTGAATATTGGTAGCTAACAATTGGTATTCAGTGCTTGTGACCCTTGTGAATGGTTAGGTTCACGATTTTTTTCACTCTACTAGAGGGGTAAAGCAAGGAGATACATTATACCCTGTCAGCTTTATTATTGTTGCTGAGGTATTGTCTAGTGTCACATTCGGAGAGCACCCGTTAAACGTAACCCGCGTCATTGTCCTTATCGAGGACCAAGACTAGCTTTTTTTAGCTTACATCATTACATTCATAGGTTAAAAACGCAGAAAATTCAAAAGTTTTTAATTACTTCTACATTGAGGTTTACATAGATCTCTCGCATATACACAATATATATTTAGGGAGTTTACTTAAACTACTCGCAATAGGAAGCACCACATAGGCTTCTACTTTTATTTCACATACATAGTATACAACATAATCTCATAGAAACTCTATAATATGTCTCATATTAGAACAATAAAAAACAAATACAAAAATTTGGGTTTTACCCTTACTTCATTACAACAAAGAGCCTCATATAGGCTTATATAACAATCGTCTCCAAATGAAAAGGAAAGAACTAGAAGTCTTGTAACTAGAACAACATCAACAGATTGATAATGACATCGTCCTCGAAAGGTGAGGACTTACCGAACACTTCGGGAATATCCAAGTAATCTTCAAAGGCCTTCTATAATCTCAACGGCCGGACCATACAATTTATAGTAAACATAAAACATGGGTTAGTACACACTTGTACTAAGTATGAGTGTATGCACATAAAACAATTGAAATCATGCTAAAAAGGACATTTGTTCAAACATGCTAATTTACTATGGAAAGCCTTATGCACATCCAAGAACCCATATAAATCAATGAATACCTAACTCTTAAGTCAAAGCCATATGAAACACAAGACCAACATCTTCAAGTATAGTCAAGTCAAACATATATAAGAGTTCATAACATCATAATATAATCAAGAACCTTACCAATAATCCATCATTTAGCCTACAAGTGCAATGACCAACTAAAGTCGATAACCCTACTTAATCAAGTAACCCAAACAAAGGACTATAAGCAATGCCTAACTTCACATAACATGACATGAAGAGTAATCTTCCTCATACTTTAGCAATATAGACCAACAATATGTTCACAAGTGAAACTAACATCATATAGAATCAATAACATGTAAAGTCAACATATATACAATAGTCACTTTATAAGTGCATAAGAACGTTAGAACATAAGAACAACCTCCTAAGGCTTCCCTCAAGGCAAACTAGTGCTAGCATAGGTAGAGTCCCATACCACTACCTAGGCTAAGTCATACCTCTTAAGTCACCATAGTTAGTGTTTAATCCATTACTTCGTTTTACTTTCAGGAACACTTACCTTAACCGACATAAACCACAAGAGCTAAGTCTGGAATCCGGTTTAGTAAAACCTTACATCGATGGAAGGTGGTCTACTGGCCAAAGTAGAACCAAACATGAACGTAGCATCTAAGTAGATCCACTAGCTAGTATTCCTATGGTGGCAACATAGTTTATAGAGCTTGGGGGCTGTCATGGAAACATCAGTCTACGCCCTTTTTGGACTATGAGGTTATCCATCTCGTGAGGACCATGGTGAACCCTACCTTCCCTCCTTGGGAAGGCACCATCCCTCCCCTACAAGATCACTCGGTGCTAAGCTAGAGTCCGTTTTGAAATGTCTTTAAGCCTTTATTAATCATTATAGCTTAATTTAAGTCATAGGATCTATCCCTTATATAATCATCATCATAGCTCAATAGGAATTGCATGAGTATTGTCCTTTCATTACAATTCACACATGTGAGGTTAGCACATTTACATAATCATATTATGATAAGGCACATAGGTATATTATCACCATCCTTATATCATTACATATTAGCCAAAGCTCACAATACATAGATTAAGACATTTCAATTTAACATCATACCAACCCTAAGCAATCTTATCATAAGGTATACTTTCAATACAACTTCATCACAAAACACAAGTAATCATAATTGAAGTAAAGAATTGAGATCACAAGACTTACCCCAATATTCTTCACAAGACATCATCAAGGTTTTACCATCAATCATCCAATTAAATCCAATAATGGGTGTAATATCATCACACAATAGTAATTAACACAATAATGAAGTCAATTGCATCATCACTATCCCAACTAACTTCAATTCATAACTTAGGGTTTAGGGGAATGGAGGTCATCATGAATTCTTCAAGAAATAGATCCAATCCTAATAATACATTACCCTAGGCATTCCATGAATGAATTAGAATAGATAAAACAAGTCTAACAATCAATACATTAATCAATTTCCATCAATTCATAAGCCAGATCCGAGATTTGAGAAATTTGGGGAAAGAACATGATCTACATGAAATTCCATCAATTAACATCAATTACCCAATAATCTACACTTAATTAGTCATAGGCAATCACAATTAATCATAATCAACCATCAATTTGAAGTTTAGAAGAAAACCCATTAGAATAGAAAAACCTTAGAATTGGGTGATTTAGAAATCAACTTTGAAAGGACCTCTTTGGGAAAGGAATCTTAAGAGTGAAGAACCTATACCTTAATGAAGATTAATCCACGAAATTGAAGTGAAGTCCTAGAGAAATTGATCTTCTCATTTAAGCTTTCTTCTTCCTTCAATGGAGGATGAATAGAGAAAGAAACTAGAGAGAGGTGAGAGCTTTTGGGTTTTGATTTGGGAATTTGATTTGAGTGGGTAAAATGTGAGGGAAAACTTATTGGAAATCAATATATAGACCCTCCATGAAATACCCAGAAGACCTCTCACTTAAGTTGACCTTTTCATGAAGTCAAACTTCAAATCCAAATTTCAGATTTTCGTCGGGAAACAAGTCCATGATGTGGAGCTATTCCCGCATGATTTTCTAAATTAATTTTTAAGACAGTGAAGTCCGCTACCTTCCCGCCGCATACTTGAGTTTTTCCCGAAATCCTCCCAAGTACGCAACGCGAACTCACTCCCCCTATGTGTAATTTCTTGCTGCCTTAGGCAGCTTGCTTGGCCAAGTTTGGTGTCCCTTCGAGGACCCCTAGGGCGACCCTTGAGGGGTCGTACCTGGACGTTTTAACTCTATATACTAGGTTTTACCTATTCAAAGTTATTTTATAAGTTTTAAACATCATACAACACCTCTAAACCTTTTAGAAACTTAATGAAGTTTCACTAGTTAAATTATACTAGCTTCCGAAATTTATGGATGTTTCTAGATGTCTTGACTCCAAAACTTCCTAAATGGTTTATTAACATTATTTTAGGCTTTATGACAGGTTACTAGCCTTAGATAAACATGTGAGGCTCTATTTAAGGTCATTGACTTTCGGAGTGTTGCATCTAGATCCCTAAATAAGCCATTTTTCAACAATAAAAAAAGGTTATGGGATGCCAAAATGGAGTGATAGTATCAATCATTTAGCTTATGCTGACGGTACTATTATTTTTTGTAGTATTGAAAAGAAATCTCTTATGTTATTGGTACAACTTCCAAAGGAGTATGAGAATCAGTTTGAGTAGAAAATTAACAAGGATTAAAGTAATTTCTTTGTATTACGCAAGACTTCAAGGCTATTAATTTAGGAGATGAGAAAAGACATAAAGTAACCATTAAAGTTGTCCCGGGTTTTTAAAAAGACACTTTAACTTTGTAACTGTCCTGTTACCCCACTAAACAATTATGAATCGATATTATTATGTCATTTTTCGATCAGCCCCAAATTTTAAGAAGCAAGTGTGTTCACACACCAATCAATACATAACACGTGTTAATTTAGTTAAAATGTATTATTTTTCATTTTATGTTTTTCCTTTATCTTTTTTTTTTTGTTTCTTTCTTTCTTACTTTTTGGATTTTAATTTTGATTTATTTTAAATTTCGTTTCATCTTCCATCTTTCTTCATTTTATTTTTTTTCCTTCACCTCTCAACCCTCATGTCAAATTGAATCTCACTCTCACTTTTCTTTTCTTTTGTTTTGTTTTTCTTCTTCTCCGGTCAAATTCTGTTCATAATATTATTTATACTTTACTAAATTATTGATAGCAAAATTAATTATTTTTCTAAATAATTTATAATTTCGAAGTATCATTAACTACTCATCTATAAATCCAAAATTAGAATCATAATTTAAAAAAAAAATTAATTTCCGAAAATTGAAAGAACTTAATTGAAATCGGATATAAAAAAATTAGATGATACTCCCTAGTCATCTCGTTAATTTAGCACATTTTCATATAATTTCAAAACTAGAAATGATAATTTTGAAAAAAATTATAATTCTCCGAAATTTGAAAAAGTTTAATTATAATTTGGATTTAAAAAACTAAATAATACCTACTAATCATCTTGAAAGCTAATGTGCTTATCAAATTGTTCAAATGTAATATAATGTTTAGATATAGCTTTAAATTAAAGGTATAGTTAAACTAATAGCAGTAAAAGGGGAGATGAAATTGTAAGTAGAAGCGGAATTAAGAGTGAGAGAGAGATATAGAGGAAAGGGATGATTATATTATGAGGGAAATCCCTCTATTTATACAAGAAAACTCAACACTTTGGCCAAATGGCCGACACTCCTTTACATACAACACTTTACACCTGACCTATTTATACTCGGCCGACACAAGAAAACAAAATACTTTTACACATAATTGGCCTTTATTTTTTATATGGCCGACATACTATTTACAACTTTACTTCTTTATATACTGGCCTTTGCTTTTTTAAATATGGCCGACACTACTATTCATACTTTACAGACACTACTATTCATACTTTACATATGTCTTAATTATAGCTGGACTTCAGGAATATAGTTATCTTCTCCGTCGCATTTTGTACATAGATGATCTGGATACTTTTGTCCAATTAGTTTGCAGTATCTGGTCATCAAGTTTGGAGAAATGAATTTTTTCCTGATAGCTCTTGTTGTAGGTGTTTGTTCTGGCTTCAGCAGACTTAATATCCATTGTCGTACTTCTTCCATATCTGCTGTTCTTATATCTCTACAATTGGAGTATATCATTGTTTGATCTCTGTTGTAATAACTCCAAATTGCATTTTCATTTAGGTAGTTGTTTGATAACTCATTTAATATGGTAGCTATCCCAATGGTTCTTTTGTTTGCATAAAAATCTGGGATATCCACCTTCTGTATCTCTTCTTGTATATCTATTTTTTCTGGTATTATCATATCTCTAGTTAAACCTATCTTAATAACTTGTATTGTAGGTTTAATTTCTTCATATAGTATTTCTGCTGTTGCTGAGTAGAACTTTATATAAAATAAAGTTCCTTTAGTTATTCTTTTATATTGCATAAATGCCTTATGTAGCTCAGGTATTTTAGCTACTTCGTCTCCAGT
>NC_028640.1:30811477-30832623 GCF_001406875.1 Solanum pennellii
GTAATGTGGTTATATGTTTGTTTTTGTGAATCTAGACTGGCTTTGTAAGTATTTATTTGTGGGGGTACGAATATATCTTTTTGGGTATTTTGTGGAGAGTATGGTTTAGAGAATAGTTTGTTCATATTTGTATTTGTATATTTCATCTTACCTTCTTCTTTTTTTGTAGATGTTCCTCCTGCAGATGTGCTTCCTGCAGCTGTATATATTGTTTTGTTATGGGTTTTTAGGTGTTTCCCGACGTCACCTTCTAGCTCCGCATTTTTTAAGTCATGCTGCTGACTTAGCTCCGCATTTTTTAAGTCATGCTGCTGACTTTTAACTGTTTCTTTTAATACTTGTACTTCGTTTTCTATCTTCTCCATCTTTTGACAAAGGTTTGTCATCATAGCTAGTATTTTCTCCATTGTATCTTTTTCTGGAGAGATAGTCTGCAATAAGATTTTTATCAGTCTTAATTACTTCAATTGTAAATGTAAAATTTAGTATATTTAATACCAATCTTCTTATTTCTTTAGTTGTAACTGAATCTTGTAATTTTCCAGTAATCCACCATTTAACTTGTCTATTATCTGTTCTCACACTAAATTCATTGTAAACTATATATGGTTCAAACGCTAATAAACATTTATATAATGCAAATAACTCTTTCCTGTTTATTTCCCATTTTAGTTGTGCTTCTGTATATGATCCTGAGTAATATAATTACTTGATTCTGTTTCTAATATGTATATAAATCGTTTTTCTTCATCTGGAAAATATAGTTTTGGTAATTTTTTGCATAAATTCTTGATACGTCTTATATGATCTTTATCTTTATTATCAAAATAATATTCAACATCTTTCCTAAGTTTTTTATGTAATGGTTTTAGGTATTCTGCTAATTTTGGTATATATTCTCTTACCTGATTTACTATTCCTAAAAATGATTGTAATTTCTTTTTTGTATCTATATTTTCATCACTATTAACAATTTTTTGTACTATATGTGTTTGCATTTTTATTCCATTTTTATCTATTTGTATTCCTAGAAATTCTATCTGTGGTTTCATAATTTCTGCTTTCTTTTTACTTAAGCTTATACGAGAATATTTAATTATATGTATAAATTTTTCTAATAATCTAATATGTTCATCTTGTGTTTTTTGAATATAATAATATATCATCTATATAAACAATGCAATTTTCTAATTGATTAAAATAATTGTCCATAAAATGTTGGTATCTACCTGGTGCATTCTTATATCCAAATGGTAGAACATTTCATTCATAAAATCCTTGTGGTACAGTAAATGTTGTTAGCTGTTTAGATTCTTCTTCTAATTTTAAATGATAAAATCCTGATTTACAATCAAATTTACTAAAATAGTTATATCCTTGTATCTGTCTTATTTTTAGTATCTTATTTCGTATTGGGTAGTTATATGTTTTAGTTTTAGCATTCAGGTTGCGATAATCTATAACCATTCTTCTTTTACCTCGTTTTTGTTCACTATGTTTATTAACTATAAATGCTGGACTTGTATGTTTACTATTGCTTTCTTGTATATAATTATTCTTCAATAATTCATCTATATGTATTTTGAATTCTTCTAAATCATCAAAATTATATTTTAATGGTTTTTGTGTTATTATACTATTTTCATCTATTAATACAATTTTTACTTTCATCTTATGCTTTTCCCATCCTTGTAATGGATTTTCACTATATAATAATTCTAGTTGTTCTTTAATTATTTTAACTTTATCTATTGTAAATATGATAATTTCTAATTGTGTTATTTGATTTTTATTTATATTTTCCATTTCTTGGTTTATCTTTTCACTTTCTTTTATCCATTCTATAGGTTTACGTTGTTTATTATTTACTCTTTTTGCTCTTATCTTATTTCCGCATGGTGTAGTAAACCACCAATGTGTTTTTGTTATAATATGTGGGTAAAATCTTTCTAGAAATGGCATTCCTAATAACATATCTTTTGTTGTAAATTCAAAATTGTACATTTCTTCTATTGTTAGTATTTTATCCCATATTTGTATTTTTATATTTTTTGCTTTATATGTAATCATACTTCCTTCATGATTAAATCCTGTTACCACCATAGGTGTTTTTAATTTTTCTCATTTATCTTCTGGTAAACAATTATATTTACATATATTCGCTTCTGCTCCTGTATCTATCATAGGGGTATAATGTCTGTTGTGGTATCCTTTTACAATAATTTTTGCAAGTATATATATTTTCATTATTCATTTTGTTCTTTTGATAATTATCTTCTTATTTTGGCAAGTTATTGTTAATTGTTCATTTTCTGTATTATATGGTTTAACTTTTTCTAACCATTTTATTCTTAAGGTAATATTTTGGTTTCCTTGATAGATTTTAAATGGTATTATCAAGGGTATTCCTCCTATAATTATTTCTTTTTCTGTTATCTCTTCGTTTGTGTTTACTATTTCACTAGGTAATCCGGGGCATAAGTGTCTTGTTTCTATAATTTCTGTTTCTAATACTAATTCTCTCGTTATATAATTCTCTTCTTGTCCTGTATTTATCAAAATTTTATATCTTCTTTGGTCGATTATCCCTGTTATAAAGTAATGGTATGGTGTTATCTCTTCTTTATCTAATAAATTTTGTGAGATTTCATAATTTCTTTTAGATGTGCTCATTCTTGATGAGGTAGCTCTCGTTAATGTATTTGGTACGCTTGAAGTGCTTAATCTTTCTTTTACAATTTCTAAATCTTCTTCTATGTCTATTTCTTTATAGCTATAGTCATTGTTGTCTATTATGGTAATTATTTTTTCAAAAGGATTTTCTACCTTTATTCTATCAATTTTATTTCTTGCTGTTACTTTATGTTTTGTTGTTAGTATATATAGGTTCTTACATCTTGCTGTAAATATTTTACTTCCTGGTGCTAGTTCTATTCCAGACATTTTCCAATATAGAACTAATGATTTATCTATATTTCTGTCTGTTAATGCTACTGAGTAGTTGGCACTTATTATAAATTTAAATTTTTGGTATATTAAATTTCGTCTTACTGCACTTATTACACTTTTTTCTATAGGGTGTATAATTCTATCATCTGCTAAGTATATTTCAATAGGTGTATCTATTCCTTCTCAAAACAAGCTTTTATCAATATTTCTGTTCCTCCTAAATGTACGTATTTTATGGGTGTTTTAGCTTTTATATCTTGTATTTCTTTATTAATTACCCTCTTATTTAGTATAGGTATTTGTGCCTTTCATTTTGTATATTTGCAATCTATGATATGTTCTTTCTGGCTAACTACATAATATTCATCTTTTTGTCTTGTAAACCAATTTCTTAAGGTAGGTATTTCAAGTATTTTTTCAACACTTAAATCTAATTCTTTTCCTTTTATTTGTTCAAAAATTGTATTATCAAATATAATTTTTTGTTCTGATAATTTTTCATTTTGATAGTATTCTTTAGATATTATTTTTATGTCGTCTTCAGACATTAGATTTCTTCGTTCATTACATCATTTTCTAGATCAATATTTTCTTCTTCATTTTCAGTTTCTATATCTGATACTTCATATATACTATCGTTTTCTCTTAGTTCATAGTCTACATATTCTATTTGCATGTATTCTTCATTATCTATAATTAATTCTGCAATTTGTTTTCCTTTTGGATTTTTAGGTAACTTACAATCTCTAGCTAAATGTCCTATCTTTCCGCAGTTATAACAAGTATATTCTGATAGTTTTCTCTTTGGTCTATACGGTCTTTTTATTTTATAATTTTTTACATAATATCTTTGTCTTGGTTTTTTGTATTTATATCTAGTTTTGGTTTTTCTATAATTTTTGTGTCGTTTAGGTCTTTGTTTTTTATAATATTTATTTGTACATCCAAATTGTGGTGCTGTTTTATTTTTACAACAGGCTAGATTTTTAATTAGTACTTTTTTCATTTTTCTTTTTTCTTTTTGGTTTTCGCATAATTGTACAAACCATTGATGTAAAAATCTTATTCTAGCTCCTAAAGTATCTGTTAATCCTTCATTGTTCCAGTCTTTAATTATTTTTGTACTAAATGGTTCTGGTAGTTTTGTAAAATATTGTTGTCTTATTTCTTTTGCTTCATTTATATTATATCTTGCTTTGTAATAATATTCTTTGAATGCGCATGTGTATTCTTCTATATAACACATTTTACATATAGCTAATTTTGTCATAAGTTGTCTATTTATTGTTTTTTCTCTATTTTGTTCTTTTATTTCTGTGGTCATACCTCCAAATTCATCCGTATTGCTAATTCGTATTTATCTAGTATATCTATATTTGTTGTTGATGGAGATCCATCTATTTTCTTGTCACTTCTAAGTGTTTCTAGACTTTCTGGGGGTAAATTTCCTATCCATAATTTTGTTGTTCCAACAAATGTTCTTTCTATATATCCTGGTGTTTCTTTTGTTGTTATTTTGTTATCAATTAATTGTTTAGATATATTTCCTACCCATAATAATATTGCTTTATTTATATCTGTAACACAATCTAGATCTAAAAAGTTATATTGTTCAGTTATTGGTCTAGGCGTCCATTTTTTTATTTAACCTGCTATTCCATATTGCATTTGCTCTATCTGATCGTTCATAGTTCTCTATATAATAAGTTGGTGCTGTCCATCTGGGACTACTTCTAGGACTATTATCTGGGGTTTTAACTCTTGATGTGCTGGGTTGATTTATATCTCCTATATTTATTTCTAATTTTTTTGGCTTATTTACTTGTTCTAGAATTTCTGTGTATGTTTCACTTATATCACTTATTTCTGAGTTTTGATCCTTTATTGTATCTGATTCATTTATTTCGTCTATTTCAAGATTTTCATTTAATTTTTGTTTCATCTTATTTACCTCATTAGTTAATTCAAGTTCTTTATCTTTTTCTACCTGTTTCTCTTTTTGTTTGGTTTCATATAATAATTTTAGCTTAGCTAATTCTTTTTCTAATTCACTTATTCTTGTATTTTTTATTTCTTCTAGATGTTGTACTTCTTGCTTTGCTTGTGTTTTTATTTTTTCAATTTCTTTTGATTTATGTATTTCTTCATTTTCCTTTGTCATTCTTACCATAGCTGTCAAACTATCTTCTAATTTGGCTGTTTCTTTTTCTAACATTAAATATAAGTTATTTCCTATTTTTTTATATCGTATTCCTAAATTTGAAAATATTATTTTTATTACTAAGCCATCTTGATTTTCATATGTCTTTTCGTCTACTGCAAATTTTACTTTATTCATTATTGTTCGTGTTATAGCTTATATCATGTTGTAATTTGTATTCTAGGCAATCTATTTGTATTTCTAGCATAAATATAACTTTTCTTTGTGCTAATATTGATTTATTACATACTCCTGCTAACATATTTTCTTCCAATCCTTCTTTCCTGTGTTGTAATTCTTGTCTTTTTTCAATTATTTTTCTATCAGTTGTTGTTTATATGTTTCTTTGTTCATATTGTTTTTTCAGGTAACAAACATACTTATATTCTGTTTTAGAAAATATATCTATCAAAAGATTTGTTTTACTATTTTTTGTTTTAGTAAGTTGTAATAATGCATATTGTATACATAAGGTTTTTAACTTTTTCTGTGTCTTTCGTACTTTTCTTTCTATTTTAGTTTTTGTTATAGTAGTTACTTTATTTGATGTTTGATTATTCTTCATAGTTTTAAGAGTAAAATATTTTTTCATAATATTCTTTTTTAAGTAGATCTAATCTTTGTATTTCATTAGCGTTGTTTGTAATATATTCTAAATATTCACTTTCTCTAGTTCTCAAATATTTGTACAAATTTTCAATTAGTAGTTTTTCAAGTAGTTCTATTCCTTCTTTAGTTTCTTTCCAGAATTGTAAGTATAAATAATTTATCATTGATCTATGAATAATTCTATATCATTATATAAATCTATGTCAAAATTATCTGGTATAATTAATTCTGCCCAACCTTGGGTTGTTTCTTCTATTATCTCATACATCAATAATTTTTCATAAATTTCTCTTTTTGTATCGGTATTAAGACTTTTTAATATATAAAGTATTAATATCTTGTAATTAACATCATCTTCTAATAAATAGGATTTCATTTTATCATATTTTCGCTAAAATTTTATTCTTCTAACCTCTTAATAGATTATACTAGTATAGCCCAACACGAAAGCAGTAGTCTGTAAGTATCACAATATCAATTTTTATTTCGACTATCAAAATGTGATGTTATTATATTTTCTGATTGATTATATACCATGCAGAAATTGTGGAATTTTTTTTGCTGCATACACTGAGTATTTGAGTCATGGATTACAAGTACCATCATGTGGAATTAGTGCTGACACCCTTCGCTTGAGATATGCTTCACTCCTATGAAATTATGGAATTGTAAAGGCTCGAAATGGTTATGTTAGTGACAATGAAGATCCAAAGATGCGTAGAACTAAAAAAAAAAGCTAACATCGATGAAAATGTTGTGTTTACAACCATTGATTAGATAGATGGTTATGTATTAAAATATTTTTTATGATTATTTCGATTTTGTTCAAACAAATGTCAATTATGATGGAAAGGATCAAAATTATATGTGGCAGCAGAGCGAATCATCTGTAGCAACTGATAGTATATGTGTCGTAACATATGTAATTTCTGTAGTAATAAACACGACAAGATTATATGTGGAAACAGATTGTACATATGTAGCAACACATAATATATATGTGGCAACATATGTCACAGTTTGAATTGTCCTAATTAAAAAAAAATTAAATGACTTTAATTTTCATTTTTCTCTCCCCTCTCCTCCTCTCTCCTCTTTTCTATAAATGTGTCATTTCGTATTCCAAGATTTATTTATTTATTATACTAATAATTAATTTCAGTTTTCTCCTCTCCTCTCCCTTTGCCAGTACAATACACTTCTCCTTCTCTTCCTTCTTTCACATATCATCTTCTACAGGGCGGTGTTGTCCTCATAATTTCTACTTTATCTTTGATACATATCTTATAACGTAATATTTAATTAGGATTTGAAATGCATTTGCTTGCTTATCTCCTTATTATCCTGTTTTGACTTGTGGTAAAAGATACAAATATAATGGCTCCTGTCAAAAGAAAACTTGATATTGATACATCTGACCAAACAAAGATCCAGAAGAAGGCTAGGTCTAAAATTGCTAGGAAGAGGAACGAAAATACTACACTTTTAAAAAATCTTGCAAGTGAAGCAGTTTCTTCTTCTCAAACAGAAGTAGAATTATGTCAAAAGGAATATGAACAAAGACAAGTAGTGGAGGATGAAGATGGAAAACAAGAAGGAATTGAGGAACAAAGGAAAATAAATAAAGTTCAAGAAGAAGAAGGGAAAATACAGAAGTAGTAATTGTGGCACAACAAGAAAAAATAAATAAAGTTGATGAAGAAGAACAAGAACTTCATGAAGAGTTCAATGCTAGTGGTGATGATGGGATTAAAATCATCAATGCAGACACTTTTTTGTGCATCTGCTGCATGATGCTGATGGTGACAACATTATTAGGTTAGCCCTGGGAAGACCTTTCGTCAAATTCAGGGATATCCTCAAGAAATCAATTGGAAGATTTTTTTTTTCAGAAATAGCTTTTTTGGTTATTTTCTTGATTTACCCATTGATCCACTTCCACGTTTTCAAATGACCATCGTGTATGAACTTTTGAAAAGAAGGTTCATTTTTTAAAATCCCAATAAAAAGAATGAGATTCTAATTAATTATTGTGGCATGCCAGTTTTCTTTGGCATAAGAGAGTTTGCCATAGTAACAGGGATAAAATGTCATCCTCCTGTTAAGACCATCCCTGAATACATTGTTAAAATACAACCACGAAGAAAGAAAGTAGTTAAGGAAGTAAAAGAAGCAGGACAACAGTCACTGCCAATTGAGGAGCAGGACTTGATGTCCCTTGTTGGCAAAAGCTTTAAAATTCTTACTTATTATGTTTTTTGGAACGAGAGGATACACCAAGGAAGCACAATGAGTCATTGTGCTTACTTTGGTTTACACATAATATACTTTTGCCGAAGGATCCAAGCAATAACATACTTTTAAAGTATGTCAACTTCTGTCAGGATATTGAAGCTTTCAAGAACTACCCATGGGGTCATGAGAGCTTTCATCTAACTGTCGACTACATGTTGAGGCCTTTAGGAGAAAAGACCAGTAACCTGTTTGGGTTTCCATGGGCTTTCATATTAAAATTGAATGTTTTTTAATTTTTTATATTATATTAAGTAATAATTCAACATTTGATTATTGACGGATTTTCCTTTTTTACAGGCCTGGGAATTTTAAGTCATTGCTTATTTGACCCATCAAGTAATTGCAGAAAAAGAGAGATCATCCCCAAGGATGATGAGATGGTAGATGGCAAGAACAAAAACTACCAAAGAAGGGCATATTCCAGATCTTTTTAACCCTTGTTTTGGTTGATGGCAAGAACAAAAACTACCAAAGAAGGGCATATTCTAGATCTTTTTAACCCTTCTTTTGATGCAGTAAGTTATTATTAGTATATTACAGCCATGTGTTGCTACATTTGTGTCACATGTTGCTACAGATGATTTATTTGTTGCTACATGTGACACAAATATTTCTACAAAGGAATCATGTGTTGCGACATGTGCCATAAATGTTGCTACAGATGACTCGTCTGTTGCGACATATGCCACAAATGTTGCTACAGACGATTCATGCATTGCGACTTGTGACACACGTTGCTACAGATGATTCATCTGTAGCAACAGTTGTAGCACATGTCTCAACCCATGATTCATCTGTAGCAACATTTGTGTCACATGTTGCTACAGACGAGTCATGTGTTGCAACATGTGACACATGTTGCTATAGATGAATCATCTGTAGCAATATTTGTGACACATGCTGCTACAGATGAATCATCTGTAGCAATATTTGTGAAAGATATTGCGATAGACAATTCATCTGTAGAAACATTTGTAACACATGTTGCGATAGACAATTCATCTGTACCAACAAATAATTCTTACTGATGACTCATTTTTACAATTTTAGGTTGTCCATCCATGGATTACACCAACAAAAGAGGAATTACAAATGTCATATCTAATAACTCTAGGGTTGGTTGAAACCATTTTTGATCCTGTTGAGGATGGAGTTAAAATGGTGTTGGCTGGAGCAACAACCATCAGAAGAGAGAGAGTTCCTAATGAAGTCAATAATGAATTAGTAGTTTTTTATGGTACTGCTACTGATGATGGTGCTGGTGTTGGTGCTGCTGCTGCCGGTAGTGCAAGACAACTCGAAGGGGCTACCTCTTGTAGACGATGTTGTGGCTTTCTCTGTGAGAAGTGTAAGAAACATGATGAAGACTTTATCATGTATCTACAAAAATTGAGTGAAGCTGTCAATGAATTAAAAAAATAAGAGGGGTGTGAAGGACATTGTATCAAAGAATGTGCGACATGCATATACTCCAAAGGCCAAGCGGAGAAAATAATGATTTGCCAAGGCAATGCAAAATTTGAAGAGGAAGATGTTTGGAGAAATTCCAAGGGCCGTAGTGGAGGAAGTGGTGACCGAGTATAAAAAATTGAATATTTATAGGTGTCCTTCTGTAGCTGAAAAAGAAGCAGTAATTAAGGTGACCAGTGCAAAGGATATTCGAATGGAATACGACATGCATATTTTTATTGGTCAAGATTTCAGGAACATGACAAGCCTAACAATTTGGTGAGAAGACTGGGTAATCCTGCTTTTTATATTATTAACTATTTCTTATGTCTTTTCAGTGACTACTCTTCCTAACTATTTAATATTATTTTTTATTTCAGTATATTGACGAAATACTTAACCTCATGTGTCAGAGGCATTGGAAATACCCGGACTACTATGATTCCATAGATAGAATCCTTGATCTCAACTTCTATACGAACTTTCTACATAGATATAATCAAATGAGCGATGAGGCAACAATGTCAGGTGGTAAAAGCATGAGTCAGTTACTAGATGACTTTTTATGGGATAATGATATGATTTACTATGTCAGGGGTATTAGGCCAACTCCTGGAGGCATGGATTGGATTGATGCAAAAAGGATTTTGACAGTCATGAACACGTCAGCTAACCATTCGTGACTCTCGAGATTCTCTTGCACGAGGGATTGATCAATGTTTATGACTTCAACCTGATGGTTACGAAACATGAAAAGTTTTTCACACTCATACAAGCAGAGTGGAATAATGAATCATTTGTCAGATCAATGAAGAGATGTAGCATATGTTGCTTCATATGATTATGACACAACATGTGGCATATGTTGCTACATATGATTATCTGTAGCAACATTTGACTCATATGTTTCTACAAATGATTTTATGTAGCAACATTTGAGTCATATGTTGTTACAGATGATTATATGTAGCAATTTATGAGTCATATGTTGCTACAACTGATTATATGTAGCAACATTCGTCCGTCACAACATGTAGCATATGTTGCTACATACGATTATATGTAGCAACATTTGACTCATATGTTTCTACAGATGATTTTATGTAGCAACATTTGAGTCATATGTTGCTACAACTGATTATATGTAGCAACATTTGAGTCATATATTTCTACAGATGATTTTGTTTAGCAAGAATTGAGTCATATGTTTCTATAGATGATTTTATGTAGCAAAATCTGAGTCATATGTTTCTACAGATGATTTTATATAGCAAGATTTGAGTCATGTGTTGCTACAACTGATTATATGTAGCAACATTTGAATCATATGTTGCTACAAATGATTATATGTAGCAATATTTGAGTCATATGTTGCTACTGCTGAAGCGTATATCGCAACATTCGTCCGTCATGACTACATAATAATTTGTTATTTGATCAGGGTGCAAAACTACGTCTATTTAATTCCACAACTATGATAATTGTATTGGTTGTACACAACTACATAATAATTTTGTATCCTCTACAATATTCTTCTTGGTAATGCTTAAAAATACAAGAAAAAATAAACAAAGAACACCAACATTAGCTTCCAGATGCTACAACCTTTGGTCTTTTTCTTATCCTTCATCCCCCATTCGGTACTTCTTTTGATATGACTTTCATCAAAAGTGTCCAACTCCTTTATTTTGTTCGCCAATCGGAGAATAACGAACTTGGATCGTATATCTACATCTTCACGATGCCTCCATCTAAAGAAGATGCATGAATTCTCCTAAAATACCACAAAGAAATAAATTTTAACTAAAAAAATAAAGAAATCTGAAATCTCCAAATATGTTAGAAATAAACATACACGCACGATATCGTGGACAAGATCAAAATTTGCGACGTGAATTGTCTTTTGACCATGAAGTTTGCATTGAAAGTAGATCTCAATCTTTCCAATACATTTTAATATTCAACATAGTATCATTTTCATCATCACAAATTCGACTTAGTATAGCATTTGACATCATACCATGGGAGTACCGAAATTTGATTTAATCAACGGCGAATCAAATATAGAACAGTGTGACTGACAGAAAATCAAATAAGATCATTACATTTGATGGGAAGCGATAGGTCCTATCTAGGACATCCAAGGAGAGACAGAGAGTGAAAAAAGGCACCAAAACTGAAGCGGCAAAGATGAAAATTTTGAAAACCCTATTCTTGAAATGAAAATGAAAACGTATTCTAGAATGGGTTCGACCTATTTTACTTTTTGTTAAAAAGAATGGGCTTTGTCTATCATTGGGCCACTTTTAAAAAAGATGAATTTGTTATAATTGTATGTTGCGAATTTAACAACAAAAACTTCATATGTTGCTACATATGAATAATCAAGGAGACACTAATAGACGATTTGATCAATTTAGGAAAGCAAAAATTAAAATTTGAACCAAATTTTAGTGATTTAGAACATAAATAATCAATAATAAAAAGGTATAACATCTGGAACAACAATATAGAAGGGTGTTATATAACTATCATATGGATTTACTAGGACAATGTATGATGAACGAGTGAAATGATTGTCTTTATAAATGTAATTGCTATAATCCAAAGGAGAGTGTTGTTAATGACCATAATTTGTTACTTAGACATGTTGTAGGACTATACATTGGTGTTACATATCGAATTACGTGACAATTTTTTGAATTAAGCCCCAAAAGAGTCATTTGTTATAATTATATGTTGCAACAGTTTGGTTATATGTTGCGAATTTAACAATAAAAACTGCATATGTTGCTACAGATGAAAAATCAATGAGACACTAATAGACAATTTGACGATTTAGGAAAGCAAAAATGGAAATTTGAATCAAATTTTAGTGATTTAGAATATAAATAATCAATATTAATAAGGTATAACATTTGGAACAACGATTTAGAATGGTGTTATATAACTATCATATGGATTTACTAGGACAATGTATGATGAACTAGTGAGATGATAGTCTTTATAAATATAATTGCAATAATTCAATGGAGAGTGTTGTTAGCGACCATAATTTGTTACTTAGACATGTTGTAGGACTATATATTGGTGTTACATATCGAATTACGTGACAATTTTATTAAATTAAGCCCCAAAAGAATCATTTGTTATAATTATATGTTGCAACGATTTGGTTATACGTTGCGAATTTAAAAACAGAAACTGCATATGTTGCTACAAATGAAAAATCAATGAGACACTAATAGACGATTAGATCGATTTAGGAAAGCAAAAATGAAAATTTGAACCAAACTTTAGTGACTAGAACACAAATAATCAATAATAATAAGGTATAACAGTTGGAACAACGATTTATAAGGGTGTTATATATATATCATATGGATTTACTAGGACAATGTATGATGAACTGGTGAGATAGTTATCCTTATAAATATAATTGCTATAATCCAATGGAGAGTGTTGTTAACGTTCATAATTTATTACTTAGACATGTTGTAGGACTATATATTGGTGTTACATATCGAATTACGTGACAATTTAATTGAATTAAGATCCAAAAGAGTCACTTGTTATAATTAAATATTGCAACAGTTTGATTATATGTTTCGAATTTAACAACAGAAACTGCATATGTTGCTACAGATGAAAAATCAAGGAGACACTAATAGACAATTTGATCGATTTAGGAAAGGAAAAATGGAAATTTGAATCAAATTTTAGTGATTTAGAACATAAATAATCAAAAAAAATAAGGTATAACATTTGAAACAACAATTTAGAAGGGTATTATATAACTATCATATGGATTTACTAGGACAATGTATGATGAACTAGTGAGATGATTGTCTTTATAAATATAATTGCTATAATCCAATGGAGAGTGTTGTTAACGTTCATAATTTATTACTTAGACATGTTGTAGGACTATATATTGGTGTTACATATCGAATTACGTGACAATTTAATTGAATTAAGATCCAAAAGAGTCACTTGTTATAATTAAATATTGCAACAGTTTGATTATATGTTTCGAATTTAACAACAGAAACTGCATATGTTGCTACAGATGAAAAATCAAGGAGACACTAATAGACAATTTGATCGATTTAGGAAAGGAAGAATGGAAATTTGAATCAAATTTTAGGGATTTAGAACATAAATAATCAAAAAAAATAAGGTATAACATTTGAAACAACAATTTAGAAGGGTATTATATAACTATCATATGGATTTACTAGGACAATGTATGATGAACTAGTGAGATGATTGTCTTTATAAATATAATTGCTATAATCCAATGGAGAGTGTTGTTAACGTTCATAATTTATTACTTAGACATGTTGTAGGACTATATATTGGTGTTACATATCGAATTACGTGACAATTTAATTGAATTAAGATCCAAAAGAGTCACTTGTTATAATTAAATATTGCAACAGTTTGATTATATGTTTCGAATTTAACAACAGAAACTGCATATGTTGCTACAGATGAAAAATCAAGGAGACACTAATAGACAATTTGATCGATTTAGGAAAGGAAGAATGGAAATTTGAATCAAATTTTAGGGATTTAGAACATAAATAATCAAAAAAAATAAGGTATAACATTTGAAACAACAATTTAGAAGGGTATTATATAACTATCATATGGATTTACTAGGACAATGTATGATGAACTAGTGAGATGATTGTCTTTATAAATATAATTGCTATAATCCAATGGAGAGTGTTGTTAACGTTCATAATTTATTACTTAGACATGTTGTAGGACTATATATTGGTGTTACATATCGAATTACGTGACAATTTAATTGAATTAAGATCCAAAAGAGTCACTTGTTATAATTAAATATTGCAACAGTTTGATTATATGTTTCGAATTTAACAACAGAAACTGCATATGTTGCTACAGATGAAAAATCAAGGAGACACTAATAGACAATTTGATCGATTTAGGAAAGGAAGAATGGAAATTTGAATCAAATTTTAGGGATTTAGAACATAAATAATCAAAAAAAATAAGGTATAACATTTGAAACAACAATTTAGAAGGGTATTATATAACTATCATATGGATTTACTAGGACAATGTATGATGAACTAGTGAGATGATTGTCTTTATAAATATAATTGCTATAATCCAATGGAGAGTGTTGTTAACGTTCATAATTTATTACTTAGACATGTTGTAGGACTATATATTGGTGTTACATATCGAATTACGTGACAATTTAATTGAATTAAGATCCAAAAGAGTCACTTGTTATAATTAAATATTGCAACAGTTTGATTATATGTTTCGAATTTAACAACAGAAACTGCATATGTTGCTACAGATGAAAAATCAAGGAGACACTAATAGACAATTTGATCGATTTAGGAAAGGAAAAATGGAAATTTGAATCAAATTTTAGTGATTTAGAACATAAATAATCAAAAAAAATAAGGTATAACATTTGAAACAACAATTTAGAAGGGTATTATATAACTATCATATGGATTTACTAGGACAATGTATGATGAACTAGTGAGATGATTGTCTTTATAAATATAATTGCTATAATCCAATGGAGAGTGTTGTTAACGACTATAATTTGTTACTTAGATATGTTGTAGGACTATATATTGGTGTTACATATCCAATTACGTGACAATTATATTCAATTAAACCCCAAAAGAGTCATTTGTTGTAATTATATGTTGCAACAATTTGGTTATATGTTGCGAATTTAACAACAGAAACTGCATATGTTGCTATAGATGAAAAATTAAGGAGACACTTATAGATGATTTGATCGATTTAGGAAAGGAAAAATAGAAATTGGAACCAAATTTTAGTGATTTAGAACATAAATAATCAATAATAAGGTATAACATTTGGAACAACAATTTAGAAGGGTGTTATATAACTATCATATGGATTTACTAGGACAATGTATGATGAACTAGTGAGATTATTGTATTTATAAATATAATTGCTATATTCCAATGGACAATGTTGTTAATGACCATAATTTGCTACTTAGACATGTTGTAGGACTATATATTGGTGTTACATATCGAATTGCGTGAGAATTTAATTGAATTAAGCCCCAAAATAGTCATTTGTTATAATTATATGTTACAACAGTTTGGTTGTATGTTGCGAATTTGACAAGAAAAACTGCATATGTTGCTACAGATGAAAAATCAAGGAGACACTAATAGACGATTTGATCGATTTAGGAAAATAGAAATGGAAATTTGTTAGAACATAAATAATCAATATTAATAAGGTATAACATTTGGAACAACGATTTAAAAGGGTGTTATATAACTATCATATAGATTTACTAGTACAATGTATGATGAACTAGTGAGAAGAGTGTTGTTAACAACCATATTTGTTACTTATACATGTTGTAGGATGATATATTTGTGTTACATATCAAATTACGTGACAATTTAATTGAATTAAGCTCCAAAAGAGTCATTTGTTATAATTATATATTGCAACAGTTCGATTATATGTTGCGAATTTAACAACAGAACCTGCATATGTTGCTACAGATGAAAAATCAAGGAGACACTAATAGACGATTTGATCTATTTAGGAAAGGAAAATAGAAATTTGAACCGAATATATAATATAGTACGTTGCAACATATATAATTTCAAAATAAATACAAAAAACAATAAAATCAACATCGTCTTCCACACAAATTAAATTAAATTATTCCCACATAGTAGTATGCGGAAGAAATTTAACTAGATAATCTAGTTCTAAATCACAAATACACAATTCCCAATGAATATCGTCTTCACGTCATTTCCTCTGGGCCAACCAATCCTGCGGGCATTTTGTTGGCGTTGATGCACAGTGCAACAAATGGGTTTGATTTAAAATGCACCGCAAATGGTGTGACATCTTCTCACTATTAATGGCATGTTTTTTATGGTGGCAATGTACATCAAGCGTTCTCTCATGGAAATACCGCCTTCAAAGATTGAAATTACGGCAAGCACATACTCTGCACCACAATTTCCATCTTCTACTATTTTTTTAACCATTCTCAGTGCAGTTGGATCATTACGGTTGAAAAAATCAAACTATAAAAGAAACAATACATTAAGATTACAAAATAAATTGATGCAAGGTGAAAAAGAAGTAAAAACAGTAAAATTACCATGCCTTTTTCTGTATAAGGCTTTTAAGTTCTCCGATGCTATGCAAATATTCATGAAAGACACAACATGTTGATTCATGTTCATGTAGCTTAAGTGGGAAAGCTGGCCAATGTAACCTTCTGATACACAGAACGTTCATTACTAACTTCATTGAGGAACCTAGAACAAATTTAACACTAACTAAATCTTCCGAGAGTAGGAAGCAACCCTTTCAATGATAGGAATTACTAGTTCAGTCGGGAGGGATTCCAAGAAGTTTAAACTAGTTGAAGCCATTTTTGAGAATGAAGAAGAGAGAAGAAGAGAAGACAACTTTTGACTTATCTCTTTCTTCTTGTGTTCTTATAAAGGCCAACAATTTTGAAATGTTACAAGACATGACGTTTCAACAGAGTGAACTGAAGAGTCGTAATTTTTAAACAAAAGTTATTATCTAATATCTCACTCCCACGTAATCATTAAGTTAAAAGTATATTGGGACAGAAGATTATATGTAGCAACATTTGAGTCATATGTTGTTATAGCGGATTCGCCTGTAGCAACTTTTGTTGCATATGTTGCCACATCTAATATATATAAAAACACTCTCTCATGTAATCATTATTTAAAAGTATATGTTGCTACAGATGATTATATGTAGCAACATTCGTCTGTCACAACATGTGGTATATGTTGCTATAGCTGATTCGTCTGTAACAACATTTATTGCATATGTTATCACATCTAATATATCTAAAAGTACACTCCCACGTAATCATTATTTAAAAGTATATGTTGCTACAGTTGATTCGCCTGTAGAAACATTTGTTACAAATGTTGCCACATCTAATATATATAAAAGCACTCTCCCACATAATCATTATTTAAAAGTATATGTTGCTACAGATGATAATATGTAGCAATCATTGAGTCAAATGTTGCTACTGCTGATGCGTATATCGCAACATTCGTCCGTAACAATATTTGACTCATATGTTGCTACAGATGATTATATGTAGGCAACATTTGAGTCATATGCTGCTACATATAATAATATGTGGCAACATATACTTTTAAATAATGATTACGTTGGAGTGTGCTTTTAGATATATTATATGTGGCAACATATGTAACAAATGTTGCTACAGACGAATCACAACATGTGGTAGGTTGCTATAGATGATTCGCATGTAGCGACGTTTGTTGCATATGTTGCTACATCTAGTATATCCTCTAGCAACATTTGACATGAGTTGACACAGTAACAAAAACGAGCAACGAATCACTCATTGGGGAATTTGTAAATAAGATTATATAATAGATATTATCCTCAAATAAGAAAGAACATTCATTAAAATTCAACAAAATAACGCTTAACAGTTCTTATGGGGCATTTCGATTTGGGCATGTAGTTTTTTTGTGGCTAAAGTCCTTACATACTGAACACTTATTTTTTCTTGTTGGAAATGATTCACCAACTCCACGCCATCTCTTATATGTCCTTCTTCCGGATTTACTTGGATCAACATATGGAGGAGGTATTTCTCTCTGTATGATATCTAAAGAGACAATCCAAGAATCTTCAGTTGGCACCGGGTGAATTTTCTGACAATATGTCATTATGTATTTTTCCACTGAATAATATGGAGAGGAGTACAAGTAAATATAATTTCCAAAATTATCACCATGTTGGATCGAATGACTGCCATGGCATGTGGACAAGGTATTTTGTCCAAATAAAAAATTCTACAAGTACAAGTTCTTTGTAGATCCACAGTAGCAACATCTCCATGACTAGTGACACTGAACTTGTAGTTAGCGATTTGATGGGCCAATAACTTGTTTCCCGCATTGACATACTCTGATATATCTTTTTCAATTGAAGGAACAAATATATTTGCAGAGTGCACCAGTATCATATGCCTCTGGTGAAATAACAATGCAAATCTCTTGTTTATTTCATCAAATAGAGCGACAACGGGAAATTCACTTTCAACATCAAACATAGCATTCACCGATTCCGCGATGTTTGACGTCATAATGTTATATCTACACAACAACAGATAAAAATAAAACAAAACACATGAAGTAAAAATAAACTCAATTGAGATTATACCTATTTCCCTGGCAAAATGCCCTACTCCATGTGTGAAATCCAATAAGTTCAAGAGCTTCAACGGCCTTTGGTACCAAATCTCTTATTCGATTGAAATGATCATTGAACTCACATATATCGTATGCCTTTGCTGTTTTATAAAAATGGGACACTACCTTTGAATTGTGAAAGTTATTTTGAATATTTTCCCAAGGTGTCTCATGCAACAACCATAATGAGATGCAAGGTAGATTCTCGAAACCATCTTTCGAATACTTGGATGTCTATCATAGATAATGCACAACTCATCAGTATCATCTACAAAGCTTCTCATATTTTGAAAAAAGTATTCATATGAGGCATCGCATTCCTTGTCCACGACACAGAAAGCCACTGGAAATATATGATTCTCGGCATATTGTGCCACCGCCGATAGCAGAACTCCTCCATACTTGCTCCATAGAAATGTTCCATCAACGGCTATTACTTTTCTCTTTTCTTGACAACCAATTATCCAAGCAGCATATGATACAAAGAAGTACTGGAACCTCCCATTTTCAACGAGCGACAATGTCGTCTTGCTTTCTGAATTCGCAACTTCAAGCATATACCGATACGCATTAAGCACTGTATACCCGTGCTCATGTGTTACCCTAACATTAGACTTAGCATGCTCCATGACCTTATAAATCTTCCAATAGCTTACCTTACAACCCAATTCTGTGCGGAGTTGATTTGACATGTCTCTTGTGGATGGGCCTTTACCATTGGAAAACCTATTTTCAAAGTACTTACCTATGACTTTTGTCGTGGCGTGGAGATTATGGCTTGTAAGATGCTATGAACCACACGTATTGTACTTTTCATATATTCTAATGGCAAACCTGTCACTCTTGTAAATTTCACAACCCTCAGCCACCAATTGCAATCCGTATATGAACATTTAAAGGAAAACACATTACGAGAATTGATCACCTTTTTCAGTCTAAAATATTTTTTCAAGCAAGCAGTTTTCAATGAATTTGCCAGTTCTTGCTTGTTCTTGAATGTCATTCCCTTATACAATCCTGTTTCATCATCTCTAACATTATTCATACGTGAATTTTGAGAAGCAAATGGATTGTTGCCGCCATCTATAGGTGTGGGAGGAAACTTGCTCTCAAGGTCCGACCCTTCAGCTTGAGCTTCCCCTTCACCTTCACCTATTCCAATTTCATCATCAGGATTATTCATGTCCGCAAGATGAAATTCATTATTAAACATATCTTGTTGGCCTTGGTCTACATTATGATCCTCGTCGATAGGAGTTTCTTCCACGTAGACTCTTAATATTGACAGTTTCTCTGTTCTCCCCAAATAAACACTCAAACTAGATTGATCAGTTATTCTGAAAGGTAAAACCTTCTCATTATGAAAAAATGGGGAATGTAACTCATGACAAGATCTTGTGGTTTACAATTGTATCCAAACTTTTGCACGACTAAATTGAAGAACTCATCATACAAAATGTTTCTTTCGACATACATCCCTACTAAACCGGCTACTCGTTTCTTACTATACTCCCAACGCCGTATGAATCAATATTTCTTCTCGACCCATTCACCATGACAATCAATCCCTACAAATAATGACATTGTACCTGAAGAAAATAATTGAAAAAATAATTACTAATTATGAAGAATAAGCATATGTAGCAACCTATGACTATTCTGTGGTGATATTTGAGTCATATGTTGCTACATATGACTGTTCAGTTGTGAAAAATAAATCACATGTTGCTACATTTTTTAGTTATATCATATGTAGCAACATATAACCATTTTGTTGCGAGGTGTAAGTCATATGTTCTATATATGACTGTTCTGTTGTTAAAAATTAATCACATGTTGATACATTTTTTAGTTATATCATATGTAGACACATATAACTATTCTGTTGCGAGACTAAGTCATATGTTTCTACATATGACTGTTCTGTTTTGAAAATAAATCACATGTATGCTACATATGACTATTCTGTTGCTACATATGACTGTTCTGTTGTGAAAATAAATCACATGTTGCTACATATGACTATAATATGTTATAATAGTCAACTGTTGTAACATATATAACAATATGTTGAACATGCGAATGCAAATTATAGAAAAAATTGCAGGTACCCAGATCAGATGATAATGAATTGATTTCAAATATGTAACGACCTGTTTAGTCGTTTTGAGCAGCAGATTTTATTTCTGGAAAAACTGTGTGAGTCGACGGAACCCATGACGGGCCGTCATGGACACGACGGGCCGTCGAGGGGGTCTCGTTCCAAAAGACTTAGACTTCTGAAATTTGGGTGCTGAAATCGACTCTCTGAACTTGGCGACGGACCTGCAGGATGAACCGTCATGGAC
>NC_028640.1:30833896-30834065 GCF_001406875.1 Solanum pennellii
GGTGTCTCGTTCCAAAAGACTTAGACTTCTGAAATTTGAAATTTGGGTGCTGAAATCGACTCTCTGAACTTGGCGACGAAGTGCAGGACGGACAGTCGTAGGCACGACGGGCCGTCACATACTCCTTACACAAATTGAGTCCATGACGAACCTGCATGACGGACCGTCG
>NC_028640.1:30840022-30857199 GCF_001406875.1 Solanum pennellii
AAGTTATTGAATTGTCTTTTATTAATGAGTTTAAGTCTTCCGCATTGCTTTATGTTGATATTAAATTGAAATGTTAAGGTTTAGATTGGTTGGTTCGCTCACATAGGAGGGTAAATGTGGGTGCCAGTCGCGGCTCGGTTTTGGGTCGTGACAAAATAACTATTAATTGTACTTACCAGAAACAATGGTGTATAACGCTTGCAGTAATTCCAATTGAACAAAATGAAATTCGGTCCACCAGTTACAGATTAAGTAAAAAACGAATTCAAGAAGAAGAAATCACAAGCACTACCAGCGAAGACCCGCAATGTAGGAAAATAAAAAGAAGAAGAAGAGTAAGAGGAAGATAGCAGGAAGAAAGGAAAGCAAGCAAGCAAAGACGAGAGCAGAAGAAGAAGAAGAGGACGAATACGACGGCTGGAGACGGGTTTATTTCCTCTTTTGGCTAGATATTTCCAATCAAAATTGGTTAAATTAGGTTTGGTATAGTCAATTTACCATTTTACACCTCATTTTATTCCCACCAAAAGTTGATTAAATTAGGTATTGTGAAATTACCCTTTTACCCTTCATTTAATTCAGTGAACCAAACTGTCAACTTATAAACTTGAGGACCTTAATCATTAATCACATAATTGTCACCTACACCCAATACTTAAGACTTATGTCACCACCCATTTATTTTAAAACCTTAATGTCACTTTTTTTATAAAAAAAATCCTGAATTTCTATATGTTTTGTTTGGGTCCAGAAATGGACAAGTTCTATTTAGTTTTGTTTTTTTCTGTTATTTCCTATATCAATAAAACGAACTCATGGCCTTCCGGTTTAAAAAAACAAAAATAAAAATAAAAAACTAAGAAACTCACTTCCACCAAGGTGGCACTCTACTAGTGCTCCTATATGAAATTAGTTTCTGAACACGTGCCCGTGTGATGTTCTATAGATCAATTAAATGATTAAAATTACAAAGCTACGACATTTGAAAATTCATAGAAAATCAAATTACACAAGTCTAATAATGATAAAAAAAATAAATATAAATACAAAAGAAAAAGGAAAAAGGGTCAAAAATGCCCTTAAACTATGTAAAAGGAACAAAAATGCCCCTTGTATAATTTGACTCAAAAATGTCCTTACCGTCAATATTTTAATTCAAATATGCCCTTAAACTATGGGAGATGAACAAAAATGCCCTCCGTTTGTAGTTTCGTCAAAAAATGTCCTTCTCGTCAATAATGTGGTCCAAAATGTCATTATTGTTATTTAATGGGTCAAAAATGCTCATCTTTCAAATAAATATATTATTATTTTCTTTCTAACACATTCTTTTTCTAATAATATTTTAAAAAAAATTTAGCAAATGTTTATTTTATTTCAATTTTAAAAAATAAAATATTTCTTACTTTTGTCGTTATATAAATATAAATTAATGATGGATATACTATGATCATATACATATGATATAGATTATATGTTGAAAGGGTACATGAATTATTCTATTTTAATTGATAAAATGAGATTAAGAAGAATAATAATGTTTCCTACATTTTTATTTGTTAAAGTGATTTTAAAGTGATTTTGGAAGAAAGAAAACAAGAATAGTGTTCTCTAATAATATTTTAATTAGGAAGAAACTGTGTTTAAAAAGAAAAAAATAATAATGTGTGTGTGTGTGTATATATATATAGATATATATATATATATATATACACCCCCGATTCAATCGGGGAATCGAATTGATTATAGAAACATGAGTTTAATTAGCCGATTTATTAGTGAACAAGGAAAAATATTGTCAAGACGTGTGAATAGATTGACCTTGAAACAACAACGATTAATTACTCTTGCTATAAAACAAGTTCGTATTTTATCTTTGTTACCTTTTCTCAATAATGAGAAACAATTTGAAAGAAACGAGTCGACCGTTAGAACTATTGATTTTAAAGCCCGAAATAAATAGGCTTACTTTTTCTTCACTTCAATCATAATATATATATATATATATATATATATATATATATATTTGAAAAAGGCATTTTTAACTCATTTTTTAATTATGGGGGCAGTTTTGAACCAAATATTGATTGTAAGGGCCTTTTTGAACCAAAGTATTAACAATAAGGATATTTTCTAGTCAAACTATAAACTGTGGACATTTTTGTTCCTTTCACATAGTTTTAAGGGCATATACATAATATTTCGGATTCTTATCAACATCTGCTTCCACAATCAAGAAAAATTCAAGAAACTTCTCACTAAATCAAATTAAAACATGAATCAAATAGTAAAAAATAATACTATTAGTTTCATGTTAACTTATAAATATAAGCTCTTAAACACAAAAGAAAATAAAATTACTTGATGTCGTAATTTACTACTCTTTTCTAAACCTTTGTATAGTGCATGCAAAAGGAGAGTAATAGATAAATATTAATACTAATTACTACAGGTAAAAGCTCAAAGGATAAAATAAATGAGGTTGAAATATGAAAAGATTAAACACAAATATTGTATTTTAAAACTTTTATAGGTAGAATCTCTTAATGATTAAAAGTTATGAATATGAAAAGAATAAGAGTTATATTATGAAAAACAAAAGATAAAAACAGAGTTTCTTCAATTGAAAGCAGAAGCTGCAGTTTCAGTTTGTTGGTTATTATTCTATTGACTGTCTAGTCCAGCATTACCCACGAGACAGACTTTCTTCATAGATGGAGAAATTCGAAAGAATGACATGCAATTTTCATTTTAATTTTAATTGAAAGATGATCCTGCACACAGCTACTCTACTACCACCCCATGCTAAAACTGATAAGTTTACATGATTGCCTTTTCAACCCCAGTCTAGTATTTGGTACATTACACAACCCATCGATCTGATGAAAGTAACTAATATCAATTGGCCGCATCTACATAATGCCCAGTTTTTCGTCTATGCCGACTATAATCTGATACAAACCTAAAAGTCAGTCCACAACCCTCAACCTTGCACTTGTATGGCCGTTCACCAGTATGTACACGAAAATGTTCAGTTCTTGCCCAGGCCCACTTGAATGTCATGGTGCACCCCTTCCATGGACATTTCAGCGGACGATCATTTTTATGAACACGTTGATGAACCACAGCATATTTGTGAGAGGTAAATTTTTTCTCACACCCTTCAACAGGGCACCGGTTCTGTTTGTGCAGTTGCAGCTCTACCTTTGTCTGAAAACTCATCCAGCACCCTTCCAAGTTACACCTATGACTTCCCTTCTCTTCTTTCTTATCCTTGGGAATGATGGAACTATATAAAGACCTTTTCACCTTATTTCCCATAGGTTTCTTCTCAAGAAATTCCTTACTTTCAACTCTGCTCCCACTTACATTTTTCCTAACTCGTGGCCTTAAACCTTCACATGGACTTTTAACAAAACCACTAACACTACATCCATAATCAGTTAACAGGTCTTGCTCACACCCACCATTTTTTCCAGTCGGCCATAATAATACTGCAGAAGTAGTATCATTGTTTGACTCTTTCGTATGCTGCTCAGAGATGTCATCGCCACTCTGTGAGTGCTTAGTACTAGATGTGACATGGTCACAGACAACTATGTCTTTAACTGAGTTATGAATTTGGATTTCTTGCTCCATAGATTTGAGTAAAGTTTCACCATCAGATGTCTCGCCACCTAAGCCAAATTGTTGAGAGTCTTGATCCTCAATCTTCTTATCACAACTTCTTGGTGGACCATCAATGCAAGATCCTGAGGAGTTGACAGGCATGGGAGATCTGGTCATAATAGCTTTATCATCCCCACTATGATGATATCTTTCAAAATCTTCTTCCGTCGGATGATCAGATTTATCTCTGATGACAGTTTCCGTCATGTCATTCTCCTCCAAATTTTCATTATATGCAGTGCTTTGAACCACATATATGGATGTACATGCAGGAGTATGCACATGTGCTATGTCTGTTTCTCCACTAGTCTCTGCAGCCATGGTCTTATTCTCTGTATGGCAACTATTTGAATTTGTATCACAAGTTTTATCCTCCAAGGAGAATTTCTCAGTCGTACAAAGTTCAGCCTGGGTTTCATCGAATTCCACCATTAAAGATGCCGTCACAAGTAAATTTTGTTCTTGTGGTGCAAGGAGATCCCCATTTCGGTCTTTGTTTTGTAAAAGCATCTCATGTTCATATCGCAATCGGGGTTTCCCATCAGAAGAATTAAAGAACCTTTCCTCTAAAGAAGCGGTGCCTGCATTTTCATCCCTGAGGCGGCGAGTACTTCCCAATATTTTTGCATCTGCAAGTGAAACTTCTTTTGGAACATTAAATGGGTCCATGAAAACCCTGGAGATCTGTGCAGAACTACAATCCTTAGGCTTGTATTTTTTCCTGGAATACTGGATTGTTATATTCCCCTTTCTGACATTCTGCATGTCCACTGTAGACCCTGAAACTACCTTTGCTATTTGAACATTTGCAAATGGTGTACTTTCTGTTGAATGATTCAACTTTCTCTTTGAGCGCACTTTTCTGGACCGCCACTTGAGGAGACTCAAGGAATCTGAACTACGAGTTGTATCAGAGAATAATCCACCCAAAATCAACGCATGTTTTAATTTCTTAAGTGGACAGTTCCTTTGTACCTTCACACAGTGCCTTAAATTAATATTTAATTTCAGTGTCCAATCTTCTGCACATTTGTTTTGTTCTTCTTGCCCGATTGCAAGATCAATCAATGAAAGATGTCCTTGAGATGCATTAGCCAGCGGAATCTCATTATATTTGAATGCCGTGCCAATTTCCTCTGCAACAACAGCAGCATGTCCCCTTATTTTTTGGAAGTCTACATGAAATCAGAAGTTTTAACAACCGTTCAATACACCAAGAACTAGAACAAACTGAAAACTTTAGTAGTTTCTTTGGTGTTATCATCATTAAGACAATTGAAACGAGGTTGTACATGAGGAACATTACCTGAATGGCAGATCACAAGAACATTTGCTCCACCTTTAGTATGCAGCAGTTCTTCAGTCTGAATTGCGTGCTCAAGGCAAAATATCTGTGGTCTTACAAGACCTCTAGAAACATCACATTCCTCCTCAAGGTCAACTTTTGAAGTTGGGGCTGCATTATCTGTGTGTGAAAGATGATGAGACTGTGATGTTTGACCCTCGTGCGGAGAAACTGCAGACTCGCTTGGCTGGGCAGACAAAGGCACTTCATCATGGTTAAGGGAATGCACTCCATTTCTTTGAATTCTGTCAACTGCGTGAAGAGGAAATTCAGTATTCCACAGGCAAGTCCAATCATTCTGATAAATTTGCAGTACCTCCCAGACATGAGAATAACAATTATTTGACTGGACAAATGTTACCAAATAGTTAGGTAAGTGACAATTAAACAGATAAATTGCATTAGACCAGGTGTCCAGATTGTTAACGACTATGCAGGGATTCGGCGTAACTCAAACCCCAAAAGTTTCATGGGATGACTGTTGCCAAGACCATTTAAAGAGACAAAAATCCATTTTCTGATCCAATGTGAGGTACTTCACACCTCGTCTATGTTGCTCGGACCCTTCAAATCCCAGCCAAATCCATGTCGATCCAACCCGATTTGCGTGTGGGTGTGGTCAACTTACCTTGGGTACTTGACTACATCTATGACCAAGAAGTACAGATTGATTAGGTATTTGATTATGATCTTTTGGTTTATGCCATAAACATATAGTCGTATAAAGTATGAGATACTTTGCTATTATACGAGATTGTTTTACTGTAGTATCTGTTCTGTTGCCATTTGTTGTTTTTTATACATCGGACTGTTATTTCTTTTGCAGGACTGTTTTGCTTTTTTATCCTTGAGTCGAGGGTTTATCGTAAACATTCTCTCTACTTCTAAGGTAGGGGGGGTAAGGTCCGCACACACTCTATTCACCTCAGATCCGACTTTTTCAGATTACAGTCTTACACAGGGTATTTGATGTCATATTAAATAGTTTTGGTTCCATCACTTTTTAATCAAAATATATACTTATCTATGCCGTAAGATACATTTATTGGTTGTATCCCAGCATCCGTATCTACACTCATACCAACATCCTCGAATCCTCAAGGGTATGTGATGAAGAATTCAACCTGTAGATCTGCACCTGAGTTCGAGCAACATAGTGGCAACCTAAGTTGCTCAGACTATCCAAAATTGTTGCCGCACCCCTGTCAAATCCTCCAACATTGCTCTACTTTGGAAGGATCCGACACACGCCCAATAACATTTTCGAAGAGTTCGAGCAACAAAGGTGGCAACATAGCATTAGACCTAAAATTGAGTAAACCAAGAATATAAAGAGGTCTAGCTATGACACTGTGTTGAAAAATGGACCTTGAATAAGGTTCCAGGTTCGAGTCTCACTGCAACCAATTAGAATTTCCACGTACTTAGGCTCAAGAAAAAGAACCTGACCTGCATGTGTGGGGCGTCACAAATACATAATTAAGCAAATAAAAGCTTTTGGATGAAATGGTCACACATTTAAACATTGATACTAACCTACAGGCACACAGCATCATCGTCAATCAGTTGGTTGAGTTGACAATTTGCTTGATAAATTATTGTGGGTAACAATCTGGTCAAATGATTTAAGCTTTCTGTTACTTAATACCAGGTGTCTAGATGCATACCTATAGGACAGGCCACAAAGCATGGTCAATCAGTCAGTTACAAACTGTATACTTATCTAAATATTGGGCCGATTTTTGTATATTGGGCCTTTTTGGGGTCCAAAACAATTACTTTTTATTTACAAAATGACCATTTATGGTCTCTATGATTTAAAAAAAGAGTAGGTAATTTCATTTCATCTAAATAAACGTGAAAACAACTACTTCCATCCAGTGATACAACTCTCTTTTCATTGAAACCAGCTTAACTAAGATGTACCTATTTAATTGACTTAAAAGAAGAAGAGTGAAAAAATGATTATAAAATGTGCAAATTGGTCATGCCATTGGAGGTGAACTAATATTCCCAGACTGTACTCCAATCCAATGAGTGTGCCAGCATACGAAGATATGTGTATTTAAATATAGAAAAAACTTCTTAATAACTTATAGGCAACAAGAGGTGCTCCTTACATAAGAGTTTTACGCTACGTACAATATGGTGGGTTATTGATTTCCATGATATAAGTTGAATAAATATTCTATATAATTTAGTACAGAGAATATATCATTCAAGGACTATGAAGCTAGACACATGAACATAGATGCATATTCACTTGATATTCTAACATGCTCCGTCAAACTCAAAGTGAGAAACCATCTTGAGTTTGTGTTGGTAAAAACAAAACTTGATGGTTAGATAGACAATGTTATTCAGAGTATATGGCACAATAGATGGATGGGAAAGATCCAAACGGAGGCGCAGGGGAGCAGTGGGGGAATCCTAGTTCTTTGGGATAAAAGAACTTGGAATGGGGAGATGGTGGTGGATGGCAACCAATGCATAACTGGCAAGTTCACAAGTTTAAATGATAACTGGAGCTGGCATTTGACAGGTGTGTATGATGATTGCAATAGAATGACTAGGAGGATACTATGGCAAGAGTTGATCAACGTGAGAAGTACATGTCTTGGGCCATGGATAGTATGTGGTGACTTTAATGTCACTAGATATCCCTCAGAGAGAACAAACTGCCGCAGGTTAAGTGCTAGCATGGCTGAATTTTCCTATTGCATAGAAGAATTAGAATTGGTGTGTCCTACACTTGGAGAGGGGGTGAGGATTTTGATTGTGCCTCCAGAATTGATAGATTCTTACACTGCAGAATGGGGGGAGAGCTTCTCCCAGATCAAACAAACCATTCTCCCAAAGTTGATATCTGATCATAACCCCATTTTGTTGACTTGTGAAAACTGGGAAGGAAAGAAATCTTATTTCAAATTTGGAACTTGGTGGCTAGAAATTGATGGTTTCAAGCAAAAAGTCATAGAATGGCGGGTTTCTTCCAATATAAATGGCAGACCAGGCTATGTGTTGGCAGAAAAGCTGAAATTGCTCAAAGGAAGTTGAAGGAGTGGAGCAGAGAAAATAGGGAAAACTGGAGGCAAAGAAAAGAGGATATTTGGCCCAAATATCAAACTGGGAAGCTGTGCATGAAGTAAGACCACTCACTGATGATGAAGTGTTGCAGAACCTGGGTTTGGAATATGAAGACTTAGCAAAATATGAGGAGATCGTGTGGAGACAAAGGTTAAGGATCCAATGGCTGTGACAGGGAGACCAAAATACAAAGTTTTTTCATAGAATTGCTACTACAAATAGAAGGTTCAATTCTATAGATCAAATAAATGTGGATGACATTGAAATAAATAATCCTAACAGTATTAAAGAAACGGTTCAAAGTTTCTACAAAGAGCTATATAAAGAGACTGAGCAATGGAGACCGGATCTAAATCTACATGGAGGAACAAAAATTTCTGCCGAAGAACAGGCATGGCTGCAGAGATCATTTGAAGAAGAGGAAATCGTGAAATGTCTTAACATGTGCGCTATGGAGAAGGCTCCTGGTCCAGATGGTTTCCAATGGTTTCTTCAAAACTTTCTGGGACACCTTGAAGAAGGACATTATAGATACTGTCAATTTTTTCCACACCAGTCAAACATTTGAGAAAAGATTCAATGCAACCTTCATAGCATTAATTCCAAAGAAACCAGGTGCCACAGAGTTAAAAGACTATAGACCTTCTTAGCTGGATCAGAAGAGGGGGAAGTAAGAGCCAAAAGAGATGGTGGAGATTGATTCCCTCATGTATACGGTGGTCAGTATGGAGGGAGAGAAATGCAAGATGTTCCGAAGATAGGTCTAATCCCATTCATGAAGTCAAATGGAAATGTATTGTATCTTTACTCTTTTGGTGTAAACAACTATGTATAGAAGATACTGATCAGATTATAGATCTGATAGGGAGTCTGTAGCTTAACTTTTTGGTGGTGATCAGCATATCCTTAATGCTGGAGAATACAAACTTACCTATTTAAAAAAAAAAAAAAGAAGAAGAAGAAACCATTTTGAGTTTGGTTATTCTGGAAAAATAGAAAGTTGAAGCATCTCTCTAGAACAATGCACAATTACCATAAGAAAATTGGAGCTGGAATTCTTTCCTCCAGAAAGTCTTGGGTTACAGTACAACAAAGGAAAGTGCTTCTTGCATTGCACACGAAAGAAAATCCATTCTTAATCACTGGAAAGATATATGGTGTTTGCAAAGTTCCAGAATATGATCAACGTACTGTAGAATGAAAAGAAACTCAAAGTTTAGAGGATGCTGGTCGGTTAAAAAGTAGCCGTGCCATAAACTTTGAACTCTAATAGTCATAGATTTTATTTTCCTAAGCTCCCAGGCATATCTTACGAGGCACAGACCTCTTAAGATATGCCTCTGGGTGTTGAGTTCAAATTCACTAAAATCTGGAATGGGGTAGTTGAAAACTTTGAAAAGAGGTTGGCAACATGGCAAATGCAATACCTCTCCCTTGCTAGCAGGCCAACACTTATCAATAGTGTCCTAGACAGCTTGCCCACTTGTTACATGGCCCTATTTCCAATGCCAACAGAGGTCCTTCAGCAGATTGACAAGATAAGAAGAGTCTTTTTGTGGGAAGGCAACAACCAGAAGCACAAATTTCACCTTCTCAAGTGGGAGATCATCCCACAGAACTATCATAAAGGTCTTGGTATCAAGAACCTTGCTTTCCATAACAAAAGTATGAGGGTGAAGTGGCCTTGGAGATTCAACTAGGAAGATCCAGAGCCATGGAAAGATGTCATCATAGATAAGCTTGAAGACTGAATCAATGGTGCACAGAGACCTCTACTCTTCCTCATGGTGTGGGACTCCGGAAGGGTATTAGACAGCTGAGGGACACTTTGATCAGCATGCTCACTTCAAAGTCTAATGGTGCACTGCTAGGGTTTTGGACAGTTAGCTTGGCAATACAACTCTTCAGGATGATTGTTAAGAATTGTACAGAATTTCTCAAGATCCCAATTTTGGTATTGCTGCAAATAGAGAAGGGACCAACTGGTATCTGCATTCAGAAGAGACATGCAGATTGGGAAGTGAATGATTTGATTGATCTTCTGGCAAGACTCCAGTATTGCCACATAAATCCCCAGACAGCTGACAAGCTTAAATGGGGATACCACAAAGATCAATTCATGGGGCATCAACCTCTTTAGGTAATTTCAAGGCTCTTAGTCAATTTGTTTAGTTGGTCCAGTCTGTACCCTGCTGTTTACGCAGAGTTCAGGACTTGCTCTGCGTTAACTAGTTCTGGCTTGGAGAGTTTGTACAGTCAGCCAGTGACATTTTGTAAGCTACAATGCCACATTTTGTAATTATAGGAATTCAGCATCCTCTTGATGCCTCTATTAATACCACTTACTTCATCAAAAAAAAAAAAAAGTAGCAGTGCTAGTTGCTGAAGAGATGGATGGTGCTTGAATGATCTTAAAGAGAGGAGTGGCACCTGAACCTTCGTTTGATTATGGGGGCAGTGCTCTTTAATAGGAGCTTAGGCTATCTATAATATGGTAGGGAAATAGTTTACATACTAATAAGGTGATATCTATTCATAATTAAGTAGAGAATATTCTCCAAAATATTCTAGGTGGTTTTCCTTACAATATACAATGAGACAAGCCATTTAAGACTAGACATTCTAACCATGTGTATCTTATAATTTCAGGCAGAAATGAAAATTATAAATCAACAGCTGTAGTTCAGAAACATACACAAATGGACTCATTACTACATGTTGAATGCCTTGAATCGGACCCGTTACAGCAGAAAGAACGGGGGTCTCGCTGCCCGGTCAGCGAGTCGGGGGTCCAGGGGGGCGACGCGCCCCCTGGCCTGGGGGTCCGGGGGGGCGGAGTCGCCCCCGGCCCGACGGTATACAATGTTGTTGTATTGGGCCCTTAATTATCTGTCAATTCTGTATTTTGGGCCCAAGCCTGTTAGGGCGTAGCTTAGCACTATATATATAGACGCTATGGCAAACCCTATTCTGTATTCTGTTCTTGCCTCTCCATAATAAAATTGCTCCCCCTCTTCCCCGTGGACGTAGCCAATTTATTGGTGAACCACGTAAATCTGTTGTCTTGTTTTTCGCGTTTATATTTTCTCGTATTATCTCGAATTCCGCATAACACTACATATTCAAAATTAGAGAATTTAAAGGATAGACCTCCACACATGTGAATGCAGCATAATAAACATGATTTGCTCAGCTTAGAAATGAACTGGTAGTAAGCGAGCAGCCACTAACAGAAACAACAAACTGAAGCCATTCTCTTCTTTTTCTATCAGTGAAACTTATTCTCTTTTCTTTTATTAGTATTCAGCTGAAACACAAGCAAATCTCATTGGAGAAAAAAGGTGTCAAAAAGGAGAATAATGACAGAAAGAGTATGCATAGGTACTCCTTTGTAGCAAAAAAGAGGAAGAAGAACTAGTACTGCTGTGTTCAAAGAGTTGGGATTATTTCTCACAAAGTCATATGTTGATCAGACACAAGAAGTTTCATAAATCAATTTGCATTACCTTTTACAAGCAGTAAAATTAGCACATTTAGAGCTTGTTTGGATTGACTTATTTTGAGTGCTTTTAGCCAAAATAGCTTTGAAGAACTTTTTTAGTGTTTGGACAAGATAAAAAAGTGTGTAAGCACATGGCGTTAAGCCAAACAAATAAAAATCAGCCAAAAGCCATAAGTTAGAATTTCTAACTTATGACTTTTGGCTTATAAGTCAGTCATAAGCCCAAAGTCAATCCAAACAAGCAATTATTACAGAGGAAGATATCATCAACTAGAGAAATTCATTTAGTTAGTCATCAAGATAACAGAACAGACAACTCAACACGGGAGAAAAGTTATAAAAGGCCTCCTACCTCTATTGTAGTCCTCAAACATGCACCTATGGTTATCCGACTCCACATGTTTCAGCACCCCGGATTCTTCTTTATTCTGAAATTCCTCAGGAAAAAGGTGTTTTGCAGACTTTTCCGATGGTTGCACCAGAGCCATAAATGGAAAACCAAGAATCCCACAAGCTATACAGGGTAATGTCCCAGTATCGATTTCAAATTCACATGACACATCATCATCCACATAGAAGTCACTGTAATTTTCCATGTTTAAGCTCATTTGGTCTAAGACATCCTGACTATCGTTGTTGTCAAACTGATCGTTCCCTTTAGAAGCATCCGCAGAAACATTCTTGTGCAGTTCAGATTCTTTACCTGAAGATGGAAGCATATCCACATCCCACAACATTGCATAGTCAGAGAAGCTTTTCTGAAGTAAAACTGTTACCAGGTCGCTCTCCTTTTCTATATCCTCAACGAAGGCTTTCTTTACCAGAAACTCCCTTTCTTCCTTCTGACGATCTCTCAGACGAGAGCTTCGAACCCCAGGCAGCAGGGATCTTGGCACACTGTCATCACAAACATAGAAGTAAAGAAACCAAAAGATATTTCTATGTTTATTAAAGTAAAAGGAAATGTAACCATAAGCCTGTCCGTTCCTAGGTTTTGGTTTTTGAATGACGGGAAAGCAACAAAATGGAGTAAAACAAAGCTTAAATATCCCCATATCACACATTAACTATCCTCACTCAGTTTTTCAAAAGTCACTCCATTCCACAGCCCAATATTTCCATTATTGCAGGAACAGTAGCAGACTACAGAAACTTTCACCTTTTAAGTAACAAAAAAGTATACCTTAACCTCATTACCCACATAACTCTAAAAAGATGTCTACAATTTCACTTCTGACCTAAATAATGTATTGTGAACATGGAAAAAACAGATTTGTACAGCTGGACAAAAAGTAGTTCTTACAAAAACAGATCAATAAAAGATAAATTAAGATAAAGCCTACAAAATTTCAATCCGGGAATGCAAAAGAAACACCTAATTCTCAACTCCTAGAGGGGACATGTTGGGCTGATCCACATATGCAACAAGAGCTGATAAGCAGACCTTGAAACAAAAGACATTGTCAACAAATAAAGCAACTGCTGATGAGAGAGCATAGGCAGATAGTTCATGGCAGCTCGACGAACAGCAGCTTCTTTGGCTACTGCAAGCCACTGTGGAGTACCGAAGTTGGCAGCCTCGCCACAATTGAAGCCTGCATTTACAAGTGGAGCTTTGAAACCAGGATAAAATTGAAACAAACTCATTGTGTTACCAACACATGTTTCACTTCATACCACACTATGAACACGAGAATTTGGGAAGGGGCACAGTACAAGAAAAAATTGGTCACTCAACCACAATAAAGGATCCAGACTCACACGCAACTCGACTGAAACAGAATTTCTTTTATAGAAGATAAAATAAATTCATTGAATATCTCATCAAGGCAGTATCATCTTTTCCTTATTAGGCTCCCAATACTTCCATTATAAAAGAATGAATTCTCTCACTCCAACAAATACAACAACAAACTCAGTTTAATCCCATGAGTGACCTTATCCCTACCTTTCTGGGTAGGGACGTTGTTTCCAATAGACCCTCAGCTCAAAAGAGGAGTATTTGAAGCATGGATGCAAGAACATATGACAGCAATAGCAAGATACAAAGTAAATGAAGCAGCAGACACTAATACATATTGAAGAATAAGAAACCACAGGTTTACTAAATACTGCTAATAAGGAGGAGAGGGGATGAGTATGTAAGTTTTGGTACCAAAATTGTACAATTCTATTTATCCATAGAGATGCAAATTTTTAGTATAGAAAAATAAACTAGCTAGCAATCAGATCCCCTGATTCTAGGATATTTGAGAATCAATGGATGATTCTAATATCCTAACCTATTCAATAGCACATCAGATTTGATTCTGTGAGATCAATTAGAATCCTACTAAAACATATCTAATCACACCTAGATATTTACAAATCAACACTCCCCTCAATATGGCATGTATATATCTTTCATGCCCAACTTGCTTACAAGAATTTCAAACTTTGGTTTAAACAAACCTTTTGTGAAATATCTTAAATTATTGATTTGTTGTGACGAAAGGCATGCACACATTTCCTTCTTCAATCTTCTCTTTTATGAAGTGCCTATCCACTTCAAAATGCTTTGTTTTGTCATGTTAAACTGGATTGTGAGCAATATTTATGGCGGCTTTGTTGTCACAGTACTATCTCATTGGTAACACAAACAGTATTTTAGTTCTTCCATTATCTTCTTGAGCCAAATCCTGTCACATATCCATGGGCCATATATCAATATTCAGCTTCAACACTGCTACGGGCTACAACATTTTGCTTTTTACTCCTCCAAGTCACGAGTTTTTCCTAGATAAAAGTACAATATCCTGATGTAGACCTCGTATCAACAGTAGAACCTGCCCAATCCGCATTACAAAGCTTTCAATGCATCTATCTTGAACTTCTCCGAAAAACAATCCTTTCCCTGATGAACTTTCAGATATCTTAAAATCTTGTAAACCGCTTCTTGGCGCTATTCTTCAGAGAGTGCATAAATTGACTCTTTAAGTCAAGGCAAAAGCTATATCAGGTCGAGCGAGTGAAAAGTAGATCAATTTCCCCACTAGTCTCTTATATTGACTTTGGTCAACTGAATTTCCTTCTTTGTTCTGGATTTTATAATTAGGATCAATAGGTGTTTTAGCTGGATGACAACCACTCATGCATGTCTCTTTTAGAAGATCTAGTATATACTTCCTCTGAGACACCATAGTGCCTTCTTTTGATCTTGCTACTTCCATGCCAAGAAGATCTTTCAACTGACCCAAATCTTTGATCTCGAATTCCGAGGCTAACTATTTCTTTTTTCGGGCAAGTTATCCCTTTAAGTATGATATCATCAACATACACCATGAGGATAGTTGTCTTTCCCTAAAGAGAGTGCCGAATGAACATGGTATATCTGCTGAGTGTACCCTTGTTCTTTTACAAACTGAGTAAATCTCGCAAACCAAGCTTTTGGAGATTGTTTGAGCCCGTAGGAGGATTTCTTTAGCTTGCACGCTCTCGTTTCATACCTTTCTTCAAAAACCGGAAGAGGATCCATGCAGACTTCTTCAAGTTTTCTGTTCAAGAATGCATTCTTCACATCAAGAATGCATTCTTCACATCTAGTTGTTGAAGGGGCAAATCAAGATTGGCAGCAATGGTCAAAAGAACCCTGATTGAATTCAACTTGTCAAGTGGAGCGAATGTCTCAAGATAGTCAATTCCATAGGTCTGAGTGAACCCTTTTGCTACTAAATGTGTCTTATACCTCTCCAAGGACCCATCTGACTTAAATTTGATGGTAAACACCCACTTGCAGCCCATTGTTTTCATTCCACATGGTAGTTTCACCATTTTCTAGGTTTCATTTCTCTTAGGAGTCATTCATCTCCTCTAGAATTGCCTCTTTCCACTTGGGAACATTCAAAGCATTCTGCATATTACTGCGAACTCCCTGTCTATCCCACATAAAGTGCGGCAACATTCAGATCCACCAAAATACAACTTTAATGAAAATTCACTTTTAAACTTCATATAAATTTATGTATTCCTTTTAAACATATACCATTTTTTTTCACCAAATTGTCCAAACAAGCAAATAGGAGTTAACGTTCATTAAACCTTTTTCTTAACTTCCATTTTTTCAACAAGAAAATCCTCGAGAATAGTGGCACACAATTCAAAAGTAGGTGGATAACAAATTCGCTCGTCTACTCCACAATGCACACTTAGAAGTTTCTTACTGCTTTAATTTTGATATTAGATTCCATGTGTGTTTCGAATCCCACCACTGATCAAGCAAAAAACATTTAGTCATCTCCTGTTTATATTATTATATCTCATCTTCCCTTACCTGCAACGTACTCTCAAAGACATTTTTCAAGGAACTCGTTCCTTCTCTCCTAATCATTTCAGCTAATTTGGCACCATTATCCATAGTTAAAGTGAATGTTCATGAAAATCTTTAACATTAGACCACCATATAATGCATCTCATCACAAAAGGATCTTACATCACACTCAGAAGTGTGGCCTAATGGTATAAAATGAATGAAAACCATGAGATCTCAAGTTCAATTCTCAATGGACACAATTACACTAGATGATTTCTTCTCATCTGTCCAAACCTTGGTGGATAAAGTTATCCACTTTGTGTTTCTTGAAGGTAGCAAGTACCCTGGAACTAGTAGAAGTACGTGATAGCTAGCCTGATACCATGATTATTTAATAAAGGATCTTGTATTGCATTTCCCACTGTGATTCACAAATGTGGATCTTAAAAATCACACTTCCCCCTCATGACTTTCTTCCACACAATTACATCATATGAGGTTACAACATCTTCCTATAACCGATAGTGCTTATAGAATTTATATTTTGTACACAACCTCTAAAATGGTAGACATTCTTTCTTTGCCAAATATGTATAATCACGTTTTCAATAAGTCTATGAATGTAGAATATGCATATGCCAAACCTCATTCTCCCTTTGATAGCATCACCTTCTCTATCTCATCATACCAAGCATACTTCTAGTTTCCATTGGCTCCATCTCATAAAGTTATCCGTTAGTTTTCTCAACCTCTTAGAGTTGAAGATGGGATGTGAGAGACATAAATTATATTCCTTTGATGTATGTTTTATTGGGTGAACTTTATAAAAGTAACCTTTGTGCTTTTCAGTTAAGAATTATTATGTAGTCATCGGTCATATCTAAATAATTCTATTGCTTTCTTAGATTTTGTCGTCTCTTCTTTTTTTTTAACTCTAAACCGTCCATAGTTATGTTTAAGACTCCTCTAGGTTTTTTTTATTTGTGGTTGGCTCCCGAATCTTAACTTTTATCACGTAATAAAGCTAGCATATCTACTTTTCTACTCTTTGCATCTTCTTGATACCGCAGCTAATGAAACAACTTACTTCATCAAGAAAAAGTTGAAGGCTATCTTTTAACTGGAAATAAATTATTAATTCCATGACCTGTCTACTCACCACCTCCCATAATTATTGAAACAACTATAGTGGACCGATCCGATTCATGGGCTTTTACCACCTCATCTTCCTAAAAATTCATTCCAAATTCCATCTCTCCACTAACATGCATCCCCCCCCCCCCCCC